>NC_142889.1:5303969-5611810 GCF_051225735.1 Oryctolagus cuniculus | reverse complement strand
TCCTGTGGTTTCTCAGGACCCCTATGCACCTGTTGTATCCTTGTGAGAGACCCGGATGGAGGACCTGGGATGGGCTAAGGGCCCCTGAGCACCTGTTATATCCTTGTGAGAATCCCGGATGGAGGACCTGGTATGGGCTCAGGATGTTATATCCTTGTGAGAGACCCAGTTGGATATTCTGGAAAGGGCTCATGTCCCTGTGCACCTGTTATATTCATGTGAGATACCAGGATGGAGATCCTGGGGGTTTCTCAGGGCCCCTATGTTATATCCTTGAGAGAGACCCGGATGGAGGTCCTGGTTGTGCTCTGGGCCCCTGTGCACCTGTTATATCATTATGTGAGACCCGGATGTAGGTCTTTCGGTGGTTCCAGGTCCCTGTGTAACAGTTATATCCTTGTGAAAGACCCGGATTGAGGATCTTGCATGGACTTAGGGCGCTTTTGCACCTATATATCCTTGTGAGAGACCCGGATGGAGGACCTGGGATGGGCTAAAGGCCCCTGAGCACCTGTTATATCCTTGTGAGAATCCCGGAGGGAGGACCTGGGGAGGGTTCAGGTCCATGGGTACCTGTTATATCCCTGTCAGAGACACGCATGGAGGCCCTGGGATGGGCTCAGGGCCCCTGTGCTCCTGTTATATCCTTGGGAAAGACCCGGAAGGAAGACCTTGAAGGGCTTAGGGCCCTTGTGCACATGTTATATCCTTGAGGGAGACCCGGTTGGAGGTCCTGGGGTGGACTAACGGCCCCTGTGCATCTATTATATCCTTGTAAGAGTCATGGATGGAGGATCTGTGGTGAGGTCAGGGCCTCTGAGCACCTGTTGTATCCTTGTGAGAGACTCGGATGGAAGTCATTGCCCCTTTCATCCCCACCCCCCGCCTTCGTCACTGAGTGCCCTCAGAGGACAGTGGCCCTGCCAATCTGCTCCCGGGACTTAGGAGTCCTCGGAACCCCCTTCCCAGGACCCTGCGGGAGAGAGAGCTGCCTGACGAGCTTGTCTTCACACGGCACCGCCCTCTTCAGCGTCTCTGCTCGCCCTAGATTGGAAGAGGCCCTGCCAATCTGCGCGAGGTCCAACCCTCCTCCGTCGGCCCCTCCTCTCAGTGCCCCTGACTGGCTGAGACAGCAGCCAGTCTCGGCGCCTCGAGCCACGCCCCTCGCGGCTCCTGACTGGACGCGGGAAGTGACGCCTGCGCGCACAACGCGGCAGTCGTCCCGCCCATGTCCAGCTCGGACCGGACCGGGCAGCTTCGGGTCTGGGTCCCGCACGTCCCTGGCAGCCCCTGAGCGGGCGCGTACCCGCCTGTCCGTCCGCCAGAACCTCGCCCTGTAGCTTGGCCCTGCCTGCCCTTGTCTGGGAGGAGGAACGCGCAGTAGGAGCCCAGAACCTGTCTTCTGCCACGCTGCCTGCCCGCGCCCAGCACGGGCGGGACAGGCCGCACTGTTCCTCCTCATCCAGCAGAGCCACTCAGGGCCGGCCAGAGGGCGAGGTTCTGAACCTAGACCTGCGCCTCACTCGTCCAGGGAGGCCAGGCAGCCACCGGCGAGGAAGGAGGTGGCGTTCTGAGCGCGCACTGGAAAAAGTCATTAGCGGCAGTGCAGAGGGCGGGAGGAGGCGCACTCGGGCAGCTTCCTGGTCGCGTTAGGGGCAGCAGGAGCGCTAAGGGGGTGGGGTGCTGGCGGGAGACTGACAGATTCCCGGTCCAGTCAGGGGCAGAAGGAGCGCCAAGGGGGTGGGGTGCTGGAGGGAGACTGACAGGTTCCCCGTCCAGTCAGGGGCAGAAGGAGCGCCGAGGGGGTGGGGTTTAGGAGGGAGACTGACAGGATCCCGGTCCAGTCAGGGGCAGGCAGCACCGCCAAGGGGGTGGGGTTTAGGCGGGAGACTGACAGGTTCCCCGTCCAGTCAGGGGCAGAAATAGCGCCAAGAGGATGGGGTTTAGCCGGGAGACTGACAGGTTCCCGGTCCAGGCAGGGGCAGGCAGGGGAACGCTAAAGGGGTGGGGTGCTGGCGGGAGACTGACAGGTTCCCCGTCCAGTCAGGGGCAGAAGGAGCGCCGAGGGGCTGGGGTTTAGGCGGGAGACTGACAGGTTCCCGGTCCAGGCAGGGGCAGAAATAGCGCCAAGGGGGTGGGTTTCTGGCGGGAGACTGACAGGTTCCCGGTCCAGGCAGGGGCAGGCAGCGGAGCTAAGGGGGTGGGTTTCTGGCGGGAGACTGACAGGTTCCCCGTCCAGTCAGGGGCAGAAGGAGCGCCGAGGGGCTGGGGTTTAGGCGGGAGACTAACAGGATCCCGGTCCAATCAGGGGCAGGCAGGGGAGCTAAGGGGGTGGGGTTCTAGCGGGAGACTGACAGGTTCCCGGTCCAGGCAGGGGCAGGCAGGGGAGCTAGGGATGCGGGGTTCTGGTTGACGATGGGCAGCTTTTGGTCCGAGTCAGGAGCTGGCAGGGGAGCCAAGGAGGTGGGGTTCTGGCGGGAGACTGACAGGGTCCCGTCCAGTCTGGGGCAGGCAGGACCGCCAAGGGGGTGGGGTTCTGGCGGCAGAGTGACAGTTTCCCGGTCCAGTTGTGGGCCGGCAGGGGAGCTAAGGCCTTGGGGTTTGGGCGCAGACTGACAGGTTCCTGGTCCAGTCGGGCAGGAAGGGGAACCAAGGAGGTGGGGTTCTGGCGGGAGACTGACAGGTTGCGGGTCCATCAGGGGCAGGCAGAGGAGCTGAGGTTGTGGGTTTCTGGTCGTACATTGAGAGCTTCCCGGTCCCGTCAGTGGCAGTCCGGGGAGCCAGTGAGCTGTGGTTTGAGCGGCAGACTGACAGGTTCCAGGTCCACTGGGGTAGGGAGGGGAGCTGAGGAGGTGGGGTTCTGGCTGCAGACTTGGAGGTTCCGGGTCCCATCGGGGCAGGCAGAGGAGACGAGGTGGGGTCCAGGCTGCAGAAAGAAAGATTCCTCGTCCAGCAGGGGCAGGCAGAGCAGATAAGGAGGTGGGGTTCTGGCCACAGACTGACAGGTTCCCGTTCGTCGAGTCAGGGGCACTCGGGTGAGCCAAGAAACTGTGGACGTTTACTTCTTCCTGAGAGGATGCGGTCTGAGAGGAGGAGCGTGGTGGGGGCAAGAGGTGCGGAGTCACCGCACGGACGCCGGGAGGCGGGTGAGAGCAGTCCTGAGGCGGGCAGCCAGCAGACTGACTCGTTTATTTCAGTTGCTACAGCTGCTTCTATGGCCAAGACAGCCCATCCAGTCAAGGGGCGGTCTAGGCCCTGACCAATCACAGGCTGTGGCCAGGCGGTTTCCAAAGCCATCCAATCACAGCCTGTGGCCAGGCAGGCTCTTGGTGCCAGGCAGGTTCTGAAACCATCCAGTCACGGCCCGCCATCAGTCAGGCTCTGTTGTCATGTGGTTTCTGAAAGCATCCAATCACGGCCGGCTGGCTGTCAGTCAGGCTCTGTTGTCATGTGGTTTCCTCTGTTGCCATGTGGTTCCAGAAGCCATCCAATCACGGCCTGGTGCCAGGCAATTTCTGTGGTCAGCGGCCATCTTGGCATGACCTTTTCTCCTCGGCGGCCATCTTGGCATGACCTTTTCCCTCAGTGGCTATCTTGACAGGACCTCTTCACCTTAACGACCTTTTCACCTTACCCCTTGCCATAGTGCACAGGGAACCTGTCAGCCTGCGACCAGACACTCCCCCTTAGCTCTCATGCCTGGACGTTTTGGTCCAGGATCCTTTCCGTCTGTGGCCAAACCTGGGAACCTTTCCATCTGTGGCAGGAATCTCACGTCCTTGGCTCACCTGCCTGCCCCTGAGGGGACCAGGAACCTGTCGGTCAGCAGCCAGAGCCCACCCCCTTAGTCTCCACTGAGTGGCCCTGACGGGACCGGGAACCTGTCGGCCTGCTGACAGAACCCCACGTCATTGGCTCCGCTGACTGCCCCTGACAGCATGGGAACCTGTCAGTGTGTGACCGGAAACCAACCGCTTTAGCTCCTCTGCCTGCCCCTGATGGAGGTGGAATCCGTCACTCTGCGGCCAGAACCCCACATCCTTGGTTCCACTGACTTCCCCCTAATGGACCCAGAACCTCTCAGCCTCTGGCCAGACCCCACCTCCTTGGCTCCCCTTCCTGCCCCTGATGGGACCGGGAATCTGTCAGTCTGCCGCCAAAACCCCACCCCTTAGCTCCCCTGCCTGGCCGTTCTGGACTGGGAACCTGTCAGTCTGCGACCAGAACCCCACCTCCATGGCTTCCCTGACTGCCACTGACAGAACTGAAACCCTGTCAGTCTGCGTCCAGAACCCCGCCTCCTTAGCTCCCCTGCCTTTCCCTGATGGGACCAGGAACCTCTCAGTCTCTGAGCAGAACCCCACTCCATCTGCTCCCCTTCCTGGACATCCTGCACCGGGACCTGTCCGTCTGACTCCAGAACCCAAACTCCTTAGGCTCCCCTGCCTGCCCCTAACAGCACCGGGTCATGTCAGTCTGCGACCAGAGGCTCACCTGTCTGCCCCTGACTCGACCTGGAACCTGTCAGTCTGCGGCAGGAATCCCACGTCCTTAGCTCCCCTGCCTGCCCCGAACAGAACTGGGAACCTGTCAGTCTGTGGCCCGGTCCCCCCACCTCCTTAGGCTCCCCTGCCTGCCCCTGACTGGACCAGGAACCTGTCAGTCTGCAGCCAAAGCCCCACCCAGCTTGGCTCCACTGAGTGCTCTTGACAGGACCGGGAACCTGTCAGTCTGTGGCCAGAACCCCACGTCCTTAGCTGCCCGCCCGCCTTTGATAGACCTGGAACCTGTAGTCTGCAGAAAGAACCCCACCACCCTGCCTCCCTGTCCTACTCCACACGGACATGGAACCTGAAAGTCTGCCGCCAGAACCCCACATCCTTAGCTCCTTTGGCTGCCCCTGATGGGACCAGGAGCCTGTCAGTCTGCATGCAGACTTCATGTCCTTAGCTCCCCTTATTGCCCCTGACTGGACCAGGAACCTGTCAGTGTGCAGCCAAACCCCACATCCTTAGCTCCACTGCCTACCCCTGTTGGAAATGGAACCCGTGAGTCTGTGGCCAGAACCCCACCCACTTTGGCCCCCCTGCCTGCCCTTGACGGGACTGGGAACCTGTCAGTTGCGGCCAGAACCCCATGTCCCTAGCTGCCCTTCCTGCCCCTGACTGGACCGGGAACCTGTCAGTGTGCAGCCAGAACCCCACATCCTTAGCTCCACTGCCTGCCTCTGTTGGACCCAGTACCTGTAAGTCTGCGGCTAGAACCCCAGCTCCTGGGCTCATTTCCCGCCCCAGATGGACCCGGAATGTGTCAGTCTGCCACTAGAACCCTAACTTCTTTGCTCCCCTGACTTGCCCCTAACTGGAGCAGGAACCTGTCAGTCTGCAGCCAGAACCCCACCCTCTAGTCTCTGCTGAGTGCTCCTGACAGGACCGGGCACCAGTCAGTCTGCGGCCAAAACTCCACCCCCTTAGCTCCCTTGCCTGACCATACCGGGCCAGGAATCTGTCAGTCTGTGGCCAGAACCACACGTAGCTAACTCCCCTTCCTGGCGTCACTGGACCGAAACGTGTCACTCTGAGGCCAGAACCACCCTCCTTGGCTCCCCTGACTGCCACTGATGGGACCGGGAACCCGTCAGTCTGCAGCCAGAACCCCAACCCTTGAGGCTCCAGTGAGTCCCCCTGATGGGACTGGGATCCTTTCAGTCTGCGGACAGAACTCCACCCCTTAGCTCCCAGGCCTGCCCCTGACTAGACCAGGAACCTGTCAGTCTGTGGCCAGAACCCCACCTCCTTGGCTCCCCTGACTGCCTCTTTCTGGCCTGAGAACCTGACAGTCGAGCACTACAACCCCACCTCTTGGATCCCCTGCCGGCCCTTGATGGAACTGGGAACCTGTCAGTCTGGGGCCAGAACCCCACCTCCTTGGCTCCCCTGCCTGCCGCTGATGGGACTGGTAGCTTGCCAGTCTAGGGCCAGAAACGCCGTCTTTGGCTCCCCTGGCTGCCCCTGACAGGACCGGGAACCTGTCAGTCTGCGGCAGGAACCCCAAGTCCTTAGCTCTCCTGCCTGCCCCTGACTGACCCAGAACCTGTCACTCTGCGACAGTTCCTGATCCAGTCAGGGGCACTCAGTGGATCCTAAGGGAGTGGTTTCTGGCTGCTGCAGACTGAGAGGTTCCCTTCCCATCAGGGACAGGCAGGGGTCTAAGGAGGTGTGGTTCTGGTCACAGTCTGACAGGTTCCTGGTCCTGTCATGGGCAGGCGAGGGAGCTCATGGTGTGGGGTTTGGGCCGCAGACCGACAGTTTCCCTGTCCAGTCAGGGGCAGGCAGGGAACCAAGACGTGGGTTTCTGGCCGCAGACCAACAGGTTCCCATTCTCCTCGGGGGCAGGCAGGGGAGCTAAGCAGGTGCAGTTCTGGCGGCAGACTGACAGGTTCCTGTGCCAGTCAGGGGCGGGCAGGGGAGCCCAGGAGGTGGGGTTCTGGCGGGAGACTGGCAGGTTCCGGGTGCCGTTAGGGGCGTCAGGAGAGCTAAGGGGCTGGGTTTTGATAGCAAACTGACAGATTTCTGGTTCAGTCAGTGGGCCCGCGAGGGAGCAAAGGGTGTGGGGTTCTGGCTGCAGACTGACAGGTTCCCTGTCCAGTCAGGGGTACTCAGTGGAGCTTAAGGGGGTGGGGTTATGGAGGCAGACTGACCGGTTCCTGGTCGTGAATGGATAGGCAGGGGAGCTAAGGGGGTGGAGTTCTGAACAGACTGAGGTTTCCTGGTCCCATCAGGGGCAGGCAGGGGAGCTGAGGATGTGGGGTTCTGGCCACAGACTGACGAGTTCACAGTCCTCTCAGGGGCATGCTGGGGAACTAACAAGGTGGGGTTCTATGTGCTGACTGACAGGTGTCCGGTCCTGTCAGGGGCACTCAGTGGAGCCTAAGAGGGTGGGGGTTCTGGCTGCAGCCTGACAGTATGGACGGCCCAGTATGGACAGGCAGGGGAACTAAGGACCCTGGTTTCCTGCCGCAGCCTGACAGTTCCAAGTACCGTCAGGGGCATGTGGGGAGCTGGCGAGTGGGGGTTCTAGATGCTAGCTAACAGGTTCCTCATCCAGTCAGGGGCATTCAGTGGATCCTAAGGCAGTGGGTTTCTGGCTGCAGACCGAGAGGTTCCCCGTCCCATCAGGGGCAGGCAGGGGAGCTAAGGGGGTGGGGTCCTGGCGGCAGACTGACAGGTTCCCCGTCCAGTCGAGAGCAGGCAGTGGAGCCTCAGGGGGTGGGGTTCTGGGCGCAGAATGACGAGTTCACAGCCAATGGCTCCCCCCGTCTCAGACGCGGGGACCAATCAGACGCTGGGCGGGCGTGTGCTTCCTGTTTCAGCGGCTCGGGGCGGAAGTGGTGTTGAACCGCGATTCATTCCACACAGCTCTCTTCTCTCTTTGCTTTTAAAAAAAGCTCCTTGATCTAATTCTCCTGACCGAAATTATCATTTTGCTTCTATCATCTGTGGGCCATATGTCCTGGTTTCACACCGTCCAGCCACAGTAGGCTTGGACAGGGAGGAGCGGGAAGACTACAACTCCCAAACGGCTCAGCGAGAGCGTCGCTTTGCGTCTGGGCTGGACTCGCCTGGGTGACACGTCGGGCAGCCAATGGCTTCCCCCGTCTCAGACCCGGGGGCCAATCACAGGCCGGGTTGGTGTGTGCGTCCTGTTTCTGCGACTCGGGGCAGACATGGTCTTGAAAGGAACCCCGTTTCAACACAGATCTCTCCCTTTCTTGGAAAAAAAAAAAAAAGGCTCTATGATCTAATTTTCCTGACCTAAGTTATCATTTTTCTTTTATCATCTGTGGGCCATATTCCCTGGTTTCACATTGTCCAGCCACGTTAGGCTTGCACAGAGCGGGGCGGGGAGACTTCCACCTCCCCGAAGCCTCAGCGGCGGCGGCGACGCTCTACGTGTGGGCTGTACTGGCCTGAGTGACAGGTAGCCGACCCAATGGCTTCCCCGGTCTCAGACTCCGGACCGCTCAGACGTGGGGTGGGTGTGTGCTTCCTGTTTCGGAGGCGTCTGCTCGGGGCGGAAATGGTGTGGAAAGGAACCGTGTTTCAACCCAGCTGTCTTCTTTCTCTTCTTTGAAAAAAAGCTGTGAGGCCTAATTTTCCTGACCTAAATGATCATTTTTCGTCTGTCACCTGTGGGCCATCTTTCCTGATTTCACATTGTCCAGCCACCCTCTGCTTGGACAGGGTGGAGCGGGGAGACTACAACTCCCCAAAGCCTCAGCGGCAGGGCGCTCTGCGGCTGGGCTCGTCTGAGTGACAGGTCGGGCAGCCATTGGCTTCACGCGGTCTCAGACTCCGTTGCCAATCAGATGCTGAGTGGTTGTGTCGCCCTGTTTCTGCGGCTCGGGGCGGAAATGGTGTGGAAAGGAACCGCCTCGAGCCACGCCCCTCGCGGCTCCTGACTGGACAGCGGGAAGTGACGTCTGCGCGCACAACGCGGCAGTCGTCCCGCCCATGTCCAGCTCGGACCGGACCGGGCAGCTTCGGGTCTGGGTCCCGCACGTCCCTGGCAGCCCCTGAGCGGGCGCGTACCCGCCTGTCCGTCCGCCAGAACCTCGCCCTGTAGCTTGGCCCTGCCTGCCCTTGTCTGGGAGGAGGAACGCGCAGTAGGAGCCCAGAACCTGTCTTCTGCCACGCTGCCTGCCCGCGCCCAGCACGGGCGGGACAGGCCGCACTGTTCCTCCTCATCCAGCAGAGCCACTCAGGGCCGGGCAGAGGGCGAGGTTCTGAACCTAGACCTGCGCCTCACTCGTCCAGGGAGGCCAGGCAGCCACCGGCGAGGAAGGAGGTGGCGTTCTGAGCGCGCACTGGAAAAAGTCATTAGCGGCAGTGCAGAGGGCGGGAGGAGGCGCACTCGGGCAGCTTCCTGGTCGCGTTAGGGGCAGCAGGAGCGCTAAGGGGGTGGGGTGCTGGCGGGAGACTGACAGATTCCCGGTCCAGTCAGGGGCAGAAGGAGCGCCAAGGGGGTGGGGTGCTGGCGGGAGACTGACAGGATCCCGGTCCAGTCAGGGGCAGGCAGCACCGCCAAGGGGGTGGGGTTTAGGCGGGAGACTGACAGGTTCCCCGTCCAGTCAGGGGCAGGCAGGGGAACGCTAAAGGGGTGGGGTGCTGGCGGGAGACTGACAGGTTCCCCGTCCAGTCAGGGGCAGAAGGAGCGCCGAGGGGGTGGGGTTTAGGCGGGAGACTGACAGGTTCCCCGTCCAGTCTGGGGCAGGCAGGGGAGCCTAAAGGGGTGGGTTTCTGGCGGGAGACTGACAGGTTCTCGGTCCAGGCAGGGGCAGGCAGGGGAGCTAAGGGGGTGGGTTTCTGGCGGGAGACTGACAGGTTCCCCGTCCAGTCAGGGGCAGAAGGAGCGCCGAGGGGGTGGGGTTTAGGCGGGAGACTGACAGGATCGCGGTCCAATCAGGGGCAGGCAGTGGAGCCTAAAGGGGTGTGTTTCTGGCGGAAGACTGACAGGTTCTCGGTCCAGGCAGGGGCAGGCAGCGGAGCTAAGGGGGTGGGTTTCTGGCGGGAGACTGACAGGTTCCCCGTCCAGTCAGGGGCAGAAGGAGCGCCGAGGGGCTGGGGTTTAGGCGGGAGACTGACAGGATCCCGGTCCAATCAGGGGCAGGCAGGGGAGCTAAGGGGGTGGGGTTCTAGCGGGAGACTGACAGGTTCCCGGTCCAGGCAGGGGCAGGCAGGGGAGCTAGGGATGCGGGGTTCTGGTTGACGACGGGCAGCTTTTGGTCCGAGTCAGGAGCTGGCAGGGGAGCCAAGGAGGTGGGGTTCTGGCGGGAGACTGACAGGGTCCCGTCCAGTCTGGGGCAGGCAGGACCGCCAAGGGGTTGGGGTTCTGGCGGCAGAGTGACAGTTTCCCGGTCCAGTTGTGGGCCGGCAGGGGAGCTAAGGCCTTGGGGTTTGGGCGCAGACTGACAGGTTCCTGGTCCAGTCGGGCAGGAAGGGGAACCAAGGAGGTGGGGTTCTGGCGGGAGACTGACAGGTTGCGGGTCCATCAGGGGCAGGCAGAGGAGCTGAGGTGGTGGGTTTCTGGTCGTACATTGAGAGCTTCCCGGTCCCGTCAGTGGCAGTCAGGGGAGCCAGTGAGCTGTGGTTTGAGCGGCAGACTGACAGGTTCCAGGTCCACTGGGGTAGGGAGGGGAGCTGAGGGGGTGGGGTTCTGGCTGCAGACTTGGAGGTTCCGGGTCCCATCGGGGCAGGCAGAGGAGACGAGGTGGGGTCCAGGCTGCAGAAAGAAAGATTCCTCGTCCAGCAGGGGCAGGCAGAGCAGATAAGGAGGTGGGGTTCTGGCCACAGACTGACAGGTTCCCGTTCGTCGAGTCAGGGGCACTCGGGTGAGCCAAGAAACTGTGGACGTTTACTTCTTCCTGAGAGGATGCGGTCTGAGAGGAGGAGCGTGGTGGGGGCAAGAGGTGCGGAGTCACCGCACGGACGCCGGGAGGCGGGTGAGAGCAGTCCTGAGGCGGGCAGCCAGCAGACTGACTCGTTTATTTCAGTTGCTACAGCTGCTTCTATGGCCAAGACAGCCCATCCAGTCAAGGGGCGGTCTAGGCCCTGACCAATCACAGGCTGTGGCCAGGCGGTTTCCAAAGCCATCCAATCACAGCCTGTGGCCAGGCAGGCTCTTGGTGCCAGGCAGGTTCTGAAACCATCCAGTCACAGCCCGCCATCAGTCAGGCTCTGTTGTCATGTGGTTTCTGAAAGCATCCAATCACGGCCGGCTGGCTGTCAGTCAGGCTCTGTTGTCATGTGGTTTCCTCTGTTGGCATGTGGTTTCAGAAGCCATCCAATCACGGCCTGGTGCCAGGCAATTTCTGTGGTCAGCGGCCATCTTGGCATGACCTTTTCTCCTCGGCGGCCATCTTGGCATGACCTTTTCCCTCAGTGGCTATCTTGACAGGACCTCTTCACCTTAACGACCTTTTCACCTTACCCCTTGCCATAGTGCACAGGGAACCTGTCAGCCTGCGACCAGACACTCCCCCTTAGCTCTCATGCCTGGACATTTTGGTCCAGGATCCTTTCCGTCTGTGGCCAAACCTGGGAACCTTTCCATCTGTGGCAGGAATCTCACGTCCTTGGCTCACCTGCCTGCCCCTGAGGGGACCAGGAACCTGTCGGTCAGCAGCCAGAGCCCACCCCCTTAGTCTCCACTGAGTGGCCCTGACGGGACCGGGAACCTGTCGGCCTGCTGACAGAACCCCACGTCATTGGCTCCGCTGACTGCCCCTGACAGCATGGGAACCTGTCAGTGTGTGACCGGAAACCAACCGCTTTAGCTCCTCTGCCTGCCCCTGATGGAGGTGGAATCCGTCACTCTGCGGCCAGAACCCCACATGCTTGGTTCCACTGACTTCCCCCTAATGGACCCAGAACCTCTCAGCCTCTGGCCAGACCCCACCTCCTTGGCTCCCCTTCCTGCCCCTGATGGGACCGGGAATCTGTCCGTCTGCCGCCAAAACCCCACCCCTTAGCTCCCCTGCCTGGCCGTTCTGGACTGGGAACCTGTCAGTCTGCGACCAGAACCCCACCTCCATGGCTTCCCTGACTGCCACTGACAGAACTGAAACCCTGTCAGTCTGCGTCCAGAACCCCGCCTCCTTAGCTCCCCTGCCTTTCCCTGATGGGACCAGGAACCTCTCAGTCTCTGAGCAGAACCCCACTCCATCTGCTCCCCTTCCTGGACATCCTGCACCGGGACCTGTCCGTCTGACTCCAGAACCCAAACTCCTTAGGCTCCCCTGCCTGCCCCTAACAGCACCGGGTCATGTCAGTCTGCGACCAGAGGCTCACCTGTCTGCCCCTGACTCGACCTGGAACCTGTCAGTCTGCGGCAGGAATCCCACGTCCTTAGCTCCCCTGCCTGCCCCGAACAGAACTGGGAACCTGTCAGTCTGTGGCCCGGTCCCCCCACCTCCTTAGGCTCCCCTGCCTGCCCCTGACTGGACCAGGAACCTGTCAGTCTGCAGCCAAAGCCCCACCCAGCTTGGCTCCACTGAGTGCTCTTGACAGGACCGGGAACCTGTCAGTCTGTGGCCAGAACCCCACGTCCTTAGCTGCCCGCCCGCCTTTGATAGACCTGGAACCTGTAGTCTGCAGAAAGAACCCCACCACCCTGCCTCCCTGTCCTACTCCACACGGACATGGAACCTGAAAGTCTGCCGCCAGAACCCCACATCCTTAGCTCCTTTGGCTGCCCCTGATGGGACCAGGAGCCTGTCAGTCTGCATGCAGACTTCATGTCCTTAGCTCCCCTTATTGCCCCTGACTGGACCAGGAACCTGTCAGTGTGCAGCCAAACCCCACATCCTTAGCTCCACTGCCTACCCCTGTTGGAAATGGAACCCGTGAGTCTGTGGCCAGAACCCCACCCACTTTGGCCCCCCTGCCTGCCCTTGACGGGACTGGGAACCTGTCAGTTGCGGCCAGAACCCCATGTCCCTAGCTGCCCTTCCTGCCCCTGACTGGACCGGGAACCTGTCAGTGTGCAGCCAGAACCCCACATCCTTAGCTCCACTGCCTGCCTCTGTTGGACCCAGTACCTGTAAGTCTGCGGCTAGAAGCCCAGCTCCTGGGCTCATTTCCCGCCCCAGATGGACCCGGAATGTGTCAGTCTGCCACTAGAACCCTAACTTCTTTGCTCCCCTGACTTGCCCCTAACTGGAGCAGGAACCTGTCAGTCTGCAGCCAGAACCCCACCCTCTAGTCTCTGCTGAGTGCTCCTGACAGGACCGGGCACCAGTCAGTCTGCGGCCAAAACTCCACCCCCTTAGCTCCCTTGCCTGACCATACCGGGCCAGGAATCTGTCAGTCTGTGGCCAGAACCACACGTAGCTAACTCCCCTTCCTGGCGTCACTGGACCGAAACGTGTCACTCTGAGGCCAGAACCACCCTCCTTGGCTCCCCTGACTGCCACTGATGGGACCGGGAACCCGTCAGTCTGCAGCCAGAACCCCAACCCTTGAGGCTCCAGTGAGTCCCCCTGATGGGACTGGGATCCTTTCAGTCTGCGGACAGAACTCCACCCCTTAGCTCCCAGGCCTGCCCCTGACTAGACCAGGAACCTGTCAGTCTGTGGCCAGAACCCCACCTCCTTGGCTCCCCTGACTGCCTCTTTCTGGCCTGAGAACCTGACAGTCGAGCACTACAACCCCACCTCTTGGATCCCCTGCCGGCCCTTGATGGAACTGGGAACCTGTCAGTCTGGGGCCAGAACCCCACCTCCTTGGCTCCCCTGCCTGCCGCTGATGGGACTGGTAGCTTGCCAGTCTAGGGCCAGAAACGCCGTCTTTGGCTCCCCTGGCTGCCCCTGACAGGACCGGGAACCTGTCAGTCTGC
Source organism: Oryctolagus cuniculus (assembly GCF_051225735.1). Lineage (NCBI taxonomy): Eukaryota > Metazoa > Chordata > Mammalia > Lagomorpha > Leporidae > Oryctolagus > Oryctolagus cuniculus. The sequence continues at coordinate 5,598,415 of NC_142889.1, read as the reverse complement.
GGCAGGAACCCCAAGTCCTTAGCTCTCCTGCCTGCCCCTGACTGACCCAGAACCTGTCACTCTGCGACAGTTCCTGATCCAGTCAGGGGCACTCAGTGGATCCTAAGGGAGTGGTTTCTGGCTGCTGCAGACTGAGAGGTTCCCTTCCCATCAGGGACAGGCAGGGGTCTAAGGAGGTGTGGTTCTGGTCACAGTCTGACAGGTTCCTGGTCCTGTCATGGGCAGGCGAGGGAGCTCATGGTGTGGGGTTTGGGCCGCAGACCGACAGTTTCCCTGTCCAGTCAGGGGCAGGCAGGGAACCAAGACGTGGGTTTCTGGCCGCAGACCAACAGGTTCCCATTCTCCTCGGGGGCAGGCAGGGGAGCTAAGCAGGTGCAGTTCTGGCGGCAGACTGACAGGTTCCTGTGCCAGTCAGGGGCGGGCAGGGGAGCCCAGGAGGTGGGGTTCTGGCGGGAGACTGGCAGGTTCCGGGTGCCGTTAGGGGCGTCAGGAGAGCTAAGGGGCTGGGTTTTGATAGCAAACTGACAGATTTCTGGTTCAGTCAGTGGACCCGCGAGGGAGCGAAGGGTGTGGGGTTCTGGCTGCAGACTGACAGGTTCCCTGTCCAGTCAGGGGTACTCAGTGGAGCTTAAGGGGGTGGGATATGGTGGCAGACTGACAGGTTCCTGGTCGTGAATGGATAGGCAGGGGAGCTAAGGGGGTGGAGTTCTGAACAGACTGAGGTTTCCTGGTCCCATCAGGGGCAGGCAGGGGAGCTGAGGATGTGGGGTTCTGGCCACAGACTGACGAGTTCACAGTCCTCTCAGGGGCATGCTGGGGAACTAACAAGGTGGGGTTCTATGTGCTGACTGACAGGTGTCCGGTCCTGTCAGGGGCACTCAGTGGAGCCTAAGAGGGTGGGGGTTCTGGCTGCAGCCTGACAGTATGGACGGCCCAGTATGGACAGGCAGGGGAACTAAGGACCCTGGTTTCCTGCCGCAGCCTGACAGTTCCAAGTACCGTCAGGGGCATGTGGGGAGCTGGCGAGTGGGGGTTCTAGATGCTAGCTAACAGGTTCCTCATCCAGTCAGGGGCATTCAGTGGATCCTAAGGCAGTGGGTTTCTGGCTGCAGACCGAGAGGTTCCCCGTCCCATCAGGGGCAGGCAGGGGAGCTAAGGGGGTGGGGTCCTGGCGGCAGACTGACAGGTTCCCCGTCCAGTCGAGAGCAGGCAGTGGAGCCTCAGGGGGTGGGGTTCTGGGCGCAGAATGACGAGTTCACAGCCAATGGCTCCCCCCGTCTCAGACGCGGGGACCAATCAGACGCTGGGCGGGCGTGTGCTTCCTGTTTCAGCGGCTCGGGGCGGAAGTGGTGTTGAACCGCGATTCATTCCACACAGCTCTCTTCTCTCTTTGCTTTTAAAAAAAGCTCCTTGATCTAATTCTCCTGACCGAAATTATCATTTTGCTTCTATCATCTGTGGGCCATATGTCCTGGTTTCACACCGTCCAGCCACAGTAGGCTTGGACAGGGAGGAGCGGGAAGACTACAACTCCCAAACGGCTCAGCGAGAGCGTCGCTTTGCGTCTGGGCTGGACTCGCCTGGGTGACACGTCGGGCAGCCAATGGCTTCCCCCGTCTCAGACCCGGGGGCCAATCACAGGCCGGGTTGGTGTGTGCGTCCTGTTTCTGCGACTCGGGGCAGACATGGTCTTGAAAGGAACCCCGTTTCAACACAGATCTCTCCCTTTCTTGGAAAAAAAAAAAAAAAGGCTCTATGATCTAATTTTCCTGACCTAAGTTATCATTTTTCTTTTATCATCTGTGGGCCATATTCCCTGGTTTCACATTGTCCAGCCACGTTAGGCTTGCACAGAGCGGGGCGGGGAGACTTCCACCTCCCCGAAGCCTCAGCGGCGGCGGCGGCGACGCTCTACGTGTGGGCTGTACTGGCCTGAGTGACAGGTAGCCGACCCAATGGCTTCCCCGGTCTCAGACTCCGGACCGCTCAGACGTGGGGTGGGTGTGTGCTTCCTGTTTCGGAGGCGTCTGCTCGGGGCGGAAATGGTGTGGAAAGGAACCGTGTTTCAACCCAGCTGTCTTCTTTCTCTTCTTTGAAAAAAAGCTGTGAGGCCTAATTTTCCTGACCTAAATGATCATTTTTCGTCTGTCACCTGTGGGCCATCTTTCCTGATTTCACATTGTCCAGCCACCCTCTGCTTGGACAGGGTGGAGCGGGGAGACTACAACTCCCCAAAGCCTCAGCGGCAGGGCGCTCTGCGGCTGGGCTCGTCTGAGTGACAGGTCGGGCAGCCATTGGCTTCACGCGGTCTCAGACTCCGTTGCCAATCAGATGCTGAGTGGTTGTGTCGCCCTGTTTCTGCGGCTCGGGGCGGAAATGGTGTGGAAAGGAACCGCCTCGAGCCACGCCCCTCGCGGCTCCTGACTGGACGCGGGAAGTGACGTCTGCGCGCACAACGCGGCAGTCGTCCCGCCCATGTCCAGCTCGGACCGGACCGGGCAGCTCCGGGTCTGGGTCCCGCACGTCCCTGGCAGCCCCTGAGCGGGCGCGTACCCGCCTGTCCGTCCGCCAGAACCTCGCCCTGTAGCTTGGCCCTGCCTGCCCTTGTCTGGGAGGAGGAACGCGCAGTAGGAGCCCAGAACCTGTCTTCTGCCACGCTGCCTGCCCGCGCCCAGCACGGGCGGGACAGGCCGCTCTGTTCCTCCTCATCCAGCAGAGCCACTCAGGGCCGGGCAGAGGGCGAGGTTCTGAACCTAGACCTGCGCCTCACTCGTCCAGGGAGGCCAGGCAGCCACCGGCGAGGAAGGAGGTGGCGTTCTGAGCGCGCACTGGAAAAAGTCATTAGCGGCAGTGCAGAGGGCGGGAGGAGGCGCACTCAGGCAGCTTCCTGGTCGCGTTAGGGGCAGCAGGAGCGCTAAGGGGGTGGGGTGCTGGCGGGAGACTGACAGATTCCCGGTCCAGTCAGGGGCAGAAGGAGCGCCAAGGGGGTGGGGTTTAGGCGGGAGACTGACAGGTTCCCCGTCCAGTCAGGGGCAGAAGGAGCGCCAAGGGGGTGGGGTGCTGGCGGGAGACTGACAGGATCCCGGTCCAGTCAGGGGCAGGCAGCACCGCCAAGGGGGTGGGGTTTAGGCGGGAGACTGACAGGTTCCCCGTCCAGTCTGGGGCAGGCAGGGGAACGCTAAAGGGGTGGGGTGCTGGCGGGAGACTGAAAGGTTCCCCGTCCAGCCAGGGGCAGAAGGAGCGCCGAGGGGGTGGGGTTTAGGCGGGAGACTGACAGGATCGCGGTCCAATCAGGGGCAGGCAGTGGAGCCTAAAGGGGTGGGTTTCTGGCTGGAGACTGACAGGTTCCCGGTCCAGGCAGGGGCAGAAATAGCGCCAAGGGGGTGGGTTTCTGGCGGGAGACTGACAGGTTCCCGGTCCAGGCAGGGGCAGGCAGCGGAGCTAAGGGGGTGGGTTTCTGGCGGGAGACTGACAGGTTCCCCGTCCAGTCAGGGGCAGAAGGAGCGCCGAGGGGCTGGGGTTTAGGCGGGAGACTGACAGGATCCCGGTCCAATCAGGGGCAGGCAGGGGAGCTAAGGGGGTGGGGTTCTAGCGGGAGACTGACAGGTTCCCGGTCCAGGCAGGGGCAGGCAGGGGAGCTAGGGATGCGGGGTTCTGGTTGACGATGGGCAGCTTTTGGTCCGAGTCAGGAGCTGGCAGGGGAGCCAAGGAGGTGGGGTTCTGGCGGGAGACTGACAGGGTCCCGTCCAGTCTGGGGCAGGCAGGACCGCCAAGGGGGTGGGGTTCTGGCGGCAGAGTGACAGTTTCCCGGTCCAGTTGTGGGCCGGCAGGGGAGCTAAGGCCTTGGGGTTTGGGCGCAGACTGACAGGTTCCTGGTCCAGTCGGGCAGGAAGGGGAACCAAGGAGGTGGGGTTCTGGCGGGAGACTGACAGGTTGCGGGTCCATCAGGGGCAGGCAGAGGAGCTGAGGTTGTGGGTTTCTGGTCGTACATTGAGAGCTTCCCGGTCCCGTCAGTGGCAGTCCGGGGAGCCAGTGAGCTGTGGTTTGAGCGGCAGACTGACAGGTTCCAGGTCCACTGGGGTAGGGAGGGGAGCTGAGGAGGTGGGGTTCTGGCTGCAGACTTGGAGGTTCCGGGTCCCATCGGGGCAGGCAGAGGAGACGAGGTGGGGTCCAGGCTGCAGAAAGAAAGATTCCTCGTCCAGCAGGGGCAGGCAGAGCAGATAAGGAGGTGGGGTTCTGGCCACAGACTGACAGGTTCCCGTTCGTCGAGTCAGGGGCACTCGGGTGAGCCAAGAAACTGTGGACGTTTACTTCTTCCTGAGAGGATGCGGTCTGAGAGGAGGAGCGTGGTGGGGGCAAGAGGTGCGGAGTCACCGCACGGACGCCGGGAGGCGGGTGAGAGCAGTCCTGAGGCGGGCAGCCAGCAGACTGACTCGTTTATTTCAGTTGCTACAGCTGCTTCTATGGCCAAGACAGCCCATCCAGTCAAGGGGCGGTCTAGGCCCTGACCAATCACAGGCTGTGGCCAGGCGGTTTCCAAAGCCATCCAATCACAGCCTGTGGCCAGGCAGGCTCTTGGTGCCAGGCAGGTTCTGAAACCATCCAGTCACGGCCCGCCATCAGTCAGGCTCTGTTGTCATGTGGTTTCTGAAAGCATCCAATCACGGCCGGCTGGCTGTCAGTCAGGCTCTGTTGTCATGTGGTTTCCTCTGTTGGCATGTGGTTTCAGAAGCCATCCAATCACGGCCTGGTGCCAGGCAATTTCTGTGGTCAGCGGCCATCTTGGCATGACCTTTTTCCCTCAGTGGCTATCTCGACATGACCTCTTCACCTTAACGACCTTTTCACCTTACCCCTTGCCATAGTGCACAGGGAACCTGTCAGCCTGCGACCAGACACTCCCCCTTAGCTCTCATGCCTGGACATTTTGGTCCAGGATCCTTTCCGTCTGTGGCCAAACCTGGGAACCTTTCCATCTGTGGCAGGAATCTCACGTCCTTGGCTCACCTGCCTGCCCCTGAGGGGACCAGGAACCTGTCGGTCAGCAGCCAGAGCCCACCCCCTTAGTCTCCACTGAGTGGCCCTGACGGGACCGGGAACCTGTCGGCCTGCTGACAGAACCCCACGTCATTGGCTCCGCTGACTGCCCCTGACAGCATGGGAACCTGTCAGTGTGTGACCGGAAACCAACCGCTTTAGCTCCTCTGCCTGCCCCGATGGAGGTGGAATCCGTCACTCTGCGGCCAGAACCCCACATGCTTGGTTCCACTGACTTCCCCCTAATGGACCCAGAACCTCTCAGCCTCTGGCCAGACCCCACCTCCTTGGCTCCCCTTCCTGCCCCTGATGGGACCGGGAATCTGTCCGTCTGCCGCCAAAACCCCACCCCTTAGCTCCCCTGCCTGGCCGTTCTGGACTGGGAACCTGTCAGTCTGCGACCAGAACCCCACCTCCATGGCTTCCCTGACTGCCACTGACAGAACTGAAACCCTGTCAGTCTGCGTCCAGAACCCCGCCTCCTTAGCTCCCCTGCCTTTCCCTGATGGGACCAGGAACCTCTCAGTCTCTGAGCAGAACCCCACTCCATCTGCTCCCCTTCCTGGACATCCTGCACCGGGACCTGTCCGTCTGACTCCAGAACCCAAACTCCTTAGGCTCCCCTGCCTGCCCCTAACAGCACCGGGTCATGTCAGTCTGCGACCAGAGGCTCACCTGTCTGCCCCTGACTCGACCTGGAACCTGTGAGTCTGCGGCAGGAATCCCACGTCCTTAGCTCCCCTGCCTGCCCCGAACAGAACTGGGAACCTGTCAGTCTGTGGCCCGGTCCCCCCACCTCCTTAGGCTCCCCTGCCTGCCCCTGACTGGACCAGGAACCTGTCAGTCTGCAGCCAAAGCCCCACCCAGCTTGGCTCCACTGAGTGCTCTTGACAGGACCGGGAACCTGTCAGTCTGTGGCCAGAACCCCACGTCCTTAGCTGCCCGCCCGCCTTTGATAGACCTGGAACCTGTAGTCTGCAGAAAGAACCCCACCACCCTGCCTCCCTGTCCTACTCCACACGGACATGGAACCTGAAAGTCTGCCGCCAGAACCCCACATCCTTAGCTCCTTTGGCTGCCCCTGATGGGACCAGGAGCCTGTCAGTCTGCATGCAGACTTCATGTCCTTAGCTCCCCTTATTGCCCCTGACTGGACCAGGAACCTGTCAGTGTGCAGCCAAACCCCACATCCTTAGCTCCACTGCCTACCCCTGTTGGAAATGGAACCCGTGAGTCTGTGGCCAGAACCCCACCCACTTTGGCCCCCCTGCCTGCCCTTGACGGGACTGGGAACCTGTCAGTTGCGGCCAGAACCCCATGTCCCTAGCTGCCCTTCCTGCCCCTGACTGGACCGGGAACCTGTCAGTGTGCAGCCAGAACCCCACATCCTTAGCTCCACTGCCTGCCTCTGTTGGACCCAGTACCTGTAAGTCTGCGGCTAGAAGCCCAGCTCCTGGGCTCATTTCCCGCCCCAGATGGACCCGGAATGTGTCAGTCTGCCACTAGAACCCTAACTTCTTTGCTCCCCTGACTTGCCCCTAACTGGAGCAGGAACCTGTCAGTCTGCAGCCAGAACCCCACCCTCTAGTCTCTGCTGAGTGCTCCTGACAGGACCGGGCACCAGTCAGTCTGCGGCCAAAACTCCACCCCCTTAGCTCCCTTGCCTGACCATACCGGGCCAGGAATCTGTCAGTCTGTGGCCAGAACCACACGTAGCTAACTCCCCTTCCTGGCGTCACTGGACCGAAACGTGTCACTCTGAGGCCAGAACCACCCTCCTTGGCTCCCCTGACTGCCACTGATGGGACCGGGAACCTGTCAGTCTGCAGCCAGAACCCCAACCCTTGAGGCTCCAGTGAGTCCCCCTGATGGGACTGGGATCCTTTCAGTCTGCGGACAGAACTCCACCCCTTAGCTCCCAGGCCTGCCCCTGACTAGACCAGGAACCTGTCAGTCTGTGGCCAGAACCCCACCTCCTTGGCTCCCCTGACTGCCTCTTTCTGGCCTGAGAACCTGACAGTCGAGCACTACAACCCCACCTCTTGGATCCCCTGCCGGCCCTTGATGGAACTGGGAACCTGTCAGTCTGGGGCCAGAACCCCACCTCCTTGGCTCCCCTGCCTGCCGCTGATGGGACTGGTAGCTTGCCAGTCTAGGGCCAGAAACGCCGTCTTTGGCTCCCCTGGCTGCCCCTGACAGGACCGGGAACCTGTCAGTCTGTGGCAGGAACCCCAAGTCCTTAGCTCTCCTGCCTGCCCCTGACTGACCCAGAACCTGTCACTCTGCGACAGTTCCTGATCCAGTCAGGGGCACTCAGTGGATCCTAAGGGAGTGGTTTCTGGCTGCTGCAGACTGAGAGGTTCCCTTCCCATCAGGGACAGGCAGGGGTCTAAGGAGGTGTGGTTCTGGTCACAGTCTGACAGGTTCCTGGTCCTGTCATGGGCAGGCGAGGGAGCTCATGGTGTGGGGTTTGGGCCGCAGACCGACAGTTTCCCTGTCCAGTCAGGGGCAGGCAGGGAACCAAGACGTGGGTTTCTGGCCGCAGACCAACAGGTTCCCATTCTCCTCGGGGGCAGGCAGGGGAGCTAAGCAGGTGCAGTTCTGGCGGCAGACTGACAGGTTCCTGTGCCAGTCAGGGGCGGGCAGGGGAGCCCAGGAGGTGGGGTTCTGGCGGGAGACTGGCAGGTTCCGGGTGCCGTTAGGGGCGTCAGGAGAGCTAAGGGGCTGGGTTTTGATAGCAAACTGACAGATTTCTGGTTCAGTCAGTGGACCCGCGAGGGAGCGAAGGGTGTGGGGTTCTGGCTGCAGACTGACAGGTTCCCTGTCCAGTCAGGGGTACTCAGTGGAGCTTAAGGGGGTGGGATATGGTGGCAGACTGACAGGTTCCTGGTCGTGAATGGATAGGCAGGGGAGCTAAGGGGGTGGAGTTCTGAACAGACTGAGGTTTCCTGGTCCCATCAGGGGCAGGCAGGGGAGCTGAGGATGTGGGGTTCTGGCCACAGACTGACGAGTTCACAGTCCTCTCAGGGGCATGCTGGGGAACTAACAAGGTGGGGTTCTATGTGCTGACTGACAGGTGTCCGGTCCTGTCAGGGGCACTCAGTGGAGCCTAAGAGGGTGGGGGTTCTGGCTGCAGCCTGACAGTATGGACGGCCCAGTATGGACAGGCAGGGGAACTAAGGACCCTGGTTTCCTGCCGCAGCCTGACAGTTCCAAGTACCGTCAGGGGCATGTGGGGAGCTGGCGAGTGGGGGTTCTAGATGCTAGCTAACAGGTTCCTCATCCAGTCAGGGGCATTCAGTGGATCCTAAGGCAGTGGGTTTCTGGCTGCAGACCGAGAGGTTCCCCGTCCCATCAGGGGCAGGCAGGGGAGCTAAGGGGGTGGGGTCCTGGCGGCAGACTGACAGGTTCCCCGTCCAGTCGAGAGCAGGCAGTGGAGCCTCAGGGGGTGGGGTTCTGGGCGCAGAATGACGAGTTCACAGCCAATGGCTCCCCCCGTCTCAGACGCGGGGACCAATCAGACGCTGGGCGGGCGTGTGCTTCCTGTTTCAGCGGCTCGGGGCGGAAGTGGTGTTGAACCGCGATTCATTCCACACAGCTCTCTTCTCTCTTTGCTTTTAAAAAAAGCTCCTTGATCTAATTCTCCTGACCGAAATTATCATTTTGCTTCTATCATCTGTGGGCCATATGTCCTGGTTTCACACCGTCCAGCCACAGTAGGCTTGGACAGGGAGGAGCGGGAAGACTACAACTCCCAAACGGCTCAGCGAGAGCGTCGCTTTGCGTCTGGGCTGGACTCGCCTGGGTGACACGTCGGGCAGCCAATGGCTTCCCCCGTCTCAGACCCGGGGGCCAATCACAGGCCGGGTTGGTGTGTGCGTCCTGTTTCTGCGACTCGGGGCAGACATGGTCTTGAAAGGAACCCCGTTTCAACACAGATCTCTCCCTTTCTTGGAAAAAAAAAAAAAAGGCTCTATGATCTAATTTTCCTGACCTAAGTTATCATTTTTCTTTTATCATCTGTGGGCCATATTCCCTGGTTTCACATTGTCCAGCCACGTTAGGCTTGCACAGAGCGGGGCGGGGAGACTTCCACCTCCCCGAAGCCTCAGCGGCGGCGGCGACGCTCTACGTGTGGGCTGTACTGGCCTGAGTGACAGGTAGCCGACCCAATGGCTTCCCCGGTCTCAGACTCCGGACCGCTCAGACGTGGGGTGGGTGTGTGCTTCCTGTTTCGGAGGCGTCTGCTCGGGGCGGAAATGGTGTGGAAAGGAACCGTGTTTCAACCCAGCTGTCTTCTTTCTCTTCTTTGAAAAAAAGCTGTGAGGCCTAATTTTCCTGACCTAAATGATCATTTTTCGTCTGTCACCTGTGGGCCATCTTTCCTGATTTCACATTGTCCAGCCACCCTCTGCTTGGACAGGGTGGAGCGGGGAGACTACAACTCCCCAAAGCCTCAGCGGCAGGGCGCTCTGCGGCTGGGCTCGTCTGAGTGACAGGTCGGGCAGCCATTGGCTTCACGCGGTCTCAGACTCCGTTGCCAATCAGATGCTGAGTGGTTGTGTCGCCCTGTTTCTGCGGCTCGGGGCGGAAATGGTGTGGAAAGGAACCGCCTCGAGCCACGCCCCTCGCGGCTCCTGACTGGACGCGGGAAGTGACGCCTGCGCGCACAACGCGGCAGTCGTCCCGCCCATGTCCAGCTCGGACCGGACCGGGCAGCTTCGGGTCTGGGTCCCGCACGTCCCTGGCAGCCCCTGAGCGGGCGCGTACCCGCCTGTCCGTCCGCCAGAACCTCGCCCTGTAGCTTGGCCCTGCCTGCCCTTGTCTGGGAGGAGGAACGCGCAGTAGGAGCCCAGAACCTGTCTTCTGCCACGCTGCCTGCCCGCGCCCAGCACGGGCGGGACAGGCCGCACTGTTCCTCCTCATCCAGCAGAGCCACTCAGGGCCGGGCAGAGGGCGAGGTTCTGAACCTAGACCTGCGCCTCACTCGTCCAGGGAGGCCAGGCAGCCACCGGCGAGGAAGGAGGTGGCGTTCTGAGCGCGCACTGGAAAAAGTCATTAGCGGCAGTGCAGAGGGCGGGAGGAGGCGCACTCGGGCAGCTTCCTGGTCGCGTTAGGGGCAGCAGGAGCGCTAAGGGGGTGGGGTGCTGGCGGGAGACTGACAGATTCCCGGTCCAGTCAGGGGCAGAAGGAGCGCCAAGGGGGTGGGGTGCTGGCGGGAGACTGACAGGATCCCGGTCCAGTCAGGGGCAGGCAGCACCGCCAAGGGGGTGGGGTTTAGGCGGGAGACTGACAGGTTCCCCGTCCAGTCAGGGGCAGGCAGGGGAACGCTAAAGGGGTGGGGTGCTGGCGGGAGACTGACAGGTTCCCCGTCCAGTCAGGGGCAGAAGGAGCGCCGAGGGGGTGGGGTTTAGGCGGGAGACTGACAGGTTCCCCGTCCAGTCTGGGGCAGGCAGGGGAGCCTAAAGGGGTGGGTTTCTGGCGGGAGACTGACAGGTTCCCGGTCCAGGCAGGGGCAGGCAGGGGAGCTAAGGGGGTGGGTTTCTGGCGGGAGACTGACAGGTTCCCGGTCCAGGCAGGGGCAGGCAGCGGAGCTAAGGGGGTGGGTTTCTGGCGGGAGACTGACAGGTTCCCCGTCCAGTCAGGGGCAGAAGGAGCGCCGAGGGGCTGGGGTTTAGACGGGAGACTGACAGGATCCCGGTCCAATCAGGGGCAGGCAGGGGAGCTAAGGGGGTGGGGTTCTAGCGGGAGACTGACAGGTTCCCGGTCCAGGCAGGGGCAGGCAGGGGAGCTAGGGATGCGGGGTTCTGGTTGACGACGGGCAGCTTTTGGTCCGAGTCAGGAGCTGGCAGGGGAGCCAAGGAGGTGGGGTTCTGGCGGGAGACTGACAGGGTCCCGTCCAGTCTGGGGCAGGCAGGACCGCCAAGGGGGTGGGGTTCTGGCGGCAGAGTGACAGTTTCCCGGTCCAGTTGTGGGCCGGCAGGGGAGCTAAGGCCTTGGGGTTTGGGCGCAGACTGACAGGTTCCTGGTCCAGTCGGGCAGGAAGGGGAACCAAGGAGGTGGGGTTCTGGCGGGAGACTGACAGGTTGCGGGTCCATCAGGGGCAGGCAGAGGAGCTGAGGTTGTGGGTTTCTGGTCGTACATTGAGAGCTTCCCGGTCCCGTCAGTGGCAGGCAGGGGAGCCAGTGAGCTGTGGTTTGAGCGGCAGACTGACAGGTTCCAGGTCCACTGGGGTAGGGAGGGGAGCTGAGGGGGTGGGGTTCTGGCTGCAGACTTGGAGGTTCCGGGTCCCATCGGGGCAGGCAGAGGAGACGAGGTGGGGTCCAGGCTGCAGAAAGAAAGATTCCTCGTCCAGCAGGGGCAGGCAGAGCAGATAAGGAGGTGGGGTTCTGGCCACAGACTGACAGGTTCCCGTTCGTCGAGTCAGGGGCACTCGGGTGAGCCAAGAAACTGTGGACGTTTACTTCTTCCTGAGAGGATGCGGTCTGAGAGGAGGAGCGTGGTGGGGGCAAGAGGTGCGGAGTCACCGCACGGACGCCGGGAGGCGGGTGAGAGCAGTCCTGAGGCGGGCAGCCAGCAGACTGACTCGTTTATTTCAGTTGCTACAGCTGCTTCTATGGCCAAGACAGCCCATCCAGTCAAGGGGCGGTCTAGGCCCTGACCAATCACAGGCTGTGGCCAGGCGGTTTCCAAAGCCATCCAATCACAGCCTGTGGCCAGGCAGGCTCTTGGTGCCAGGCAGGTTCTGAAACCATCCAGTCACAGCCCGCCATCAGTCAGGCTCTGTTGTCATGTGGTTTCTGAAAGCATCCAATCACGGCCGGCTGGCTGTCAGTCAGGCTCTGTTGTCATGTGGTTTCCTCTGTTGGCATGTGGTTTCAGAAGCCATCCAATCACGGCCTGGTGCCAGGCAATTTCTGTGGTCAGCGGCCATCTTGGCATGACCTTTTTCCCTCAGTGGCTATCTCGACATGACCTCTTCACCTTAACGACCTTTTCACCTTACCCCTTGCCATAGTGCACAGGGAACCTGTCAGCCTGCGACCAGACACTCCCCCTTAGCTCTCATGCCTGGACATTTTGGTCCAGGATCCTTTCCGTCTGTGGCCAAACCTGGGAACCTTTCCATCTGTGGCAGGAATCTCACGTCCTTGGCTCACCTGCCTGCCCCTGAGGGGACCAGGAACCTGTCGGTCAGCAGCCAGAGCCCACCCCCTTAGTCTCCACTGAGTGGCCCTGACGGGACCGGGAACCTGTCGGCCTGCTGACAGAACCCCACGTCATTGGCTCCGCTGACTGCCCCTGACAGCATGGGAACCTGTCAGTGTGTGACCGGAAACCAACCGCTTTAGCTCCTCTGCCTGCCCCTGATGGAGGTGGAATCCGTCACTCTGCGGCCAGAACCCCACATGCTTGGTTCCACTGACTTCCCCCTAATGGACCCAGAACCTCTCAGCCTCTGGCCAGACCCCACCTCCTTGGCTCCCCTTCCTGCCCCTGATGGGACCGGGAATCTGTCAGTCTGCCGCCAAAACCCCACCCCTTAGCTCCCCTGCCTGGCCGTTCTGGACTGGGAACCTGTCAGTCTGTGACCAGAACCCCACCTCCATGGCTTCCCTGACTGCCACTGACAGAACTGAAACCCTGTCAGTCTGCGTCCAGAACCCCGCCTCCTTAGCTCCCCTGCCTTTCCCTGATGGGACCAGGAACCTCTCAGTCTCTGAGCAGAACCCCACTCCATCTGCTCCCCTTCCTGGACATCCTGCACCGGGACCTGTCCGTCTGACTCCAGAACCCAAACTCCTTAGGCTCCCCTGCCTGCCCCTAACAGCACCGGGTCATGTCAGTCTGCGACCAGAGGCTCACCTGTCTGCCCCTGACTCGACGTGGAACCTGTCAGTCTGCGGCAGGAATCCCACGTCCTTAGCTCCCCTGCCTGCCCCGAACAGAACTGGGAACCTGTCAGTCTGTGGCCCGGTCCCCCCACCTCCTTAGGCTCCCCTGCCTGCCCCTGACTGGACCAGGAACCTGTCAGTCTGCAGCCAAAGCCCCACCCAGCTTGGCTCCACTGAGTGCTCTTGACAGGACCGGGAACCTGTCAGTCTGTGGCCAGAACCCCACGTCCTTAGCTGCCCGCCCGCCTTTGATAGACCTGGAACCTGTAGTCTGCAGAAAGAACCCCACCACCCTGCCTCCCTGTCCTACTCCACACGGACATGGAACCTGAAAGTCTGCCGCCAGAACCCCACATCCTTAGCTCCTTTGGCTGCCCCTGATGGGACCAGGAGCCTGTCAGTCTGCATGCAGACTTCATGTCCTTAGCTCCCCTTATTGCCCCTGACTGGACCAGGAACCTGTCAGTGTGCAGCCAAACCCCACATCCTTAGCTCCACTGCCTACCCCTGTTGGAAATGGAACCCGTGAGTCTGTGGCCAGAACCCCACCCACTTTGGCCCCCCTGCCTGCCCTTGACGGGACTGGGAACCTGTCAGTTGCGGCCAGAACCCCATGTCCCTAGCTGCCCTTCCTGCCCCTGACTGGACCGGGAACCTGTCAGTGTGCAGCCAGAACCCCACATCCTTAGCTCCACTGCCTGCCTCTGTTGGACCCAGTACCTGTAAGTCTGCGGCTAGAACCCCAGCTCCTGGGCTCATTTCCCGCCCCAGATGGACCCGGAATGTGTCAGTCTGCCACTAGAACCCTAACTTCTTTGCTCCCCTGACTTGCCCCTAACTGGAGCAGGAACCTGTCAGTCTGCAGCCAGAACCCCACCCTCTAGTCTCTGCTGAGTGCTCCTGACAGGACCGGGCACCAGTCAGTCTGCGGCCAAAACTCCACCCCCTTAGCTCCCTTGCCTGACCATACCGGGCCAGGAATCTGTCAGTCTGTGGCCAGAACCACACGTAGCTAACTCCCCTTCCTGGCGTCACTGGACCGAAACGTGTCACTCTGAGGCCAGAACCACCCTCCTTGGCTCCCCTGACTGCCACTGATGGGACCGGGAACCCGTCAGTCTGCAGCCAGAACCCCAACCCTTGAGGCTCCAGTGAGTCCCCCTGATGGGACTGGGATCCTTTCAGTCTGCGGACAGAACTCCACCCCTTAGCTCCCAGGCCTGCCCCTGACTAGACCAGGAACCTGTCAGTCTGTGGCCAGAACCCCACCTCCTTGGCTCCCCTGACTGCCTCTTTCTGGCCTGAGAACCTGACAGTCGAGCACTACAACCCCACCTCTTGGATCCCCTGCCGGCCCTTGATGGAACTGGGAACCTGTCAGTCTGGGGCCAGAACCCCACCTCCTTGGCTCCCCTGCCTGCCGCTGATGGGACTGGTAGCTTGCCAGTCTAGGGCCAGAAACGCCGTCTTTGGCTCCCCTGGCTGCCCCTGACAGGACCGGGAACCTGTCAGTCTGCGGCAGGAACCCCAAGTCCTTAGCTCTCCTGCCTGCCCCTGACTGACCCAGAACCTGTCACTCTGCGACAGTTCCTGATCCAGTCAGGGGCACTCAGTGGATCCTAAGGGAGTGGTTTCTGGCTGCTGCAGACTGAGAGGTTCCCTTCCCATCAGGGACAGGCAGGGGTCTAAGGAGGTGTGGTTCTGGTCACAGTCTGACAGGTTCCTGGTCCTGTCATGGGCAGGCGAGGGAGCTCATGGTGTGGGGTTTGGGCCGCAGACCGACAGTTTCCCTGTCCAGTCAGGGGCAGGCAGGGAACCAAGACGTGGGTTTCTGGCCGCAGACCAACAGGTTCCCATTCTCCTCGGGGGCAGGCAGGGGAGCTAAGCAGGTGCAGTTCTGGCGGCAGACTGACAGGTTCCTGTGCCAGTCAGGGGCGGGCAGGGGAGCCCAGGAGGTGGGGTTCTGGCGGGAGACTGGCAGGTTCCGGGTGCCGTTAGGGGCGTCAGGAGAGCTAAGGGGCTGGGTTTTGATAGCAAACTGACAGATTTCTGGTTCAGTCAGTGGACCCGCGAGGGAGCGAAGGGTGTGGGGTTCTGGCTGCAGACTGACAGGTTCCCTGTCCAGTCAGGGGTACTCAGTGGAGCTTAAGGGGGTGGGATATGGTGGCAGACTGACAGGTTCCTGGTCGTGAATGGATAGGCAGGGGAGCTAAGGGGGTGGAGTTCTGAACAGACTGAGGTTTCCTGGTCCCATCAGGGGCAGGCAGGGGAGCTGAGGATGTGGGGTTCTGGCCACAGACTGACGAGTTCACAGTCCTCTCAGGGGCATGCTGGGGAACTAACAAGGTGGGGTTCTATGTGCTGACTGACAGGTGTCCGGTCCTGTCAGGGGCACTCAGTGGAGCCTAAGAGGGTGGGGGTTCTGGCTGCAGCCTGACAGTATGGACGGCCCAGTATGGACAGGCAGGGGAACTAAGGACCCTGGTTTCCTGCCGCAGCCTGACAGTTCCAAGTACCGTCAGGGGCATGTGGGGAGCTGGCGAGTGGGGGTTCTAGATGCTAGCTAACAGGTTCCTCATCCAGTCAGGGGCATTCAGTGGATCCTAAGGCAGTGGGTTTCTGGCTGCAGACCGAGAGGTTCCCCGTCCCATCAGGGGCAGGCAGGGGAGCTAAGGGGGTGGGGTCCTGGCGGCAGACTGACAGGTTCCCCGTCCAGTCGAGAGCAGGCAGTGGAGCCTCAGGGGGTGGGGTTCTGGGCGCAGAATGACGAGTTCACAGCCAATGGCTCCCCCCGTCTCAGACGCGGGGACCAATCAGACGCTGGGCGGGCGTGTGCTTCCTGTTTCAGCGGCTCGGGGCGGAAGTGGTGTTGAACCGCGATTCATTCCACACAGCTCTCTTCTCTCTTTGCTTTTAAAAAAAGCTCCTTGATCTAATTCTCCTGACCGAAATTATCATTTTGCTTCTATCATCTGTGGGCCATATGTCCTGGTTTCACACCGTCCAGCCACAGTAGGCTTGGACAGGGAGGAGCGGGAAGACTACAACTCCCAAACGGCTCAGCGAGAGCGTCGCTTTGCGTCTGGGCTGGACTCGCCTGGGTGACACGTCGGGCAGCCAATGGCTTCCCCCGTCTCAGACCCGGGGGCCAATCACAGGCCGGGTTGGTGTGTGCGTCCTGTTTCTGCGACTCGGGGCAGACATGGTCTTGAAAGGAACCCCGTTTCAACACAGATCTCTCCCTTTCTTGGAAAAAAAAAAAAAAAGGCTCTATGATCTAATTTTCCTGACCTAAGTTATCATTTTTCTTTTATCATCTGTGGGCCATATTCCCTGGTTTCACATTGTCCAGCCACGTTAGGCTTGCACAGAGCGGGGCGGGGAGACTTCCACCTCCCCGAAGCCTCAGCGGCGGCGGCGACGCTCTACGTGTGGGCTGTACTGGCCTGAGTGACAGGTAGCCGACCCAATGGCTTCCCCGGTCTCAGACTCCGGACCGCTCAGACGTGGGGTGGGTGTGTGCTTCCTGTTTCGGAGGCGTCTGCTCGGGGCGGAAATGGTGTGGAAAGGAACCGTGTTTCAACCCAGCTGTCTTCTTTCTCTTCTTTGAAAAAAAGCTGTGAGGCCTAATTTTCCTGACCTAAATGATCATTTTTCGTCTGTCACCTGTGGGCCATCTTTCCTGATTTCACATTGTCCAGCCACCCTCTGCTTGGACAGGGTGGAGCGGGGAGACTACAACTCCCCAAAGCCTCAGCGGCAGGGCGCTCTGCGGCTGGGCTCGTCTGAGTGACAGGTCGGGCAGCCATTGGCTTCACGCGGTCTCAGACTCCGTTGCCAATCAGATGCTGAGTGGTTGTGTCGCCCTGTTTCTGCGGCTCGGGGCGGAAATGGTGTGGAAAGGAACCGCCTCGAGCCACGCCCCTCGCGGCTCCTGACTGGACGCGGGAAGTGACGTCTGCGCGCACAACGCGGCAGTCGTCCCGCCCATGTCCAGCTCGGACCGGACCGGGCAGCTTCGGGTCTGGGTCCCGCACGTCCCTGGCAGCCCCTGAGCGGGCGCGTACCCGCCTGTCCGTCCGCCAGAACCTCGCCCTGTAGCTTGGCCCTGCCTGCCCTTGTCTGGGAGGAGGAACGCGCAGTAGGAGCCCAGAACCTGTCTTCTGCCACGCTGCCTGCCCGCGCCCAGCACGGGCGGGACAGGCCGCACTGTTCCTCCTCATCCAGCAGAGCCACTCAGGGCCGGCCAGAGGGCGAGGTTCTGAACCTAGACCTGCGCCTCACTCGTCCAGGGAGGCCAGGCAGCCACCGGCGAGGAAGGAGGTGGCGTTCTGAGCGCGCACTGGAAAAAGTCATTAGCGGCAGTGCAGAGGGCGGGAGGAGGCGCACTCAGGCAGCTTCCTGGTCGCGTTAGGGGCAGCAGGAGCGCTAAGGGGGTGGGGTGCTGGCGGGAGACTGACAGATTCCCGGTCCAGTCAGGGGCAGAAGGAGCGCCAAGGGGGTGGGGTTTAGGCGGGAGACTGACAGGTTCCCCGTCCAGTCAGGGGCAGCAGGAGCGCCAAGGGGGTGGGGTGCTGGCGGGAGACTGACAGGATCCCGGTCCAGTCAGGGGCAGGCAGCACCGCCAAGGGGGTGGGGTTTAGGCGGGAGACTGACAGGTTCCCCGTCCAGTCTGGGGCAGGCAGGGGAACGCTAAAGGGGTGGGGTGCTGGCGGGAGACTGACAGGTTCCCCGTCCAGTCAGGGGCAGAAGGAGCGCCGAGGGGGTGGGGTTTAGGCGTGAGACTGACAGGATCGCGGACCAATCAGGGGCAGGCAGTGGAGCCTAAAGGGGTGGGTTTCTGGCGGGAGACTGACAGGTTCCCGGTCCAGGCAGGGGCAGGCAGGGGAGCTAAGGGGGTGGGTTTCTGGCGGGAGACTGACAGGTTCCCGGTCCAGGCAGGGGCAGGCAGCGGAGCTAAGGGGGTGGGTTTCTGGCGGGAGACTGACAGGTTCCCCGTCCAGTCAGGGGCAGAAGGAGCGCCGAGGGGCTGGGGTTTAGGCGGGAGACTGACAGGATCCCGGTCCAATCAGGGGCAGGCAGGGGAGCTAAGGGGGTGGGGTTCTAGCGGGAGACTGACAGGTTCCCGGTCCAGGCAGGGGCAGGCAGGGGAGCTAGGGATGCGGGGTTCTGGTTGATGACGGGCAGCTTTTGGTCCGAGTCAGGAGCTGGCAGGGGAGCCAAGGAGGTGGGGTTCTGGCGGGAGACTGACAGGGTCCCGTCCAGTCTGGGGCAGGCAGGACCGCCAAGGGGGTGGGGTTCTGGCGGCAGAGTGACAGTTTCCCGGTCCAGTTGTGGGCCGGCAGGGGAGCTAAGGCCTTGGGGTTTGGGCGCAGACTGACAGGTTCCTGGTCCAGTCGGGCAGGAAGGGGAACCAAGGAGGTGGGGTTCTGGCGGGAGACTGACAGGTTGCGGGTCCATCAGGGGCAGGCAGAGGAGCTGAGGTTGTGGGTTTCTGGTCGTACATTGAGAGCTTCCCGGTCCCGTCAGTGGCAGGCAGGGGAGCCAGTGAGCTGTGGTTTGAGCGGCAGACTGACAGGTTCCAGGTCCACTGGGGTAGGGAGGGGAGCTGAGGGGGTGGGGTTCTGGCTGCAGACTTGGAGGTTCCGGGTCCCATCGGGGCAGGCAGAGGAGACGAGGTGGGGTCCAGGCTGCAGAAAGAAAGATTCCTCGTCCAGCAGGGGCAGGCAGAGCAGATAAGGAGGTGGGGTTCTGGCCACAGACTGACAGGTTCCCGTTCGTCGAGTCAGGGGCACTCGGGTGAGCCAAGAAACTGTGGACGTTTACTTCTTCCTGAGAGGATGCGGTCTGAGAGGAGGAGCGTGGTGGGGGCAAGAGGTGCGGAGTCACCGCACGGACGCCGGGAGGCGGGTGAGAGCAGTCCTGAGGCGGGCAGCCAGCAGACTGACTCATTTATTTCAGTTGCTACAGCTGCTTCTATGGCCAAGACAGCCCATCCAGTCAAGGGGCGGTCTAGGCCCTGACCAATCACAGGCTGTGGCCAGGCGGTTTCCAAAGCCATCCAATCACAGCCTGTGGCCAGGCAGGCTCTTGGTGCCAGGCAGGTTCTGAAACCATCCAGTCACAGCCCGCCATCAGTCAGGCTCTGTTGTCATGTGGTTTCTGAAAGCATCCAATCACGGCCGGCTGGCTGTCAGTCAGGCTCTGTTGTCATGTGGTTTCCTCTGTTGGCATGTGGTTTCAGAAGCCATCCAATCACGGCCTGGTGCCAGGCAATTTCTGTGGTCAGCGGCCATCTTGGCATGACCTTTTTCCCTCAGTGGCTATCTCGACATGACCTCTTCACCTTAACGACCTTTTCACCTTACCCCTTGCCATAGTGCACAGGGAACCTGTCAGCCTGCGACCAGACACTCCCCCTTAGCTCTCATGCCTGGACATTTTGGTCCAGGATCCTTTCCGTCTGTGGCCAAACCTGGGAACCTTTCCATCTGTGGCAGGAATCTCACGTCCTTGGCTCACCTGCCTGCCCCTGAGGGGACCAGGAACCTGTCGGTCAGCAGCCAGAGCCCACCCCCTTAGTCTCCACTGAGTGGCCCTGACGGGACCGGGAACCTGTCGGCCTGCTGACAGAACCCCACGTCATTGGCTCCGCTGACTGCCCCTGACAGCATGGGAACCTGTCAGTGTGTGACCGGAAACCAACCGCTTTAGCTCCTCTGCCTGCCCCTGATGGAGGTGGAATCCGTCACTCTGCGGCCAGAACCCCACATGCTTGGTTCCACTGACTTCCCCCTAATGGACCCAGAACCTCTCAGCCTCTGGCCAGACCCCACCTCCTTGGCTCCCCTTCCTGCCCCTGATGGGACCGGGAATCTGTCAGTCTGCCGCCAAAACCCCACCCCTTAGCTCCCCTGCCTGGCCGTTCTGGACTGGGAACCTGTCAGTCTGCGACCAGAACCCCACCTCCATGGCTTCCCTGACTGCCACTGACAGAACTGAAACCCTGTCAGTCTGCGTCCAGAACCCCGCCTCCTTAGCTCCCCTGCCTTTCCCTGATGGGACCAGGAACCTCTCAGTCTCTGAGCAGAACCCCACTCCATCTGCTCCCCTTCCTGGACATCCTGCACCGGGACCTGTCCGTCTGACTCCAGAACCCAAACTCCTTAGGCTCCCCTGCCTGCCCCTAACAGCACCGGGTCATGTCAGTCTGCGACCAGAGGCTCACCTGTCTGCCCCTGACTCGACCTGGAACCTGTCAGTCTGCGGCAGGAATCCCACGTCCTTAGCTCCCCTGCCTGCCCCGAACAGAACTGGGAACCTGTCAGTCTGTGGCCCGGTCCCCCCACCTCCTTAGGCTCCCCTGCCTGCCCCTGACTGGACCAGGAACCTGTCAGTCTGCAGCCAAAGCCCCACCCAGCTTGGCTCCACTGAGTGCTCTTGACAGGACCGGGAACCTGTCAGTCTGTGGCCAGAACCCCACGTCCTTAGCTGCCCGCCCGCCTTTGATAGACCTGGAACCTGTAGTCTGCAGAAAGAACCCCACCACCCTGCCTCCCTGTCCTACTCCACACGGACATGGAACCTGAAAGTCTGCCGCCAGAACCCCACATCCTTAGCTCCTTTGGCTGCCCCTGATGGGACCAGGAGCCTGTCAGTCTGCATGCAGACTTCATGTCCTTAGCTCCCCTTATTGCCCCTGACTGGACCAGGAACCTGTCAGTGTGCAGCCAAACCCCACATCCTTAGCTCCACTGCCTACCCCTGTTGGAAATGGAACCCGTGAGTCTGTGGCCAGAACCCCACCCACTTTGGCCCCCCTGCCTGCCCTTGACGGGACTGGGAACCTGTCAGTTGCGGCCAGAACCCCATGTCCCTAGCTGCCCTTCCTGCCCCTGACTGGACCGGGAACCTGTCAGTGTGCAGCCAGAACCCCACATCCTTAGCTCCACTGCCTGCCTCTGTTGGACCCAGTACCTGTAAGTCTGCGGCTAGAAGCCCAGCTCCTGGGCTCATTTCCCGCCCCAGATGGACCCGGAATGTGTCAGTCTGCCACTAGAACCCTAACTTCTTTGCTCCCCTGACTTGCCCCTAACTGGAGCAGGAACCTGTCAGTCTGCAGCCAGAACCCCACCCTCTAGTCTCTGCTGAGTGCTCCTGACAGGACCGGGCACCAGTCAGTCTGCGGCCAAAACTCCACCCCCTTAGCTCCCTTGCCTGACCATACCGGGCCAGGAATCTGTCAGTCTGTGGCCAGAACCACACGTAGCTAACTCCCCTTCCTGGCGTCACTGGACCGAAACGTGTCACTCTGAGGCCAGAACCACCCTCCTTGGCTCCCCTGACTGCCACTGATGGGACCGGGAACCCGTCAGTCTGCAGCCAGAACCCCAACCCTTGAGGCTCCAGTGAGTCCCCCTGATGGGACTGGGATCCTTTCAGTCTGCGGACAGAACTCCACCCCTTAGCTCCCAGGCCTGCCCCTGACTAGACCAGGAACCTGTCAGTCTGTGGCCAGAACCCCACCTCCTTGGCTCCCCTGACTGCCTCTTTCTGGCCTGAGAACCTGACAGTCGAGCACTACAACCCCACCTCTTGGATCCCCTGCCGGCCCTTGATGGAACTGGGAACCTGTCAGTCTGGGGCCAGAACCCCACCTCCTTGGCTCCCCTGCCTGCCGCTGATGGGACTGGTAGCTTGCCAGTCTAGGGCCAGAAATGCCGTCTTTGGCTCCCCTGGCTGCCCCTGACAGGACCGGGAACCTGTCAGTCTGCGGCAGGAACCCCAAGTCCTTAGCTCTCCTGCCTGCCCCTGACTGACCCAGAACCTGTCACTCTGCGACAGTTCCTGATCCAGTCAGGGGCACTCAGTGGATCCTAAGGGAGTGGTTTCTGGCTGCTGCAGACTGAGAGGTTCCCTTCCCATCAGGGACAGGCAGGGGTCTAAGGAGGTGTGGTTCTGGTCACAGTCTGACAGGTTCCTGGTCCTGTCATGGGCAGGCGAGGGAGCTCATGGTGTGGGGTTTGGGCCGCAGACCGACAGTTTCCCTGTCCAGTCAGGGGCAGGCAGGGAACCAAGACGTGGGTTTCTGGCCGCAGACCAACAGGTTCCCATTCTCCTCGGGGGCAGGCAGGGGAGCTAAGCAGGTGCAGTTCTGGCGGCAGACTGACAGGTTCCTGTGCCAGTCAGGGGCGGGCAGGGGAGCCCAGGAGGTGGGGTTCTGGCGGGAGACTGGCAGGTTCCGGGTGCCGTTAGGGGCGTCAGGAGAGCTAAGGGGCTGGGTTTTGATAGCAAACTGACAGATTTCTGGTTCAGTCAGTGGACCCGCGAGGGAGCGAAGGGTGTGGGGTTCTGGCTGCAGACTGACAGGTTCCCTGTCCAGTCAGGGGTACTCAGTGGAGCTTAAGGGGGTGGGATATGGTGGCAGACTGACAGGTTCCTGGTCGTGAATGGATAGGCAGGGGAGCTAAGGGGGTGGAGTTCTGAACAGACTGAGGTTTCCTGGTCCCATCAGGGGCAGGCAGGGGAGCTGAGGATGTGGGGTTCTGGCCACAGACTGACGAGTTCACAGTCCTCTCAGGGGCATGCTGGGGAACTAACAAGGTGGGGTTCTATGTGCTGACTGACAGGTGTCCGGTCCTGTCAGGGGCACTCAGTGGAGCCTAAGAGGGTGGGGGTTCTGGCTGCAGCCTGACAGTATGGACGGCCCAGTATGGACAGGCAGGGGAACTAAGGACCCTGGTTTCCTGCCGCAGCCTGACAGTTCCAAGTACCGTCAGGGGCATGTGGGGAGCTGGCGAGTGGGGGTTCTAGATGCTAGCTAACAGGTTCCTCATCCAGTCAGGGGCATTCAGTGGATCCTAAGGCAGTGGGTTTCTGGCTGCAGACCGAGAGGTTCCCCGTCCCATCAGGGGCAGGCAGGGGAGCTAAGGGGGTGGGGTCCTGGCGGCAGACTGACAGGTTCCCCGTCCAGTCGAGAGCAGGCAGTGGAGCCTCAGGGGGTGGGGTTCTGGGCGCAGAATGACGAGTTCACAGCCAATGGCTCCCCCCGTCTCAGACGCGGGGACCAATCAGACGCTGGGCGGGCGTGTGCTTCCTGTTTCAGCGGCTCGGGGCGGAAGTGGTGTTGAACCGCGATTCATTCCACACAGCTCTCTTCTCTCTTTGCTTTTAAAAAAAGCTCCTTGATCTAATTCTCCTGACCGAAATTATCATTTTGCTTCTATCATCTGTGGGCCATATGTCCTGGTTTCACACCGTCCAGCCACAGTAGGCTTGGACAGGGAGGAGCGGGAAGACTACAACTCCCAAACGGCTCAGCGAGAGCGTCGCTTTGCGTCTGGGCTGGACTCGCCTGGGTGACACGTCGGGCAGCCAATGGCTTCCCCCGTCTCAGACCCGGGGGCCAATCACAGGCCGGGTTGGTGTGTGCGTCCTGTTTCTGCGACTCGGGGCAGACATGGTCTTGAAAGGAACCCCGTTTCAACACAGATCTCTCCCTTTCTTGGAAAAAAAAAAAAAAGGCTCTATGATCTAATTTTCCTGACCTAAGTTATCATTTTTCTTTTATCATCTGTGGGCCATATTCCCTGGTTTCACATTGTCCAGCCACGTTAGGCTTGCACAGAGCGGGGCGGGGAGACTTCCACCTCCCCGAAGCCTCAGCGGCGGCGGCGACGCTCTACGTGTGGGCTGTACTGGCCTGAGTGACAGGTAGCCGACCCAATGGCTTCCCCGGTCTCAGACTCCGGACCGCTCAGACGTGGGGTGGGTGTGTGCTTCCTGTTTCGGAGGCGTCTGCTCGGGGCGGAAATGGTGTGGAAAGGAACCGTGTTTCAACCCAGCTGTCTTCTTTCTCTTCTTTGAAAAAAAGCTGTGAGGCCTAATTTTCCTGACCTAAATGATCATTTTTCGTCTGTCACCTGTGGGCCATCTTTCCTGATTTCACATTGTCCAGCCACCCTCTGCTTGGACAGGGTGGAGCGGGGAGACTACAACTCCCCAAAGCCTCAGCGGCAGGGCGCTCTGCGGCTGGGCTCGTCTGAGTGACAGGTCGGGCAGCCATTGGCTTCACGCGGTCTCAGACTCCGTTGCCAATCAGATGCTGAGTGGTTGTGTCGCCCTGTTTCTGCGGCTCGGGGCGGAAATGGTGTGGAAAGGAACCGCCTCGAGCCACGCCCCTCGCGGCTCCTGACTGGACGCGGGAAGTGACGTCTGCGCGCACAACGCGGCAGTCGTCCCGCCCATGTCCAGCTCGGACCGGACCGGGCAGCTTCGGGTCTGGGTCCCGCACGTCCCTGGCAGCCCCTGAGCGGGCGCGTACCCGCCTGTCCGTCCGCCAGAACCTCGCCCTGTAGCTTGGCCCTGCCTGCCCTTGTCTGGGAGGAGGAACGCGCAGTAGGAGCCCAGAACCTGTCTTCTGCCACGCTGCCTGCCCGCGCCCAGCACGGGCGGGACAGGCCGCACTGTTCCTCCTCATCCAGCAGAGCCACTCAGGGCCGGCCAGAGGGCGAGGTTCTGAACCTAGACCTGCGCCTCACTCGTCCAGGGAGGCCAGGCAGCCACCGGCGAGGAAGGAGGTGGCGTTCTGAGCGCGCACTGGAAAAAGTCATTAGCGGCAGTGCAGAGGGCGGGAGGAGGCGCACTCAGGCAGCTTCCTGGTCGCGTTAGGGGCAGCAGGAGCGCTAAGGGGGTGGGGTGCTGGCGGGAGACTGACAGATTCCCGGTCCAGTCAGGGGCAGAAGGAGCGCCAAGGGGGTGGGGTTTAGGCGGGAGACTGACAGGTTCCCCGTCCAGTCAGGGGCAGCAGGAGCGCCAAGGGGGTGGGGTGCTGGCGGGAGACTGACAGGATCCCGGTCCAGTCAGGGGCAGGCAGCACCGCCAAGGGGGTGGGGTTTAGGCGGGAGACTGACAGGTTCCCCGTCCAGTCTGGGGCAGGCAGGGGAACGCTAAAGGGGTGGGGTGCTGGCGGGAGACTGACAGGTTCCCCGTCCAGTCAGGGGCAGAAGGAGCGCCGAGGGGGTGGGGTTTAGGCGGGAGACTGACAGGATCGCGGTCCAATCAGGGGCAGGCAGTGGAGCCTAAAGGGGTGGGTTTCTGGCGGGAGACTGACAGGTTCCCGGTCCAGGCAGGGGCAGGCAGGGGAGCTAAGGGGGTGGGTTTCTGGCGGGAGACTGACAGGTTCCCGGTCCAGGCAGGGGCAGGCAGCGGAGCTAAGGGGGTGGGTTTCTGGCGGGAGACTGACAGGTTCCCCGTCCAGTCAGGGGCAGAAGGAGCGCCGAGGGGCTGGGGTTTAGGCGGGAGACTGACAGGATCCCGGTCCAATCAGGGGCAGGCAGGGGAGCTAAGGGGGTGGGGTTCTAGCGGGAGACTGACAGGTTCCCGGTCCAGGCAGGGGCAGGCAGGGGAGCTAGGGATGCGGGGTTCTGGTTGACGACGGGCAGCTTTTGGTCCGAGTCAGGAGCTGGCAGGGGAGCCAAGGAGGTGGGGTTCTGGCGGGAGACTGACAGGGTCCCGTCCAGTCTGGGGCAGGCAGGACCGCCAAGGGGGTGGGGTTCTGGCGGCAGAGTGACAGTTTCCCGGTCCAGTTGTGGGCCGGCAGGGGAGCTAAGGCCTTGGGGTTTGGGCGCAGACTGACAGGTTCCTGGTCCAGTCGGGCAGGAAGGGGAACCAAGGAGGTGGGGTTCTGGCGGGAGACTGACAGGTTGCGGGTCCATCAGGGGCAGGCAGAGGAGCTGAGGTTGTGGGTTTCTGGTCGTACATTGAGAGCTTCCCGGTCCCGTCAGTGGCAGGCAGGGGAGCCAGTGAGCTGTGGTTTGAGCGGCAGACTGACAGGTTCCAGGTCCACTGGGGTAGGGAGGGGAGCTGAGGGGGTGGGGTTCTGGCTGCAGACTTGGAGGTTCCGGGTCCCATCGGGGCAGGCAGAGGAGACGAGGTGGGGTCCAGGCTGCAGAAAGAAAGATTCCTCGTCCAGCAGGGGCAGGCAGAGCAGATAAGGAGGTGGGGTTCTGGCCACAGACTGACAGGTTCCCGTTCGTCGAGTCAGGGGCACTCGGGTGAGCCAAGAAACTGTGGACGTTTACTTCTTCCTGAGAGGATGCGGTCTGAGAGGAGGAGCGTGGTGGGGGCAAGAGGTGCGGAGTCACCGCACGGACGCCGGGAGGCGGGTGAGAGCAGTCCTGAGGCGGGCAGCCAGCAGACTGACTCGTTTATTTCAGTTGCTACAGCTGCTTCTATGGCCAAGACAGCCCATCCAGTCAAGGGGCGGTCTAGGCCCTGACCAATCACAGGCTGTGGCCAGGCGGTTTCCAAAGCCATCCAATCACAGCCTGTGGCCAGGCAGGCTCTTGGTGCCAGGCAGGTTCTGAAACCATCCAGTCACAGCCCGCCATCAGTCAGGCTCTGTTGTCATGTGGTTTCTGAAAGCATCCAATCACGGCCGGCTGGCTGTCAGTCAGGCTCTGTTGTCATGTGGTTTCCTCTGTTGGCATGTGGTTTCAGAAGCCATCCAATCACGGCCTGGTGCCAGGCAATTTCTGTGGTCAGCGGCCATCTTGGCATGACCTTTTTCCCTCAGTGGCTATCTCGACATGACCTCTTCACCTTAACGACCTTTCCACCTTACCCCTTGCCATAGTGCACAGGGAACCTGTCAGCCTGCGACCAGACACTCCCCCTTAGCTCTCATGCCTGGACATTTTGGTCCAGGATCCTTTCCGTCTGTGGCCAAACCTGGGAACCTTTCCATCTGTGGCAGGAATCTCACGTCCTTGGCTCACCTGCCTGCCCCTGAGGGGACCAGGAACCTGTCGGTCAGCAGCCAGAGCCCACCCCCTTAGTCTCCACTGAGTGGCCCTGACGGGACCGGGAACCTGTCGGCCTGCTGACAGAACCCCACGTCATTGGCTCCGCTGACTGCCCCTGACAGCATGGGAACCTGTCAGTGTGTGACCGGAAACCAACCGCTTTAGCTCCTCTGCCTGCCCCTGATGGAGGTGGAATCCGTCACTCTGCGGCCAGAACCCCACATGCTTGGTTCCACTGACTTCCCCCTAATGGACCCAGAACCTCTCAGCCTCTGGCCAGACCCCACCTCCTTGGCTCCCCTTCCTGCCCCTGATGGGACCGGGAATCTGTCAGTCTGCCGCCAAAACCCCACCCCTTAGCTCCCCTGCCTGGCCGTTCTGGACTGGGAACCTGTCAGTCTGCGACCAGAACCCCACCTCCATGGCTTCCCTGACTGCCACTGACAGAACTGAAACCCTGTCAGTCTGCGTCCAGAACCCCGCCTCCTTAGCTCCCCTGCCTTTCCCTGATGGGACCAGGAACCTCTCAGTCTCTGAGCAGAACCCCACTCCATCTGCTCCCCTTCCTGGACATCCTGCACCGGGACCTGTCCGTCTGACTCCAGAACCCAAACTCCTTAGGCTCCCCTGCCTGCCCCTAACAGCACCGGGTCATGTCAGTCTGCGACCAGAGGCTCACCTGTCTGCCCCTGACTCGACCTGGAACCTGTCAGTCTGCGGCAGGAATCCCACGTCCTTAGCTCCCCTGCCTGCCCCGAACAGAACTGGGAACCTGTCAGTCTGTGGCCCGGTCCCCCCACCTCCTTAGGCTCCCCTGCCTGCCCCTGACTGGACCAGGAACCTGTCAGTCTGCAGCCAAAGCCCCACCCAGCTTGGCTCCACTGAGTGCTCTTGACAGGACCGGGAACCTGTCAGTCTGTGGCCAGAACCCCACGTCCTTAGCTGCCCGCCCGCCTTTGATAGACCTGGAACCTGTAGTCTGCAGAAAGAACCCCACCACCCTGCCTCCCTGTCCTACTCCACACGGACATGGAACCTGAAAGTCTGCCGCCAGAACCCCACATCCTTAGCTCCTTTGGCTGCCCCTGATGGGACCAGGAGCCTGTCAGTCTGCATGCAGACTTCATGTCCTTAGCTCCCCTTATTGCCCCTGACTGGACCAGGAACCTGTCAGTGTGCAGCCAAACCCCACATCCTTAGCTCCACTGCCTACCCCTGTTGGAAATGGAACCCGTGAGTCTGTGGCCAGAACCCCACCCACTTTGGCCCCCCTGCCTGCCCTTGACGGGACTGGGAACCTGTCAGTTGCGGCCAGAACCCCATGTCCCTAGCTGCCCTTCCTGCCCCTGACTGGACCGGGAACCTGTCAGTGTGCAGCCAGAACCCCACATCCTTAGCTCCACTGCCTGCCTCTGTTGGACCCAGTACCTGTAAGTCTGCGGCTAGAAGCCCAGCTCCTGGGCTCATTTCCCGCCCCAGATGGACCCGGAATGTGTCAGTCTGCCACTAGAACCCTAACTTCTTTGCTCCCCTGACTTGCCCCTAACTGGAGCAGGAACCTGTCAGTCTGCAGCCAGAACCCCACCCTCTAGTCTCTGCTGAGTGCTCCTGACAGGACCGGGCACCAGTCAGTCTGCGGCCAAAACTCCACCCCCTTAGCTCCCTTGCCTGACCATACCGGGCCAGGAATCTGTCAGTCTGTGGCCAGAACCACACGTAGCTAACTCCCCTTCCTGGCGTCACTGGACCGAAACGTGTCACTCTGAGGCCAGAACCACCCTCCTTGGCTCCCCTGACTGCCACTGATGGGACCGGGAACCCGTCAGTCTGCAGCCAGAACCCCAACCCTTGAGGCTCCAGTGAGTCCCCCTGATGGGACTGGGATCCTTTCAGTCTGCGGACAGAACTCCACCCCTTAGCTCCCAGGCCTGCCCCTGACTAGACCAGGAACCTGTCAGTCTGTGGCCAGAACCCCACCTCCTTGGCTCCCCTGACTGCCTCTTTCTGGCCTGAGAACCTGACAGTCGAGCACTACAACCCCACCTCTTGGATCCCCTGCCGGCCCTTGATGGAACTGGGAACCTGTCAGTCTGGGGCCAGAACCCCACCTCCTTGGCTCCCCTGCCTGCCGCTGATGGGACTGGTAGCTTGCCAGTCTAGGGCCAGAAACGCCGTCTTTGGCTCCCCTGGCTGCCCCTGACAGGACCGGGAACCTGTCAGTCTGCGGCAGGAACCCCAAGTCCTTAGCTCTCCTGCCTGCCCCTGACTGACCCAGAACCTGTCACTCTGCGACAGTTCCTGATCCAGTCAGGGGCACTCAGTGGATCCTAAGGGAGTGGTTTCTGGCTGCTGCAGACTGAGAGGTTCCCTTCCCATCAGGGACAGGCAGGGGTCTAAGGAGGTGTGGTTCTGGTCACAGTCTGACAGGTTCCTGGTCCTGTCATGGGCAGGCGAGGGAGCTCATGGTGTGGGGTTTGGGCCGCAGACCGACAGTTTCCCTGTCCAGTCAGGGGCAGGCAGGGAACCAAGACGTGGGTTTCTGGCCGCAGACCAACAGGTTCCCATTCTCCTCGGGGGCAGGCAGGGGAGCTAAGCAGGTGCAGTTCTGGCGGCAGACTGACAGGTTCCTGTGCCAGTCAGGGGCGGGCAGGGGAGCCCAGGAGGTGGGGTTCTGGCGGGAGACTGGCAGGTTCCGGGTGCCGTTAGGGGCGTCAGGAGAGCTAAGGGGCTGGGTTTTGATAGCAAACTGACAGATTTCTGGTTCAGTCAGTGGACCCGCGAGGGAGCGAAGGGTGTGGGGTTCTGGCTGCAGACTGACAGGTTCCCTGTCCAGTCAGGGGTACTCAGTGGAGCTTAAGGGGGTGGGATATGGTGGCAGACTGACAGGTTCCTGGTCGTGAATGGATAGGCAGGGGAGCTAAGGGGGTGGAGTTCTGAACAGACTGAGGTTTCCTGGTCCCATCAGGGGCAGGCAGGGGAGCTGAGGATGTGGGGTTCTGGCCACAGACTGACGAGTTCACAGTCCTCTCAGGGGCATGCTGGGGAACTAACAAGGTGGGGTTCTATGTGCTGACTGACAGGTGTCCGGTCCTGTCAGGGGCACTCAGTGGAGCCTAAGAGGGTGGGGGTTCTGGCTGCAGCCTGACAGTATGGACGGCCCAGTATGGACAGGCAGGGGAACTAAGGACCCTGGTTTCCTGCCGCAGCCTGACAGTTCCAAGTACCGTCAGGGGCATGTGGGGAGCTGGCGAGTGGGGGTTCTAGATGCTAGCTAACAGGTTCCTCATCCAGTCAGGGGCATTCAGTGGATCCTAAGGCAGTGGGTTTCTGGCTGCAGACCGAGAGGTTCCCCGTCCCATCAGGGGCAGGCAGGGGAGCTAAGGGGGTGGGGTCCTGGCGGCAGACTGACAGGTTCCCCGTCCAGTCGAGAGCAGGCAGTGGAGCCTCAGGGGGTGGGGTTCTGGGCGCAGAATGACGAGTTCACAGCCAATGGCTCCCCCCGTCTCAGACGCGGGGACCAATCAGACGCTGGGCGGGCGTGTGCTTCCTGTTTCAGCGGCTCGGGGCGGAAGTGGTGTTGAACCGCGATTCATTCCACACAGCTCTCTTCTCTCTTTGCTTTTAAAAAAAGCTCCTTGATCTAATTCTCCTGACCGAAATTATCATTTTGCTTCTATCATCTGTGGGCCATATGTCCTGGTTTCACACCGTCCAGCCACAGTAGGCTTGGACAGGGAGGAGCGGGAAGACTACAACTCCCAAACGGCTCAGCGAGAGCGTCGCTTTGCGTCTGGGCTGGACTCGCCTGGGTGACACGTCGGGCAGCCAATGGCTTCCCCCGTCTCAGACCCGGGGGCCAATCACAGGCCGGGTTGGTGTGTGCGTCCTGTTTCTGCGACTCGGGGCAGACATGGTCTTGAAAGGAACCCCGTTTCAACACAGATCTCTCCCTTTCTTGGAAAAAAAAAAAAAAGGCTCTATGATCTAATTTTCCATCTGTGGGCCATATTCCCTGGTTTCACATTGTCCAGCCACGTTAGGCTTGCACAGAGCGGGGCGGGGAGACTTCCACCTCCCCGAAGCCTCAGCGGCGGCGGCGACGCTCTACGTGTGGGCTGTACTGGCCTGAGTGACAGGTAGCCGACCCAATGGCTTCCCCGGTCTCAGACTCCGGACCGCTCAGACGTGGGGTGGGTGTGTGCTTCCTGTTTCGGAGGCGTCTGCTCGGGGCGGAAATGGTGTGGAAAGGAACCGTGTTTCAACCCAGCTGTCTTCTTTCTCTTCTTTGAAAAAAAGCTCTGAGGCCTAATTTTCCTGACCTAAATGATCATTTTTCGTCTGTCACCTGTGGGCCATCTTTCCTGATTTCACATTGTCCAGCCACCCTCTGCTTGGACAGGGTGGAGCGGGGAGACTACAACTCCCCAAAGCCTCAGCGGCAGGGCGCTCTGCGGCTGGGCTCGTCTGAGTGACAGGTCGGGCAGCCATTGGCTTCACGCGGTCTCAGACTCCGTTGCCAATCAGATGCTGAGTGGTTGTGTCGCCCTGTTTCTGCGGCTCGGGGCGGAAATGGTGTGGAAAGGAACCGCCTCGAGCCACGCCCCTCGCGGCTCCTGACTGGACGCGGGAAGTGACGTCTGCGCGCACAACGCGGCAGTCGTCCCGCCCATGTCCAGCTCGGACCGGACCGGGCAGCTTCGGGTCTGGGTCCCGCACGTCCCTGGCAGCCCCTGAGCGGGCGCGTACCCGCCTGTCCGTCCGCCAGAACCTCGCCCTGTAGCTTGGCCCTGCCTGCCCTTGTCTGGGAGGAGGAACGCGCAGTAGGAGCCCAGAACCTGTCTTCTGCCACGCTGCCTGCCCGCGCCCAGCACGGGCGGGACAGGCCGCACTGTTCCTCCTCATCCAGCAGAGCCACTCAGGGCCGGGCAGAGGGCGAGGTTCTGAACCTAGACCTGCGCCTCACTCGTCCAGGGAGGCCAGGCAGCCACCGGCGAGGAAGGAGGTGGCGTTCTGAGCGTGCACTGGAAAAAGTCATTAGCGGCAGTGCAGAGGGCGGGAGGAGGCGCACTCAGGCAGCTTCCTGGTCGCGTTAGGGGCAGCAGGAGCGCTAAGGGGGTGGGGTGCTGGCGGGAGACTGACAGATTCCCGGTCCAGTCAGGGGCAGAAGGAGCGCCAAGGGGGTGGGGTTTAGGCGGGAGACTGACAGGTTCCCCGTCCAGTCAGGGGCAGAAGGAGCGCCAAGGGGGTGGGGTGCTGGCGGGAGACTGACAGGATCCCGGTCCAGTCAGGGGCAGGCAGCACCGCCAAGGGGGTGGGGTTTAGGCGGGAGACTGACAGGTTCCCCGTCCAGTCTGGGGCAGGCAGGGGAACGCTAAAGGGGTGGGGTGCTGGCGGGAGACTGACAGGTTCCCCGTCCAGTCAGGGGCAGAAGGAGCGCCGAGGGGGTGGGGTTTAGGCGTGAGACTGACAGGATCGCGGTCCAATCAGGGGCAGGCAGTGGAGCCTAAAGGGGTGGGTTTCTGGCGGGAGACTGACAGGTTCCCGGTCCAGGCAGGGGCAGGCAGGGGAGCTAAGGGGGTGGGTTTCTGGCGGGAGACTGACAGGTTCCCGGTCCAGGCAGGGGCAGGCAGCGGAGCTAAGGGGGTGGGTTTCTGGCGGGAGACTGACAGGTTCCCCGTCCAGTCAGGGGCAGAAGGAGCGCCGAGGGGCTGGGGTTTAGGCGGGAGACTGACAGGATCCCGGTCCAATCAGGGGCAGGCAGGGGAGCTAAGGGGGTGGGGTTCTAGCGGGAGACTGACAGGTTCCCGGTCCAGGCAGGGGCAGGCAGGGGAGCTAGGGATGCGGGGTTCTGGTTGACGACGGGCAGCTTTTGGTCCGAGTCAGGAGCTGGCAGGGGAGCCAAGGAGGTGGGGTTCTGGCGGGAGACTGACAGGGTCCCGTCCAGTCTGGGGCAGGCAGGACCGCCAAGGGGGTGGGGTTCTGGCGGCAGAGTGACAGTTTCCCGGTCCAGTTGTGGGCCGGCAGGGGAGCTAAGGCCTTGGGGTTTGGGCGCAGACTGACAGGTTCCTGGTCCAGTCGGGCAGGAAGGGGAACCAAGGAGGTGGGGTTCTGGCGGGAGACTGACAGGTTGCGGGTCCATCAGGGGCAGGCAGAGGAGCTGAGGTTGTGGGTTTCTGGTCGTACATTGAGAGCTTCCCGGTCCCGTCAGTGGCAGGCAGGGGAGCCAGTGAGCTGTGGTTTGAGCGGCAGACTGACAGGTTCCAGGTCCACTGGGGTAGGGAGGGGAGCTGAGGGGGTGGGGTTCTGGCTGCAGACTTGGAGGTTCCGGGTCCCATCGGGGCAGGCAGAGGAGACGAGGTGGGGTCCAGGCTGCAGAAAGAAAGATTCCTCGTCCAGCAGGGGCAGGCAGAGCAGATAAGGAGGTGGGGTTCTGGCCACAGACTGACAGGTTCCCGTTCGTCGAGTCAGGGGCACTCGGGTGAGCCAAGAAACTGTGGACGTTTACTTCTTCCTGAGAGGATGCGGTCTGAGAGGAGGAGCGTGGTGGGGGCAAGAGGTGCGGAGTCACCGCACGGACGCCGGGAGGCGGGTGAGAGCAGTCCTGAGGCGGGCAGCCAGCAGACTGACTCGTTTATTTCAGTTGCTACAGCTGCTTCTATGGCCAAGACAGCCCATCCAGTCAAGGGGCGGTCTAGGCCCTGACCAATCACAGGCTGTGGCCAGGCGGTTTCCAAAGCCATCCAATCACAGCCTGTGGCCAGGCAGGCTCTTGGTGCCAGGCAGGTTCTGAAACCATCCAGTCACAGCCCGCCATCAGTCAGGCTCTGTTGTCATGTGGTTTCTGAAAGCATCCAATCACGGCCGGCTGGCTGTCAGTCAGGCTCTGTTGTCATGTGGTTTCCTCTGTTGCCATGTGGTTTCAGAAGCCATCCAATCACGGCCTGGTGCCAGGCAATTTCTGTGGTCAGCGGCCATCTTGGCATGACCTTTTTCCCTCAGTGGCTATCTCGACATGACCTCTTCACCTTAACGACCTTTTCACCTTACCCCTTGCCATAGTGCACAGGGAACCTGTCAGCCTGCGACCAGACACTCCCCCTTAGCTCTCATGCCTGGACATTTTGGTCCAGGATCCTTTCCGTCTGTGGCCAAACCTGGGAACCTTTCCATCTGTGGCAGGAATCTCACGTCCTTGGCTCACCTGCCTGCCCCTGAGGGGACCAGGAACCTGTCGGTCAGCAGCCAGAGCCCACCCCCTTAGTCTCCACTGAGTGGCCCTGACGGGACCGGGAACCTGTCGGCCTGCTGACAGAACCCCACGTCATTGGCTCCGCTGACTGCCCCTGACAGCATGGGAACCTGTCAGTGTGTGACCGGAAACCAACCGCTTTAGCTCCTCTGCCTGCCCCTGATGGAGGTGGAATCCGTCACTCTGCGGCCAGAACCCCACATGCTTGGTTCCACTGACTTCCCCCTAATGGACCCAGAACCTCTCAGCCTCTGGCCAGACCCCACCTCCTTGGCTCCCCTTCCTGCCCCTGATGGGACCGGGAATCTGTCAGTCTGCCGCCAAAACCCCACCCCTTAGCTCCCCTGCCTGGCCGTTCTGGACTGGGAACCTGTCAGTCTGCGACCAGAACCCCACCTCCATGGCTTCCCTGACTGCCACTGACAGAACTGAAACCCTGTCAGTCTGCGTCCAGAACCCCGCCTCCTTAGCTCCCCTGCCTTTCCCTGATGGGACCAGGAACCTCTCAGTCTCTGAGCAGAACCCCACTCCATCTGCTCCCCTTCCTGGACATCCTGCACCGGGACCTGTCCGTCTGACTCCAGAACCCAAACTCCTTAGGCTCCCCTGCCTGCCCCTAACAGCACCGGGTCATGTCAGTCTGCGACCAGAGGCTCACCTGTCTGCCCCTGACTCGACCTGGAACCTGTCAGTCTGCGGCAGGAATCCCACGTCCTTAGCTCCCCTGCCTGCCCCGAACAGAACTGGGAACCTGTCAGTCTGTGGCCCGGTCCCCCCACCTCCTTAGGCTCCCCTGCCTGCCCCTGACTGGACCAGGAACCTGTCAGTCTGCAGCCAAAGCCCCACCCAGCTTGGCTCCACTGAGTGCTCTTGACAGGACCGGGAACCTGTCAGTCTGTGGCCAGAACCCCACGTCCTTAGCTGCCCGCCCGCCTTTGATAGACCTGGAACCTGTAGTCTGCAGAAAGAACCCCACCACCCTGCCTCCCTGTCCTACTCCACACGGACATGGAACCTGAAAGTCTGCCGCCAGAACCCCACATCCTTAGCTCCTTTGGCTGCCCCTGATGGGACCAGGAGCCTGTCAGTCTGCATGCAGACTTCATGTCCTTAGCTCCCCTTATTGCCCCTGACTGGACCAGGAACCTGTCAGTGTGCAGCCAAACCCCACATCCTTAGCTCCACTGCCTACCCCTGTTGGAAATGGAACCCGTGAGTCTGTGGCCAGAACCCCACCCACTTTGGCCCCCCTGCCTGCCCTTGACGGGACTGGGAACCTGTCAGTTGCGGCCAGAACCCCATGTCCCTAGCTGCCCTTCCTGCCCCTGACTGGACCGGGAACCTGTCAGTGTGCAGCCAGAACCCCACATCCTTAGCTCCACTGCCTGCCTCTGTTGGACCCAGTACCTGTAAGTCTGCGGCTAGAAGCCCAGCTCCTGGGCTCATTTCCCGCCCCAGATGGACCCGGAATGTGTCAGTCTGCCACTAGAACCCTAACTTCTTTGCTCCCCTGACTTGCCCCTAACTGGAGCAGGAACCTGTCAGTCTGCAGCCAGAACCCCACCCTCTAGTCTCTGCTGAGTGCTCCTGACAGGACCGGGCACCAGTCAGTCTGCGGCCAAAACTCCACCCCCTTAGCTCCCTTGCCTGACCATACCGGGCCAGGAATCTGTCAGTCTGTGGCCAGAACCACACGTAGCTAACTCCCCTTCCTGGCGTCACTGGACCGAAACGTGTCACTCTGAGGCCAGAACCACCCTCCTTGGCTCCCCTGACTGCCACTGATGGGACCGGGAACCCGTCAGTCTGCAGCCAGAACCCCAACCCTTGAGGCTCCAGTGAGTCCCCCTGATGGGACTGGGATCCTTTCAGTCTGCGGACAGAACTCCACCCCTTAGCTCCCAGGCCTGCCCCTGACTAGACCAGGAACCTGTCAGTCTGTGGCCAGAACCCCACCTCCTTGGCTCCCCTGACTGCCTCTTTCTGGCCTGAGAACCTGACAGTCGAGCACTACAACCCCACCTCTTGGATCCCCTGCCGGCCCTTGATGGAACTGGGAACCTGTCAGTCTGGGGCCAGAACCCCACCTCCTTGGCTCCCCTGCCTGCCGCTGATGGGACTGGTAGCTTGCCAGTCTAGGGCCAGAAACGCCGTCTTTGGCTCCCCTGGCTGCCCCTGACAGGACCGGGAACCTGTCAGTCTGCGGCAGGAACCCCAAGTCCTTAGCTCTCCTGCCTGCCCCTGACTGACCCAGAACCTGTCACTCTGCGACAGTTCCTGATCCAGTCAGGGGCACTCAGTGGATCCTAAGGGAGTGGTTTCTGGCTGCTGCAGACTGAGAGGTTCCCTTCCCATCAGGGACAGGCAGGGGTCTAAGGAGGTGTGGTTCTGGTCACAGTCTGACAGGTTCCTGGTCCTGTCATGGGCAGGCGAGGGAGCTCATGGTGTGGGGTTTGGGCCGCAGACCGACAGTTTCCCTGTCCAGTCAGGGGCAGGCAGGGAACCAAGACGTGGGTTTCTGGCCGCAGACCAACAGGTTCCCATTCTCCTCGGGGGCAGGCAGGGGAGCTAAGCAGGTGCAGTTCTGGCGGCAGACTGACAGGTTCCTGTGCCAGTCAGGGGCGGGCAGGGGAGCCCAGGAGGTGGGGTTCTGGCGGGAGACTGGCAGGTTCCGGGTGCCGTTAGGGGCGTCAGGAGAGCTAAGGGGCTGGGTTTTGATAGCAAACTGACAGATTTCTGGTTCAGTCAGTGGACCCGCGAGGGAGCGAAGGGTGTGGGGTTCTGGCTGCAGACTGACAGGTTCCCTGTCCAGTCAGGGGTACTCAGTGGAGCTTAAGGGGGTGGGATATGGTGGCAGACTGACAGGTTCCTGGTCGTGAATGGATAGGCAGGGGAGCTAAGGGGGTGGAGTTCTGAACAGACTGAGGTTTCCTGGTCCCATCAGGGGCAGGCAGGGGAGCTGAGGATGTGGGGTTCTGGCCACAGACTGACGAGTTCACAGTCCTCTCAGGGGCATGCTGGGGAACTAACAAGGTGGGGTTCTATGTGCTGACTGACAGGTGTCCGGTCCTGTCAGGGGCACTCAGTGGAGCCTAAGAGGGTGGGGGTTCTGGCTGCAGCCTGACAGTATGGACGGCCCAGTATGGACAGGCAGGGGAACTAAGGACCCTGGTTTCCTGCCGCAGCCTGACAGTTCCAAGTACCGTCAGGGGCATGTGGGGAGCTGGCGAGTGGGGGTTCTAGATGCTAGCTAACAGGTTCCTCATCCAGTCAGGGGCATTCAGTGGATCCTAAGGCAGTGGGTTTCTGGCTGCAGACCGAGAGGTTCCCCGTCCCATCAGGGGCAGGCAGGGGAGCTAAGGGGGTGGGGTCCTGGCGGCAGACTGACAGGTTCCCCGTCCAGTCGAGAGCAGGCAGTGGAGCCTCAGGGGGTGGGGTTCTGGGCGCAGAATGACGAGTTCACAGCCAATGGCTCCCCCCGTCTCAGACGCGGGGACCAATCAGACGCTGGGCGGGCGTGTGCTTCCTGTTTCAGCGGCTCGGGGCGGAAGTGGTGTTGAACCGCGATTCATTCCACACAGCTCTCTTCTCTCTTTGCTTTTAAAAAAAGCTCCTTGATCTAATTCTCCTGACCGAAATTATCATTTTGCTTCTATCATCTGTGGGCCATATGTCCTGGTTTCACACCGTCCAGCCACAGTAGGCTTGGACAGGGAGGAGCGGGAAGACTACAACTCCCAAACGGCTCAGCGAGAGCGTCGCTTTGCGTCTGGGCTGGACTCGCCTGGGTGACACGTCGGGCAGCCAATGGCTTCCCCCGTCTCAGACCCGGGGGCCAATCACAGGCCGGGTTGGTGTGTGCGTCCTGTTTCTGCGACTCGGGGCAGACATGGTCTTGAAAGGAACCCCGTTTCAACACAGATCTCTCCCTTTCTTGGAAAAAAAAAAAAAAGGCTCTATGATCTAATTTTCCATCTGTGGGCCATATTCCCTGGTTTCACATTGTCCAGCCACGTTAGGCTTGCACAGAGCGGGGCGGGGAGACTTCCACCTCCCCGAAGCCTCAGCGGCGGCGGCGACGCTCTACGTGTGGGCTGTACTGGCCTGAGTGACAGGTAGCCGACCCAATGGCTTCCCCGGTCTCAGACTCCGGACCGCTCAGACGTGGGGTGGGTGTGTGCTTCCTGTTTCGGAGGCGTCTGCTCGGGGCGGAAATGGTGTGGAAAGGAACCGTGTTTCAACCCAGCTGTCTTCTTTCTCTTCTTTGAAAAAAAGCTGTGAGGCCTAATTTTCCTGACCTAAATGATCATTTTTCGTCTGTCACCTGTGGGCCATCTTTCCTGATTTCACATTGTCCAGCCACCCTCTGCTTGGACAGGGTGGAGCGGGGAGACTACAACTCCCCAAAGCCTCAGCGGCAGGGCGCTCTGCGGCTGGGCTCGTCTGAGTGACAGGTCGGGCAGCCATTGGCTTCACGCGGTCTCAGACTCCGTTGCCAATCAGATGCTGAGTGGTTGTGTCGCCCTGTTTCTGCGGCTCGGGGCGGAAATGGTGTGGAAAGGAACCGCCTCGAGCCACGCCCCTCGCGGCTCCTGACTGGACGCGGGAAGTGACGTCTGCGCGCACAACGCGGCAGTCGTCCCGCCCATGTCCAGCTCGGACCGGACCGGGCAGCTTCGGGTCTGGGTCCCGCACGTCCCTGGCAGCCCCTGAGCGGGCGCGTACCCGCCTGTCCGTCCGCCAGAACCTCGCCCTGTAGCTTGGCCCTGCCTGCCCTTGTCTGGGAGGAGGAACGCGCAGTAGGAGCCCAGAACCTGTCTTCTGCCACGCTGCCTGCCCGCGCCCAGCACGGGCGGGACAGGCCGCACTGTTCCTCCTCATCCAGCAGAGCCACTCAGGGCCGGGCAGAGGGCGAGGTTCTGAACCTAGACCTGCGCCTCACTCGTCCAGGGAGGCCAGGCAGCCACCGGCGAGGAAGGAGGTGGCGTTCTGAGCGTGCACTGGAAAAAGTCATTAGCGGCAGTGCAGAGGGCGGGAGGAGGCGCACTCAGGCAGCTTCCTGGTCGCGTTAGGGGCAGCAGGAGCGCTAAGGGGGTGGGGTGCTGGCGGGAGACTGACAGATTCCCGGTCCAGTCAGGGGCAGAAGGAGCGCCAAGGGGGTGGGGTTTAGGCGGGAGACTGACAGGTTCCCCGTCCAGTCAGGGGCAGAAGGAGCGCCAAGGGGGTGGGGTGCTGGCGGGAGACTGACAGGATCCCGGTCCAGTCAGGGGCAGGCAGCACCGCCAAGGGGGTGGGGTTTAGGCGGGAGACTGACAGGTTCCCCGTCCAGTCTGGGGCAGGCAGGGGACCGCTAAAGGGGTGGGGTGCTGGCGGGAGACTGACAGGTTCCCCGTCCAGTCAGGGGCAGAAGGAGCGCCGAGGGGGTGGGGTTTAGGCGGGAGACTGACAGGATCGCGGTCCAATCAGGGGCAGGCAGTGGAGCCTAAAGGGGTGGGTTTCTGGCGGGAGACTGACAGGTTCCCGGTCCAGGCAGGGGCAGGCAGGGGAGCTAAGGGGGTGGGTTTCTGGCGGGAGACTGACAGGTTCCCGGTCCAGGCAGGGGCAGGCAGCGGAGCTAAGGGGGTGGGTTTCTGGCGGGAGACTGACAGGTTCCCCGTCCAGTCAGGGGCAGAAGGAGCGCCGAGGGGCTGGGGTTTAGGCGGGAGACTGACAGGATCCCGGTCCAATCAGGGGCAGGCAGGGGAGCTAAGGGGGTGGGGTTCTAGCGGGAGACTGACAGGTTCCCGGTCCAGGCAGGGGCAGGCAGGGGAGCTAGGGATGCGGGGTTCTGGTTGACGACGGGCAGCTTTTGGTCCGAGTCAGGAGCTGGCAGGGGAGCCAAGGAGGTGGGGTTCTGGCGGGAGACTGACAGGGTCCCGTCCAGTCTGGGGCAGGCAGGACCGCCAAGGGGGTGGGGTTCTGGCGGCAGAGTGACAGTTTCCCGGTCCAGTTGTGGGCCGGCAGGGGAGCTAAGGCCTTGGGGTTTGGGCGCAGACTGACAGGTTCCTGGTCCAGTCGGGCAGGAAGGGGAACCAAGGAGGTGGGGTTCTGGCGGGAGACTGACAGGTTGCGGGTCCATCAGGGGCAGGCAGAGGAGCTGAGGTTGTGGGTTTCTGGTCGTACATTGAGAGCTTCCCGGTCCCGTCAGTGGCAGGCAGGGGAGCCAGTGAGCTGTGGTTTGAGCGGCAGACTGACAGGTTCCAGGTCCACTGGGGTAGGGAGGGGAGCTGAGGAGGTGGGGTTCTGGCTGCAGACTTGGAGGTTCCGGGTCCCATCGGGGCAGGCAGAGGAGACGAGGTGGGGTCCAGGCTGCAGAAAGAAAGATTCCTCGTCCAGCAGGGGCAGGCAGAGCAGATAAGGAGGTGGGGTTCTGGCCACAGACTGACAGGTTCCCGTTCGTCGAGTCAGGGGCACTCGGGTGAGCCAAGAAACTGTGGACGTTTACTTCTTCCTGAGAGGATGCGGTCTGAGAGGAGGAGCGTGGTGGGGGCAAGAGGTGCGGAGTCACCGCACGGACGCCGGGAGGCGGGTGAGAGCAGTCCTGAGGCGGGCAGCCAGCAGACTGACTCGTTTATTTCAGTTGCTACAGCTGCTTCTATGGCCAAGACAGCCCATCCAGTCAAGGGGCGGTCTAGGCCCTGACCAATCACAGGCTGTGGCCAGGCGGTTTCCAAAGCCATCCAATCACAGCCTGTGGCCAGGCAGGCTCTTGGTGCCAGGCAGGTTCTGAAACCATCCAGTCACGGCCCGCCATCAGTCAGGCTCTGTTGTCATGTGGTTTCTGAAAGCATCCAATCACGGCCGGCTGGCTGTCAGTCAGGCTCTGTTGTCATGTGGTTTCCTCTGTTGCCATGTGGTTTCAGAAGCCATCCAATCACGGCCTGGTGCCAGGCAATTTCTGTGGTCAGCGGCCATCTTGGCATGACCTTTTTCCCTCAGTGGCTATCTCGACATGACCTCTTCACCTTAACGACCTTTTCACCTTACCCCTTGCCATAGTGCACAGGGAACCTGTCAGCCTGCGACCAGACACTCCCCCTTAGCTCTCATGCCTGGACATTTTGGTCCAGGATCCTTTCCGTCTGTGGCCAAACCTGGGAACCTTTCCATCTGTGGCAGGAATCTCACGT
Organism: Oryctolagus cuniculus; assembly: GCF_051225735.1. Taxonomy (NCBI): domain Eukaryota; kingdom Metazoa; phylum Chordata; class Mammalia; order Lagomorpha; family Leporidae; genus Oryctolagus; species Oryctolagus cuniculus. Next base: position 5,557,260 of record NC_142889.1, on the reverse strand, counting down.
CCTTGGCTCACCTGCCTGCCCCTGAGGGGACCAGGAACCTGTCGGTCAGCAGCCAGAGCCCACCCCCTTAGTCTCCACTGAGTGGCCCTGACGGGACCGGGAACCTGTCGGCCTGCTGACAGAACCCCACGTCATTGGCTCCGCTGACTGCCCCTGACAGCATGGGAACCTGTCAGTGTGTGACCGGAAACCAACCGCTTTAGCTCCTCTGCCTGCCCCGATGGAGGTGGAATCCGTCACTCTGCGGCCAGAACCCCACATGCTTGGTTCCACTGACTTCCCCCTAATGGACCCAGAACCTCTCAGCCTCTGGCCAGACCCCACCTCCTTGGCTCCCCTTCCTGCCCCTGATGGGACCGGGAATCTGTCAGTCTGCCGCCAAAACCCCACCCCTTAGCTCCCCTGCCTGGCCGTTCTGGACTGGGAACCTGTCAGTCTGCGACCAGAACCCCACCTCCATGGCTTCCCTGACTGCCACTGACAGAACTGAAACCCTGTCAGCCTGTGTCCAGAACCCCGCCTCCTTAGCTCCCCTGCCTTTCCCTGATGGGACCAGGAACCTCTCAGTCTCTGAGCAGAACCCCACTCCATCTGCTCCCCTTCCTGGACATCCTGCACCGGGACCTGTCCGTCTGACTCCAGAACCCAAACTCCTTAGGCTCCCCTGCCTGCCCCTAACAGCACCGGGTCATGTCAGTCTGCGACCAGAGGCTCACCTGTCTGCCCCTGACTCGACGTGGAACCTGTCAGTCTGCGGCAGGAATCCCACGTCCTTAGCTCCCCTGCCTGCCCCGAACAGAACTGGGAACCTGTCAGTCTGTGGCCCGGTCCCCCCACCTCCTTAGGCTCCCCTGCCTGCCCCTGACTGGACCAGGAACCTGTCAGTCTGCAGCCAAAGCCCCACCCAGCTTGGCTCCACTGAGTGCTCTTGACAGGACCGGGAACCTGTCAGTCTGTGGCCAGAACCCCACGTCCTTAGCTGCCCGCCCGCCTTTGATAGACCTGGAACCTGTAGTCTGCAGAAAGAACCCCACCACCCTGCCTCCCTGTCCTACTCCACACGGACATGGAACCTGAAAGTCTGCCGCCAGAACCCCACATCCTTAGCTCCTTTGGCTGCCCCTGATGGGACCAGGAGCCTGTCAGTCTGCATGCAGACTTCATGTCCTTAGCTCCCCTTATTGCCCCTGACTGGACCAGGAACCTGTCAGTGTGCAGCCAAACCCCACATCCTTAGCTCCACTGCCTACCCCTGTTGGAAATGGAACCCGTGAGTCTGTGGCCAGAACCCCACCCACTTTGGCCCCCCTGCCTGCCCTTGACGGGACTGGGAACCTGTCAGTTGCGGCCAGAACCCCATGTCCCTAGCTGCCCTTCCTGCCCCTGACTGGACCGGGAACCTGTCAGTGTGCAGCCAGAACCCCACATCCTTAGCTCCACTGCCTGCCTCTGTTGGACCCAGTACCTGTAAGTCTGCGGCTAGAAGCCCAGCTCCTGGGCTCATTTCCCGCCCCAGATGGACCCGGAATGTGTCAGTCTGCCACTAGAACCCTAACTTCTTTGCTCCCCTGACTTGCCCCTAACTGGAGCAGGAACCTGTCAGTCTGCAGCCAGAACCCCACCCTCTAGTCTCTGCTGAGTGCTCCTGACAGGACCGGGCACCAGTCAGTCTGCGGCCAAAACTCCACCCCCTTAGCTCCCTTGCCTGACCATACCGGGCCAGGAATCTGTCAGTCTGTGGCCAGAACCACACGTAGCTAACTCCCCTTCCTGGCGTCACTGGACCGAAACGTGTCACTCTGAGGCCAGAACCACCCTCCTTGGCTCCCCTGACTGCCACTGATGGGACCGGGAACCCGTCAGTCTGCAGCCAGAACCCCAACCCTTGAGGCTCCAGTGAGTCCCCCTGATGGGACTGGGATCCTTTCAGTCTGCGGACAGAACTCCACCCCTTAGCTCCCAGGCCTGCCCCTGACTAGACCAGGAACCTGTCAGTCTGTGGCCAGAACCCCACCTCCTTGGCTCCCCTGACTGCCTCTTTCTGGCCTGAGAACCTGACAGTCGAGCACTACAACCCCACCTCTTGGATCCCCTGCCGGCCCTTGATGGAACTGGGAACCTGTCAGTCTGGGGCCAGAACCCCACCTCCTTGGCTCCCCTGCCTGCCGCTGATGGGACTGGTAGCTTGCCAGTCTAGGGCCAGAAACGCCGTCTTTGGCTCCCCTGGCTGCCCCTGACAGGACCGGGAACCTGTCAGTCTGCGGCAGGAACCCCAAGTCCTTAGCTCTCCTGCCTGCCCCTGACTGACCCAGAACCTGTCACTCTGCGACAGTTCCTGATCCAGTCAGGGGCACTCAGTGGATCCTAAGGGAGTGGTTTCTGGCTGCTGCAGACTGAGAGGTTCCCTTCCCATCAGGGACAGGCAGGGGTCTAAGGAGGTGTGGTTCTGGTCACAGTCTGACAGGTTCCTGGTCCTGTCATGGGCAGGCGAGGGAGCTCATGGTGTGGGGTTTGGGCCGCAGACCGACAGTTTCCCTGTCCAGTCAGGGGCAGGCAGGGAACCAAGACGTGGGTTTCTGGCCGCAGACCAACAGGTTCCCATTCTCCTCGGGGGCAGGCAGGGGAGCTAAGCAGGTGCAGTTCTGGCGGCAGACTGACAGGTTCCTGTGCCAGTCAGGGGCGGGCAGGGGAGCCCAGGAGGTGGGGTTCTGGCGGGAGACTGGCAGGTTCCGGGTGCCGTTAGGGGCGTCAGGAGAGCTAAGGGGCTGGGTTTTGATAGCAAACTGACAGATTTCTGGTTCAGTCAGTGGACCCGCGAGGGAGCGAAGGGTGTGGGGTTCTGGCTGCAGACTGACAGGTTCCCTGTCCAGTCAGGGGTACTCAGTGGAGCTTAAGGGGGTGGGATATGGTGGCAGACTGACAGGTTCCTGGTCGTGAATGGATAGGCAGGGGAGCTAAGGGGGTGGAGTTCTGAACAGACTGAGGTTTCCTGGTCCCATCAGGGGCAGGCAGGGGAGCTGAGGATGTGGGGTTCTGGCCACAGACTGACGAGTTCACAGTCCTCTCAGGGGCATGCTGGGGAACTAACAAGGTGGGGTTCTATGTGCTGACTGACAGGTGTCCGGTCCTGTCAGGGGCACTCAGTGGAGCCTAAGAGGGTGGGGGTTCTGGCTGCAGCCTGACAGTATGGACGGCCCAGTATGGACAGGCAGGGGAACTAAGGACCCTGGTTTCCTGCCGCAGCCTGACAGTTCCAAGTACCGTCAGGGGCATGTGGAGCTGGCGAGTGGGGGTTCTAGATGCTAGCTAACAGGTTCCTCATCCAGTCAGGGGCATTCAGTGGATCCTAAGGCAGTGGGTTTCTGGCTGCAGACCGAGAGGTTCCCCGTCCCATCAGGGGCAGGCAGGGGAGCTAAGGGGGTGGGGTCCTGGCGGCAGACTGACAGGTTCCCCGTCCAGTCGAGAGCAGGCAGTGGAGCCTCAGGGGGTGGGGTTCTGGGTGCAGAATGACGAGTTCACAGCCAATGGCTCCCCCCGTCTCAGACGCGGGGACCAATCAGACGCTGGGCGGGCGTGTGCTTCCTGTTTCAGCGGCTCGGGGCGGAAGTGGTGTTGAACCGCGATTCATTCCACACAGCTCTCTTCTCTCTTTGCTTTTAAAAAAAGCTCCTTGATCTAATTCTCCTGACCGAAATTATCATTTTGCTTCTATCATCTGTGGGCCATATGTCCTGGTTTCACACCGTCCAGCCACAGTAGGCTTGGACAGGGAGGAGCGGGAAGACTACAACTCCCAAACGGCTCAGCGAGAGCGTCGCTTTGCGTCTGGGCTGGACTCGCCTGGGTGACACGTCGGGCAGCCAATGGCTTCCCCCGTCTCAGACCCGGGGGCCAATCACAGGCCGGGTTGGTGTGTGCGTCCTGTTTCTGCGACTCGGGGCAGACATGGTCTTGAAAGGAACCCCGTTTCAACACAGATCTCTCCCTTTCTTGGAAAAAAAAAAAAAGGCTCTATGATCTAATTTTCCTGACCTAAGTTATCATTTTTCTTTTATCATCTGTGGGCCATATTCCCTGGTTTCACATTGTCCAGCCACGTTAGGCTTGCACAGAGCGGGGCGGGGAGACTTCCACCTCCCCGAAGCCTCAGCGGCGGCGGCGACGCTCTACGTGTGGGCTGTACTGGCCTGAGTGACAGGTAGCCGACCCAATGGCTTCCCCGGTCTCAGACTCCGGACCGCTCAGACGTGGGGTGGGTGTGTGCTTCCTGTTTCGGAGGCGTCTGCTCGGGGCGGAAATGGTGTGGAAAGGAACCGTGTTTCAACCCAGCTGTCTTCTTTCTCTTCTTTGAAAAAAAGCTGTGAGGCCTAATTTTCCTGACCTAAATGATCATTTTTCGTCTGTCACCTGTGGGCCATCTTTCCTGATTTCACATTGTCCAGCCACCCTCTGCTTGGACAGGGTGGAGCGGGGAGACTACAACTCCCCAAAGCCTCAGCGGCAGGGCGCTCTGCGGCTGGGCTCGTCTGAGTGACAGGTCGGGCAGCCATTGGCTTCACGCGGTCTCAGACTCCGTTGCCAATCAGATGCTGAGTGGTTGTGTCGCCCTGTTTCTGCGGCTCGGGGCGGAAATGGTGTGGAAAGCAACCGCCTCGAGCCACGCCCCTCGCGGCTCCTGACTGGACGCGGGAAGTGACGTCTGCGCGCACCACGCGGCAGTCGTCCCGCCCATGTCCAGCTCGGACCGGACCGGGCAGCTTCGGGTCTGGGTCCCGCACGTCCCTGGCAGCCCCTGAGCGGGCGCGTACCCGCCTGTCCGTCCGCCAGAACCTCGCCCTGTAGCTTGGCCCTGCCTGCCCTTGTCTGGGAGGAGGAACGCGCAGTAGGAGCCCAGAACCTGTCTTCTGCCACGCTGCCTGCCCGCGCCCAGCACGGGCGGGACAGGCCGCACTGTTCCTCCTCATCCAGCAGAGCCACTCAGGGCCGGGCAGAGGGCGAGGTTCTGAACCTAGACCTGCGCCTCACTCGTCCAGGGAGGCCAGGCAGCCACCGGCGAGGAAGGAGGTGGCGTTCTGAGCGCGCACTGGAAAAAGTCATTAGCGGCAGTGCAGAGGGCGGGAGGAGGCGCCCTCAGGCAGCTTCCGGGTCGCGTTAGGGGCAGCAGGAGCGCTAAGGGGGTGGGGTGCTGGCGGGAGACTGACAGATTCCCGGTCCAGTCAGGGGCAGAAGGAGCGCCAAGGGGGTGGGGTTTAGGCGGGAGACTGACAGGTTCCCCGTCCAGTCAGGGGCAGAAGGAGCGCCAAGGGGGTGGGGTGCTGGCGGGAGACTGACAGGATCCCGGTCCAGTCAGGGGCAGGCAGCACCGCCAAGGGGGTGGGGTTTAGGCGGGAGACTGACAGGTTCCCCGTCCAGTCTGGGGCAGGCAGGGGACCGCTAAAGGGGTGGGGTGCTGGCGGGAGACTGACAGGTTCCCTGTCCAGTCAGGGGCAGAAGGAGCGCCGAGGGGGTGGGGTTTAGGCGGGAGACTGACAGGATCGCGGTCCAATCAGGGGCAGGCAGCACCGCCAAGGGGGTGGGGTTTAGGCGGGAGACTGACAGGTTCCCCGTCCAGTCAGGGGCAGAAGGAGCGCCGAGGGGGTGGGGTTTAGGCGGGAGACTGACAGGATCGCGGGCCAATCAGGGGCAGGCAGGGGAGCTAAGGGGTTGGGTTTCTGGCGGGAGACTGACAGGTTCCTGGTCCAGGCAGTGGCAGGCAGGGGAGCTAATGGGGTGCGTTTCTGGCGGGAGACTGACAGGTTCCCTGTCCAGTCAGGGGTAGAAGGAACGCTGAGGGGCTGGGGTTTAGGCGGGAGACTGACAGGATCCCGGTCCAATCAGGGGCAGGCAGGGGAGCTAAGGGGGTGGGGTTGTGGCGGGAGACTGACAGGTTCCCGGTCCAGGCAGGGGCAGGCAGGGGAGCTAGGGATGCGGAGTTCTGGTTGACGACGGGCAGCTTTTGGTCCGAGTCAGGAGCTGGCAGGGGAGCCAAGGAGGTGGGGTTCTGGCGGGAGACTGACAGGGTCCCGTCCAGTCTGGGGCAGGCAGGACCGCCCAGGGGGTGGGGTACTGGCGGCAGAGTGACAGTTTCCCGGTCCAGTTGTGGGCCGGCAGGGGAGCTAAGGTCTTGGGGTTTGGGCGCAGACTGACAGGTTCCTGGTCCAGTCAGGGGCAGGAAGGGGAACCAAGGAGGTGGGGTTCTGGTGGGAGACTGACAGGTTGCGGGTCCATCAGGGACAGGCAGAGCAGCTGAGGTGGTGGGTTTCTGGTCGTACACTGAGAGCTTCCCGGTCCCGTCAGTGGCAGTCCGGGGAGCCAGTGAGCTGTGGTTTGAGCGGCAGACTGACAGGTTCCAGGTCCACTGGGGTAGGGAGGGGAGCTGAGGAGGTGGGGTTCTGGCTGCAGACTTGGAGGTTCCGGGTCCCATCGGGGCAGGCAGAGGAGACGAGGTGGGGTCCAGGCTGCAGAAAGAAAGATTCCTCGTCCAGCAGGGGCAGGCAGAGCAGATAAGGAGGTGGGGTTCTGGCCACAGACTGACAGGTTCCCGTTCGTCGAGTCAGGGGCACTCGGGTGAGCCAAGAAACTGTGGACGTTTACTTCTTCCTGAGAGGATGCGTTCTGAGAGGAGGAGCGTGGTGGGGGCAAGAGGTGCGGAGGCACCGCACAGACGCCGGGAGGCGGGTGAGAGCAGTCCTGAGGCGGGCAGCCAGCAGACTGACTCGTTTATTTCAGTTGCTACAGCTGCTTCTATGGCCAAGACAGCCCATCCAGTCAAGGGGCGGTCTAGGCCCTGACCAATCGCAGCCTGTGGCCAGGCGGTTTCCAAAGCCATCCAATCACAGCCTGTGGCCAGGCAGGCTCTTGGTGCCAGGCAGGTTCTGAAACCATCCAGTCACGGCCTGCCATCAGTCAGGCTCTGTTGTCATGTGGTTTCTGAAAGCATCCAATCACGGCCGGCTGGCTGTCAGTCAGGCTCTGTTGTCATGTGGTTTCCTCTGTTGCCATGTGGTTTCAGAAGCCATCCAATCACGGCCTGGTGCCAGGCAATTTCTGTGGTCAGCGGCCATCTTGGCATGACCTTTTCTCCTCGGCGGCCATCTTGGCATGACCTTTTTCCCTCAGTGGCTATCTCGACATGACCTCTTCACCTTAACGACCTTTTCACCTTACCCCTTGCCATAGTGCACAGGGAACCTGTCAGCCTGCGACCAGACACTCCCCCTTAGCTCTCATGCCTGGACATTTTGGTCCAGGATCCTTTCCGACTGTGGCCAAACCTGGGAACCTTTCCATCTGTGGCAGGAATCTCACGTCCTTGGCTCACCTGCCTGCCCCTGAGGGGACCCAGGAACCTGTCGGTCAGCAGCCAGAGCCCACCCCCTTAGTCTCCACTGAGTGGCCCTGACGGGACCGGGAACCTGTCGGCCTGCTGACAGAACCCCACGTCATTGGCTCCGCTGACTGCCCCTGACAGCATGGGAACCTGTCAGTGTGTGACCAGAAACCAACCGTTTTAGCTCCTCTGCCTGCCCCTGATGGAGGTGGAATCCGTCACTCTGTGGCCAGAACCCCACATGCTTGGTTCCACTGACTTCCCCCTAATGGACCCAGAACCTCTCAGCCTCTGGCCAGACCCCACCTCCTTGGCTCCCCTTCCTGCCCCTGATGGGACCGGGAATCTGTCAGTCTGCCGCCAAAACCCCACCCCTTAGCTCCCCTGCCTGGCCGTTCTGGACTGGGAACCTGTCAGTCTGCGACCAGAACCCCACCTCCATGGCTTCCCTGACTGCCACTGACAGAACTGAAACCCTGTCAGCCTGTGTCCAGAACCCCGCCTCCTTAGCTCCCCTGCCTTTCCCTGATGGGACCAGGAACCTCTCAGTCTCTGAGCAGAACCCCACTCCATCTGCTCCCCTTCCTGGACATCCTGCACCGGGACCTGTCCATCTGACTCCAGAACCCAAACTCCTTAGGCTCCCCTGCCTGCCCCTAACAGCACTGGGTCATGTCAGTCTGCGACCAGAGGCTCACCTGTCTGCCCCTGACTCGACGTGGAACCTGTCAGTCTGCGGCAGGAATCCCACATCCTTAGCTCCCCTGCCTGCCCTGAACAGAACTGGGAACCTGTCAGTCTGTGGGCAGAACCCCACCTCCTTAGGCTCCCCTGCCTGCCCCTGACTGGACCAGGAACCTGTCAGTCTGCAGCCAAAGCCCCACCCAGCTTGGCTCCACTGAGTGCTCTTGACAGGACCGGGAACCTGTCAGTCTGTGGCCAGAACCCCACGTCCTTAGCTGCCCGCCCGCCTTTGATAGACCTGGAACCTGTAGTCTGCAGAAAGAACCCCACCACCCTGCCTCCCTGTCCTACTCCACACGGACATGGAACCTGAAAGTCTGCCGCCAGAACCCCACATCCTTAGCTCCTTTGGCTGCCCCTGATGGGACCAGGAGCCTGTCAGTCTGCATGCAGACTTCATGTCCTTAGCTCCCCTTATTGCCCCTGACTGGACCAGGAACCTGTCAGTGTGCAGCCAAACCCCACATCCTTAGCTCCACTGCCTACCCCTGTTGGAAATGGAACCCGTGAGTCTGTGGCCAGAACCCCACCCACCTTAGCTCCCCTGCCTGCCCTTGACGGGACTGGGAACCTGTCAGTTGCGGCCAGAACCCCATGTCCCTAGCTGCCCTGCCTGCCCCTGACTGGACCGGGAACCTGTCAGTGTGCAGCCAGAACCCCACATCCTTAGCTCCACTGCCTGCCTCTGTTGGACCCAGTACCTGTAAGTCTGCGGCTAGAACCCCAGCTCCTGGGCTCATTTCCCGCCCCAGATGGACCCGGAATGTGTCAGTCTGCCACTAGAACCCTAACTTCTTTGCTCCCCTGACTTGCCCCTAACTGGAGCAGGAACCTGTCAGTCTGCAGCCAGAACCCCACCCTCTAGTCTCTGCTGAGTGCTCCTGACAGGACCGGGCACCAGTCAGTCTGCGGCCAAAACTCCACCCCCTTAGCTCCCTTGCCTGACCATACCGGACCAGGAATCTGTCAGTCTGTGGCCAGAACCACACGTAGCTAACTCCCCTTCCTGGCGTCACTGGACCAAAACGTGTCACTCTGAGGCCAGAACCACCCTCCTTGGCTCCCCTGACTGCCACTGATGGGACCGGGAACCCGTCAGTCTGCAGCCAGAACCCCAACCCTTGAGGCTCCAGTGAGTCCCCCTGATGGGACTGGGATCCTTTCAGTCTGCGGACAGAACTGCACCCCTTAGCTCCCAGGCCTGCCCCTGACTAGACCAGGAACCTGTCAGTCTGTGGCCAGAACCCCACCTTCCTTGGCTCCTCTGACTGTCCCTGACTGGACCGAGAACCTGTCAGTCTGTGGCCAGAACTCCACCCCTTAGCTCCCCTGCCTGCCCCTGACTGGACCTGGAATCTGTCAGTCAGTCTGCGGAAGGAACCCCATGTCCTTAGCTCCCTGCCTACTCCTGATGGGACCAGAGACCTGTCGTCATTCTGTGGCCAGAACCCCACCTCCGTAGGCTACGCTGCCCGCCCCTGACTGGACCAGGAACTTGTGAGTCTGCAGCCAGAACCCCACCCCATCAGCACCCCTACCTACCCTTGATGGACCCGCAACTGTCACCTGTGGCCAGAACCCCACCTCCTTAGGCTCCCCTGCCTACCTGTGATGGGACTCGGAACCTGTCAGTCTCGACCAGAGCCTAACCTGCGTGGCTCCCCTGACTTTCCCTGAGGGGGCCAGGAACCTGTCACTCTGTAACCAGAACCCCACCTCATTGGGCTCCCCTGACAGCAACGGGAACCTGTCAGCCTGTGGCCAGATCCCCATGTCCTCAGCTCCCCTGCCTGCCCCTGATAGACCTGAACCTGTCAGTCTGTGGCCAGAACCAACCTCCTTGGCTCCCCTGACTGCCTGCGATGGGACCAGGAACCTGTCATGCTGCTACCAGAACCTTAGCCAGAACGCCTTAGCTTCCCTGCCTAGCCATTTGGACCGGGAACCTGTCCATGTGCGGCCAGAACCCCACATGCTTAGCTCCCCGGCTTGTCCCTGACTAGACAGGGAACTTGTATGTCTGTGGCAGGAACACCATCCTCTTACACTACCCTGCCTGCCCCTGACTGGAACCAGAGCCTGTCATTCTGTGGCCACCTCCTTGGCTCCCCTGACTGCCTCTTTCTGGCCTGACAGTCTAGGACTACAACCCCACCTCTTGGCTCCCCTGACTGCCTCTTTCTGGCCTGAGAACCTGACAGTCGAGGACTACAACCCCACCTCTTGGATCCCCTGCCGGCCCTTGATGGAACTGGGAACCTGTCAGTCTGGGGCCAGAACCCCACCTCCTTGTCTCCCCTGCCTGCCGCTGATGGGACTGGTAGCTTGCCAGTCTAGGGCCAGAAACGCCGTCTTTGGCTCCCCTGGCTGCCCCTGACAGGACCGGGAACCTGTCAGTCTGCGGCAGGAACCCCAAGTCCTTAGCTCTCCTGCCTGCCCCTGACTGACCCAGAACCTGTCACCTGCGACAGTTCCTGATCCAGTCAGGGGCACTCAGTGGATCCTAAGGGAGTGGTTTCTCTGCCATATCTGAATGTGAAAGTCCAGCTGGGTGCAGAAACTAGGGAAGAACAGACAGTGCACACATCTGGTCATATGGCAAGTGTGTGACATTCAAGATGGTTTACAAAGTGGCCCACAACAGGTGATCTCTCCCTACCTCTTCATGTAGCGTGCCTTCAGACACTAACCCCTGGCTCACAACTTGAAGTCTATAAAGGACGGAGACCCTCAGCTATCACTGAGTGGCTCAGAGGACACTGCATGGCTTGTGCTCAATCACTTGTGTCCCTGTTCAAAGCATAGTTTATGAAAATAATCATACAGGCCAGCGCCGCGGCTCACCAGGCTAATCCTCTGCCTGCGGCGCCGGCACACCGGGTTTTAGTCCCGGTCAGGGCACCGGATTCTGTCCCGGTTGCCCCTCTTCCAGGCCAGCTCTCTGCTGTGACCAGGGAGTGCAGTGGAGGATGGCCCAAGTGCTTGGGCCCTGCACCCCATGGGAGACCAGGAGAGGCACCTGGCTCCTGCCATCGGATCAGCGCGGTGCGCCGGCCGCGGCGGCCATTGGAGGGTGAACCAACGGCAAAGGAAGACCTTTCTCTCCATCTCTCTGTCTCTCACTGTCCACTCCTGCCTGTCAAAAAAAAAAAAAAAGAGCCTATCAGCAAAAACCAAGACTCGTTCAAGGTGGTGAAGACCGCGCGTACGTTTCCGGAGTCTTATTTCAAGTTTTAATTCTTCTGCCAACACACTCATGGTAATCCCAGGCTAGTTGCTCTCGTTTCTGAATCGACGTGTCACCCACTGCACCTCCCTCGTCTGGGCACTTCATCACTCACTCACTGAAGTTGCTGTTCAGAGTGTCCGCTGTGTCCTGTTCTCTCCTGCTCTAAAGTCACTGAGGAGACAGTACTGACGACGAAGCTGCAAACCCTTTCAAGAAGCAAACGTGTCTATACACGACCATGTTTTCAAGGCATTTCCGATGGATCTGACTGCCTGTCAAAAAAAAAATTAAAAAAAATAACTGAGATATTGGGGGTCTTGGTATTAGGAGATGAGCAAACTTTGTAGTTATGAATCTACCTTGTCCAACGTGCTCTACACGCCATGTTGATGACCCTCCTCTCCCTGAGAGAAGAGCCAGCCTGAGCCGTGGAGTGAGTGGAGCAGAAAACCGGATTAAAGGATTACAGAACGCAGAAACCGGTCAAGTCGGTTTTTCCCATCGAGAGACAGAAACTAGAGTGACCTCCCTGGAGCTCTCAAGGTCATGTCTGGGTGCCTGCGCACGAAAAAAGCTAAAAAAAAAAATCCAGGTTCTGGAACATTCTAGGACGTTCTAGAATGTTCCGGGATCCCTAGAATTTTTCCGAGGTGTTCTAGAATGTACCAGAACATCAGCAAGTGAGTCTGGGGGGATTCTGGGATACGGGTCTGAGTAGAAGTTTCCCGGCTGGGTGTGACGGGTGTCCTGGTGCCGGCCTGGCCCTGCGGACATTGACGTGACATCCCGCGCCCATCGGGGCTGCGGAAACTTCCAGCACGTCGGCAGAGGGTCTCAGACCCCCCAGGACGCTCGCTGGGTTCTCTGGAACATACTGGAACATTCTACAACATTCCAAGACCCCAAAGACACTCTCCAAGCGGTCCAGGGCTTCCTACGAACATTCTAGAAAATTCTACGTCATCCGCCAGTATTCCGGAACACTCCAAGACCAGGCGCTCTAGAATACTCTAAGGCCCCGAGGATGTGCGCCGGGCTCTCTGGACGTGTTCTAGAACATTCTGGAACATTCCACAGAATTCCTCGGGATTCCAAGGACATTCCCTGGGCATTCTAGAACATTCTGGAATCCTGGAAACACCCACCAGGGGTTCTGGAAAATTCCAAGGCCCAAGAACGCACGACAGACTCTCCCAGAATTCCCTGGGAGCACTGACCGTTCCAGTGTCCACCAGGATGTTTGCACAACCTTCGGCCCCGCCAACTCCTCCCCCAGCCCTGGCAATAAATAGACGCCGGGTCCCCGCCGGCTCAGACGACGACGAAGACGATGGTGATGAAGATGACGGTGATGAAGGCTCTCCTCCTCGCCCTCACGGTGGGCGTGGCCTGTGCAGACGTCGACCCCGCCCAGGTATCATAAATTTGCATCATTAGTTCCAAGTATTAATTCTCGTCATGAATTCATATCATTACTTCGCATCACTAATTCGCATCACTACTTCGCGTTGTTTCTTCAGCCGTATCATTAATTCACGTCATTTCTTCACCTCCCCAGCTCTCCGGGCCCTGGCGCACCTCCGCCATGGCCTCCGACAACCTGGAAATGATCCTGAAGGATGGGCCACTCCAGATGCTGTTCCGCGAGATGGAGTGCAACGAGGAATGCAACGCCCTGAACGTCTTCTTCTACGTCAAGTGAGGGGCGGGGCCAGGGGAAACAAGCCGAGGCCAGAGACAGAGAGCCATGGGGGAGCAATCGAGCCCAGAGAGCGGGGAAGACAGGCGCCGCCAAGTCCAATTGATCCCAGAGAGAGAGAGAGAGAGCAGGCCAGGGCGACCAGCCGAGCCCAGAGAGAGAGCAGACAGGAGTAGTTGAGCCCAGAGTCAAAGAGCAAGCCAGGGGGGACCAGCCGAGCCCAGGGAGAGTGAGCAGACAGGGGTAGTTGAGCCCAGAGTCAGAGAGCATGTGGGCTAGAGGGGAGTAATGGAGCTGAGAGTGAGCAGACAGGACCAGCCGATCCCAGAGTCAAAGAGCAGGCCATGGTGGACCAGCCGAGCCCAGAGAGAGAAAGAGTAGACAGGAGCAGTTGAGCCCAGAGTCAGAGAACAGGTGGGCTAGAGGGGAGTAATGGAGCTGAGAGAGAGCAGACAGGACCAGCCGATCCCAGAGTCAAACAGCAGGCCATGGTGGACCAGGCGAGCCCAGAGGGAGAGCAGACAGGAGCAGTTGAGCCCACAGCGAGCGGCCATGTTCCCGGTCTCTCCTTCAGGAAGAACAAGGTATGCACCCCGCACACGGTTGTGGCCCAGAAGAACGCAGACGGCATCTACACCACTGACTGTGAGTACAGAGCATTTCGGAAAGTTCCAGACAATTCCAGATGACCCCAGGGAATGTCCGGTGTGTTCCAGAATGTTCGAGAATGTTCCCAGAAATGTTCCAGGATGCTGCAAATGTCCCAGGATGCTCCAGTTCCTCAATGTTCTAGAATGTTCCAGAATGCGCTAGAATGTCCCAGCATGCCCCGGCACATCCGAACACCCACCTCTCTCCCTACAGTCGAAGGCCAGACCTCCTTCCAGTTCCGCGAATTGGATCCCGTTAGGCAAATCATCTTCATCAATAACATGGGGTCCAAAGGCAAGACCAGCCGCCTCAGCTTCCTTGTGGGTGAGCCCCCCTCACACACACATGTACACTGCCGGTGCCCGCTAGGGATACGCACCACCACCCGAGAGTCTGAGCCCGACTGTATACGGGGAAAGGGGGGCTGCATGGCCAGGCATATACAGTCGGTGCCCACTGGATAAAGCGAGTGTATACAGTCAGTGCCCACTAGACATGGTGGGCATATACAGTCGGTGCCCACTAACGCTAGCATATACAGTTGGTGCTCGCTAGATGGGGTGAGTGTATACAGTCACTAAAGCGAGTGTATGCAGTAGGCTCACACTAAAGCGAGCGTACTCAGTCGGCGCCCACTCGTGCCACAGTCAAATTGGGAATCATAAACGACGACCCGCCAGAGGACTACGCGAGGCTCACGGAGCAGAATGGGATCCCGCGGAAGTACATCCGGCGTGTGGCCGACACAGGTGAGGCTTCGGCGGCTTCCGGGCTGACTCGGCGCTGACTCGGCACTGACTCGGCTTTCCTCTCTCCAACAGACACCTGTCCACCCTGAGGACGCCTCCCTTGGAGAAGGTGCCAGAACGTTCTAGACCATTCCAGAACCGCCCCTCCTGCACAATGATTCCTCCCCTGATCGCCTCACCATCTCCTCCCACCTGCGAACGCGCTAGTATGCTCCGGAACATTCTAGAGCATTCTGGATTGATCCAAGATGGTCTGGATTGTTCCAGAATTTCTAGAAAGCTTCGGAACATTCTAGAATCGGCCGTCCCCGGCTTTCTCTGCTTCCTGTTCATGGAATAAACTCATCCCAGGCACAGTCCCAGTCGTTTATTTTAAACGATTTTTATTGTTCCGTCAAAAGACAGAGCGAGCTGGTGGAGGAACCCAGGGGCTACCTCCGGGTCTCCCTGCACTGTCAGTCACCGTTCACTGACAAGGGGGTGGGCTCTGTCATCTGGTGGCTGTCAATCAGCCCTGAGTGACACTGGGGGGGTTCTCCCCGACTCCACTGGCAGCCAGTCACACTCCACCAGGATCCCAGGGCCACATCCGGGTCCCCATGGCCACATCCGGGTCTCCAGGGCAATATCCGGCTCCCCAGGGCTCCACTCATGTCCGCAGTGACACATCCAGGTCCCCAGGGGCACATCCTGGTCCCCAGGGCCACATCTGGGTCTAAGTGCTCCATCCGGGTCTCTGGGCTCCATCTGGGTCCCTAGGGCTCCATCCGGGTCTCTGGGCTCCATCCGGGACTCCTGGCTCCATCCGAGTCTCTGGGCTCCATACAGGTCTCTGGGCTCCATCGGGGTCTCTGGTCTCCATCTGTATCTCTGGGCTCCATCTGGGTCCCTAAGGAAACATCCTGGTCCCTAAGGCTCCATCCGGGTCTCTGTGCTCCTTCAGGGTCACTAAGGCTACATCCGGGTCCTTAAGGTTCCTTCCGAGTCCTTAAGGCTCCATCCAGGTCTCTGGGCTCCATCCAGGTCTCTGGACCACACCCGGGTCTCTGAGCTCCATCCGGGTTTCGGGGCTCCAACCGTGTCCCTAAGGCTGCATCCAGTCTCTGGGCTCCATCCGAGTCTCTGGGCTCCACCCCGATCTCCAGGGCCACATCCAGGTCCCCAGGGCCACATCCGGGTCTCCAGGGCCACATCCGGTTCCCCAGGGCTCCATCTGGGTCTCCAGGGCCACACCAGGGTCTCCAGGGCCACATCCGGATCTCCAGGGCTCCCTCCAGGGCCATATCTGGGTCCCAGGGCTCCACCCAGGGTCTCTGGGCTCTCTCCAGGTCTCTGAGCTACATCCGGGTCCCTGAGGCTCCATCCTGGTCTCTGGGCTCCATCCTGGTCTCGGGGCTCTGCCCGAGTCTCTGGGCTCCATCTGGGTCCCTAAGGCTCCATCCGCTTCCCTAAGGCTCCATGCGGGTCTCTGGGCTCCATCCAGGTCTTAAGGCTCCATCTGAGTCTCTGGGCTCCATTAGAGTCTCTGGGCTCCATCTGGGTCTTTGGGCTCCATCCAGGTCCCTAAGGATCGATCCGGGACTCCTGGCTCCATCCGAGTCTCTGGGCTCCATCCAGGTCTCTGGGCTCCATCCAGGTCTCTGGGCTCCATCCATATCTCTGGGCTCCATCTGGGTCCCTAAGGATCCATCCGGGACTCCTGGCTCCATCCGAGTCTCTGGGCTCCATCCAATTCCCTAAGACTCCATCCAAGTCCCTAAGGATCCATCCGGGTCTCTGGGCTCCATCCAGGTCTCTGGGCTCCATCCAAGTCTCTGGGCTCCATCCGGGTTCCTAAGGCTCCCTCCGGGTCCCTAAGGCTCCATCCAGTTCCCTAAGGCTCTTCCGAGACTCTGGGCTCCATCTGGGTCCATAAGGCTCCATCCGGGTCCATAAGGCTCCATCCGGGTCTTTGGGCTCAATGCGAGTCTCTGGGCTCCATCCGGGTCTCTGGGCTCCATCCATATCTCTGAGCTCCATCTGGGTCCCTAGGGCTCCATCCTGGTCTCTGGGCTCCATCCGGGTCTCTGGGCTCCATCCGGGTCCCTAAGGCTCCATCCGGATCTCTGGGCTCCATCTGGGTCTCTGGGCTCCACCTGGGTCTCTGGGCTCCATCTGGGTTCCTATGGCTCCATCCGGATCTCTGGGCTCCATCCGGGTCCCTAAGACTCCATCGGGGTCCCTAAGGCTCCATCCGGGTCTCTGGGCTCCATCCGAGTCCTTAAGGCTCTATCCGGTCTCTTGGCTCAATCCGAGTCTCTGGGCTCCATCCGGGTCTCTGAGCTCCATCCGGGTCTCCAGGGCCACATCGGGTCTCCCAGGGCTCCACATACGGGACCCAGGGCCACATCCGGTTCCCCAAGGGACATATCGGGGTCCCCAGGGCCACATCCAGGTGTCTCAGGCCATTACCGGTTCTCCAGGGCCACATCCGGGTCTAGGGCCACATCCAGGTCTCCAGGGCTCCATCCAGGTCTCCAGGAACATCTGGGTCTCCAGGGCCACATCAGCATGATCAGGGCCACATCCGGGTCTCTAGGGCTCTCTCCAGGGCCACATCCAGGTCTCCATCACTACATCCGGCTCTCTATGGCGCCATCCAGGTCTCCGGGGTCACATCCGGATCTCCAGGGCCACATACGGGCTCCCAGGGCCACATCCGGGTCCTTAGAGTCACATGGGGGTCTCCAGGGCCACACCCGGGTCTCTAGGGCCACATCTGGGTCTCCCAGGGCTCCATCCGGGTCCCCCAGGTCCACATCCGGGTTGCCAAGGCCACATCGGGGTCTCCCAGGGCTCCATCCAGGTCCACATCAGGTCCCCAGGGCCACATCCGGTTCTCCCGGGGCCACATTCGGGTCCCCACGTCCACACCCGGGTCCCAGGGCCACATCCAGGTCCCTAGGGCCATATCCGGGTCTCCAGGGCTCCATCCAGGTCTCTAAGGCTTTATCCAAGTCTCTGGGTTCCATCAGAGTCTCTGGGCTCCATCCGTATCTCTGAGCTCCATCCAGGTTCCTAAGACTCCATCCGGGTCTCTGGGCTCCATCCGAGCCCCTAATGCTCTATCTCACTCTCTGGGCTCCATCCAAGTCTCTGGGCTCCATCCGGATTCCTAAGGCTCCATCAGGTCTCTGAGCTCCATCTGGGTCCCTAAGGCTCCATCCGGATATCTGGGCTCCATCAGGTCTCTGGGCTCTATCAGGTCACTGGGCTCCATCCGGGTTCCTAAGGCTCCATCCAAGTCTCTGGGCTCCATCCAGGTCCCTAAGACTCCATCAAGGTCCCTAAGGCTCCATCCGGGTCTCTGGGCTCCATCGGGGTCCCTAAGGCTCCATCCGGGTCTCTGGGTTCCATCCGAGTCCCTAAGATTCCATCCGGGTCCCTAAGGCTCCATCCAGTCCCTAAGCCTCCATCCGGGTCTCTGGGCTCCATCCGGGTCTCTGGGCTCCATCCAAGTCTCTGGGCTCCATCCGAGCCGTAAGGCTCTATCTCACTCTCTGGACACCATCCGAGTCTCTGGACTCCATAGGTATCTCGGCTCCATCCGGGTCTCTGGGCTCCATCCAAGTCTCTGGGCTCCATCTGGATCTCTGGGCTCCATCCAGTTTCCTAAGGCTCCATCCGGGTCTCTGGGCTCCATCCGGGTCTCTGGGCTCCATCCGGGTCTCTGGGCTCCATCCAAGTCTCTGGGCTCCATCCAGGTTCCTAAGGCTCCATCCAAGACTCTGGGCTCCATCTGGATCTCTGGGCTCCATCCAGGTTCCTAAGGCTCCATCCAGGTCTCTGGGCTCCATCCGAGTCTCTGGGCTCCATCCGGGTCTCTGGGCTCCATCCAGGTCTCTGGGCTCCATCAGGGTCCCTAAGGCTCCATCCGGGTCTCTGGGCTCCATCCTGGTCTCTGGGCTCCTTCTGGGTCCCTAATGCTCCATCGGGGTCCCTAAGGCTCCATCCGAGTCTCTGGGTTCCATCCGAGTCCCTAAGATTCCTTCCGGGTCCCTAAGGCTCCATCCAGTCCCTAAGCCACCATCCGGGTCTCTGGGCTCCATCCGAGTCTCTGGGCTCCATCCGAGTCTCTGGGCTCCATCCGGGTCTCTGGGCTCCATCCAAGTCTCTGGACTCCATCCGAGTCTCTGGGCTTCACCCAGGTTCCAGGGCCACATCCGGGTCTCCAGGGCCACATCCGGATGCTCAGGGCCACATCCAGGTCTCTAGGGTTCTCTCCATGGCCACATCCGGGTCTCCAGGGCACCATCCGGGTCTCCAGGGTCACTCTGGGTCTCCAGGGCCAAATACGGGATCCCAGGGCCACATCCGGGTCCCCAGAGTCACATGGGGCTCTCTAGGGCCACACCCGGGTCTCTAGGGCCACATCCAGGTCCCTAGGGCCACTTCCGTGCCTCCAGGTCCACATCCGGGTCTCCAGAGCCACATCCGGGTCTCCATTGCTACATCCGGGTCTTGCAGGGCTCCATCCGGGTCCCCCAGGTCCACATCCCAAGTCCACATCCAGGTCTCCCAGGGCTCCATCCAGGTCCACATAAGGTCTCCAGGGCCACATCTGGTTCTCCCAGGGCCACATCCGGGTTCCCAGGTCGACACCCGGGTCCCAGGGCCACATCCAGGTCCCTAGGGCCACATCCGGGTCTTCAGGGCTCACTCAAGGGCCACATCTTGGTCCCAGGGCTCCACCCAGGTCTCCAGGGCCACATCCGGGACTCCACGGCCACATCCGGGTCTCCAGGACCACATCCGGGTCTCCCAGGGCTTCACCGGGTCCCCAGGTCACATCTGGGTCCCCAGGGCTACATCGGGGTCCCCAGGGCTCCTTTAGTGTCTCCAGGGCCACATCCGGGTCTCCTGGGCCACATCCGGATCTCAAGGGCTACATCGGGGTCTCCAGGGCCACATCTGGGTCTCCAGGGCCACATCCAGGTCTTCAGGGCTCCCTCCAGGGCCACTTCTGTGTCCCAAGGCTCCACCCGGTTCTCCAGGGGCACATCCGGGTCCCCAGGGCCACATCCAGGTCTCCCAGGGCTCCACTCGGTTCCCCAGGTCCACACCTGGGTCTCCAGTGCCCCATTGGGTGTTCAGGGCCACATCCAGGTCTCCAGGGCCACATCCGGGTCTCCAGGGCCACATCCGGGTCTCCCAGGGCTTCACCGGGTCCCCAGGTCA
Organism: Oryctolagus cuniculus; assembly: GCF_051225735.1. Taxonomy (NCBI): domain Eukaryota; kingdom Metazoa; phylum Chordata; class Mammalia; order Lagomorpha; family Leporidae; genus Oryctolagus; species Oryctolagus cuniculus. Next base: position 5,537,602 of record NC_142889.1, on the reverse strand, counting down.
CATCTGGGTCCCCAGGGCTACATCGGGGTCCTCAGGGCTCCTTTAGTGTCTCCAGGGCCACATCCGGGTCTCCTGGGCCACATCCGGATCTCAAGGGCTACATCGGGGTCTCCAGGGGCACATCTGGGTCTCCAGGGCCACATCCAGGTCTTCAGGGCTCCCTCCAGGGCCACTTCTGTGTCCCAAGGCTCCACCCGGTTCTCCAGGGGCACATCCGGGTCCCCAGGGCCACATCCAGGTCTCCCAGGGCTCCACTCGGTTCCCCAGGTCCACACCTGGGTCTCCAGTGCCCCATTGGGTGTTCAGGGCCACATCCAGGTCTCCAGGGCCACATCCGGGTCTCCAGGGCCACATCCGGGTCCCCAGGGCCACATCCGGGTCTCCAGGGACACATCCGGGTCCCCAGGGCCACATCTGGGTCTCCCAGGGCTCCACCTGGGTCCCCCAGGGCCACATCCAGGTCTCCCAGGGCTCCACCTGGGTCCCCAGGGCCACATCCGCGTCCCCAGGGCCCCACCCAGGTTTCCAGGGCCACACCCGGGTCTCCAGGTCCACACCCTGGTCTCCAGTGCCCCATTGGGTCCTCAGGGTCACATCCAGGTCTCCAGGGCCACATCCGGGTCCCCAGGGCCATATCCGGGTACCCAGGGCCACATCCCAGTGTCCAGAGCCACATCCAGGTCTCCCAGGGTCACATCAGGGTGTCTAGCGCCACATCCAGATCTCCAGGGCTACATCCAGGTCTCCAGGGCCACATCCGGATCTCCAGGGCCACATCCAGGTCTCCAGGGCGACATCTGGGTCTCATGGGCCACATCCGGGTCTGCAGAGCCACTTCCGGGTCTCCAGGGCCAATTCTGGGTCTCTAGGTCCACATCCGGGTTTCTAGGGACACATCTGGGTCTCCAGAGCTCCATGCAGGGCCCCACCCCGGTCTCCAGGGCCACATTGGGGTCTCCAGGGCCATATTGTGGTATCCCAGGGCCACATCCGGGTCTCCAGGGCCACAACCGGATTTCAAGGGCCACACCCAGGTCTTCAGGGCCACATCCAGGTCCGCAGGACCACATCCGTGTGCCCAGGGCCACATCCTGGTGTCTAGGGCCACATCCGAGTCTCCAGGGCCACATCCAGGTCCACAAGGCCAATTCCGGGTCTCCAGGGCCAATTCCGGTTCTCCAGGGCCACTTCTGGGTCTCTAGGGCCACATCTGGGTCTTTAGGGCCAAATCCGATTCTTTAGGGCTACATCCTGGTCTCCAGGCCTCATCCGAGCCTCCAGGGCTCCCTCCAGGGCCACATCCAGGTCCACAAGGCCAATTCCGGGTCCCCAGGGCCAATTCCCGGTCTCCAGGGCCACTTCTGGGTCTCTAGGGCCACATCTGGGTCTTTAGGGCCAAATCCGATTCTTTAGGGCTACATCCTGGTCTCCAGGCCTCATCCGAGCCTCCAGGGCTCCCTCCAGGGCCACATCTGTGTCCCAGGGCTCCACCCGAGTCTCCAGGGCCACATCCGGGTCTCTAGGGCCACATCTGTGTCTCCAGGGCTCCATTCGGGTCTTCAGGGCACATCCGGGTCTCTAGGGCCACATCCAGTTTCCAGGCGCATCCAGGTCTCCAAGGCTCCCTCCAGGGCCACATCTGTTTCTCAGGGCTCCACCTGGGTCTCCAGGGCCACATTCGGGTCTCCAGGGCCACATCCGGGTCCCCAGGGCCACATCTGTTTCCCCTGGACCACATCCGGGTTTCCAAGACCACATCTGGGACCCAGGGCTCCGTCAGGGTCTCCAGGGCCACATACGGGTCTCTAGGTCCACCTCCGGGTCTCCAGGACTCCTTCCAGGGCCCAACCTTGCCTCCAGGGCCACACCCGGGTCTCCAGGGCCATACCTAGATCCCCAAGGCCACATCCGTATCCCCAGGGCCACATCCGGGTATCCAGGGCGACATGCAGGTCTCCCAGGTTCATATCCAGGTGTCTAGGGCCACATCCAGGACTCCAGGGCCACATCCAGGTCCCCAGGGCCACATCTGGGTCTCCCAGGGACACATCCAGGTCCCCCAGGGCCACATCCAGGACTCCAGGGCCACATCCAGGTCCCCAGGGCCACATCTGGGTCTCCCAGGGACACATCCAGGTCCCCAGGGCCACATCCAGGTCTCCAAGGCTCCCTCCAGGGCCACATCTGTTTCTCAGGGCTCCACCTGGGTCTCCAGGGCCACATTCGGGTCTACAGGGCCACATCCGGGTCCCCAGGGCCACATCCAGGTCTCCAGGGACACATCCAGGTCTCCAGGGCCACATCCAGGTCTCCAAAGGGCACATCCAGGTCTCCAGGGCCACATCCAGGTCTCCAAGGGCCACATTCGGTCCCCAGAGTCACATCCATGTCCCTAGGGTACCATCCGGGTCTCCAGGGCCACACCCGGGTCTCCAGGGCCACTTCCGGCCCCAGGGCAATATCTGATTGTGTAGAGCCACATCAGGGATCCCAGGGTCACATCTGGGTGACTAGGGCCACATCTGGATCTCCAGGGCCGCATCCGGGTCTCTAGGGCACCATCCGGGTCTCCAGGACCACAGCCGGTTCTCTAGGGCTCCCTCCAGGTCCCCACCCATGTAACCAGGGCCACATCAGGGTCTCCAGGGCCACATCGGGGTCTCCAGGGCCCCACCCATGTCTCCAGGGCCACACCCGGATCTCCAGGGCCACATCCGGGTCTCTAGGGCTCCATCCGAGTCACCAGGAACACATCTGGGTCTCTAGGGCCACATCCGAGTCACCAAGGCTCCCTCCAGGGCCCCACCCGGGTCTCCAGGGCCACATCCGGGTCCCCAGGGCCACATCCGGGTCTTTAGGGATCCCTACAGGGCCACATCCGGAACCCCAGGGCCACATCCGGATGTCTAGTGTCACATCCGGATCCCCAGGGCTCCATGCAGGTTTTCAGGGCCACATCTCAATCCCAGGGCTCCACCTGGGTCTCCAGGGCCAAATCCGGGTCTCCAGGGCCACATCCGGGTCTTTAGGGATCCCTACAGGGCCACATCCGGGACCCCAGGGCCACATCCGGGTCTCTAGGGCCACATCCGGGTCTCCTAGGGCTCCACCCGTGTTTCTAGGGACACATCCGGATCCCCAGGTCCACATCCGCGTCCCCAGGGCCACACCTGAGTCTCCAGGGCCACACCCGGGTCTCCAGTGCCCCATCGGGTCCTCAGGGCCACATCCGGGTCTCCAGGGCCACATCCAGGTCCCCAGGGCTCCTTCCGGGTCTCCAGGGCCACATCCCCGTCTCTAGGGCCACATCTGGGTCCCCAAGGCTGCATCCGGGTCTCCAGGGCTCCATCTGGGTGTCCAGGGCCACATCCAGGTCTCCATGGCAATATCCGAGTCTCCAGGGACACATCAATGTCTTAGGGCCATATCTGGTGCTTCAGGGCCACGTCCTGGTCTCCAGGGCCACATCCGGGTCTTCAGGGCGCCATCCAGGGCCACTTCTGTGTCCCAGGGCTCCAACCGGTTCTCCAGGGGCACATTTGTGTCTCCAGGGCCACAACCGGGTCCCCAGGGCCACATCCGCGTCCTCAGGGCCCCACCTGGGTCTCCAGGGCCACATCGGGGTCTCCAGTGTCCCATCAGGTCCCCAGGGCCACATCCGGGTCCCCTGGCCACAACCGAGTCCCCAGGGCTCCACCCGGGTCTCTAGGGACACATCCGGGTACCCAGGGCTCCTTCTGGGTCTCCAGGGCCACATCCCCATCTCTAGGGCCACATCAGGATCTCCAGGGCCACATCCGGATCTCCAGGGCCACATCCGGGTCTCCACGGTCATATCAGGTCCCCAGGGCTCCATCCAGGTTTCCAGGGCCACATCCTGGTCCCCATGTAAAAATCCGGGTCTCCAGGGCCACATCTGAATCCCAGGGCTACACCTGGGTCTCCAGGGCCACATCTGGGTCTCCAGGACCGCATCTGGGTTTCCCAGGGCCACATCCGAGTCTCCAGGGCCACACCCGGCTCCCCAGGGCTCCACCTGGCTCTCCACAGCCACATCCAGGGAGTCTCCAGGGCTCCCTCCAGCGCTAAAACTGGGTCCCAGGGCTCCATCCAAATCTCTGGTCTCCATCCAGGTCTCTGGGCTCCATCCGGGTCTCTGGGCTCCATCCTGATCCCTAAGGCTCCATCCGGGTCCGCAGGGCCACATCCGGGTCTCCAGGGCCACATCTGGGTATCCCAGGGCCACAATCAGGTCTCCAGGGCCACATACGGGTGTCCAGGGCCACATTCGGGTCTCCAGGGCCACATCCGGTTCCCCAGGGCTCCATCCGGGCCTCCAGGCCACATCCGGGTCCCCCAGGCCCACATCGTGGTGTCTAGGGCAACCTCCGGGTCTCCATGACCACATCTGGGTCTCCAGGGCTCCCTCCCGGGCCACATCTGCGTCCCAGGGCTCCACCCGGGTCCAGGGCTACATCCGGGTCCCCAGAGCCACCTCCAGGTCTCCATGGCCACACCCGGGTCTCCAGGACCACACCAGCGTCCAGGGCCACATCCGGATCTCCAGGGCTCCCTCCAGGGCCATATCTGGGTCCCAGGGCTCCACCCAGGGTCTCTGGGCCACATCCGAGTCCCCATAGCCACTTTCCGGTTCTCCAGGGCCACTTCCGGGTCCCCAGGGCCACCTCTGGGTCTTCAGGACCACATCCAGTTCTCTGGGCTCCATCCGAGTCTCAGGCCTCCATCCGGGTCTCTGGGCCACATCCGGGTCCCTAAGGTTCCATCCAGTCCCTAAGGCTCCATTCGGGTCTCTGGGCTCCATCCGGGTCCCTAAGGCTCCATCTGAGTCTATGGGCTCCATTCGAGTCTCTGGGCTCCATCTGGGTCTCTGGGCTTCATCCGGGTCTCTGGGCTCCATCCTGATCCCTAAGGCTCCATCCGGGTCCCTAAGGCTCCAACCGGGTCCGTAAGGCTCTATCCGGGTCCCTAAGGCACCATCTGGGTCTCTGGGCTCCATCCCGATCCCTAAGGCTCCATCCGGGTCCCTAAGGCTCCAACCGGGTCCGTAAGGCTCTATCCGGGTCCCTAAGGCACCATCCGGATCTCTGGGCTCCATCCAAGTCTCTGGGCTCCATCCGGGTCCCTAAGGCTCCATCTGAGTCTATGGGCTCCATTCGAGTCTCTGGGCTCCATCCGGGTCTCTGGGCTTCATCCGGGTCTCTGGGCTCCATCCTGATCCCTAAGCCTCCATCCGGGTCCCCAAGGCTCCAACCGGGTCCGTAAGGCTCTATCCGGGTCCCTAAGGCACCATCCGGGTCTCTGGGCTCCATCCAAGTCTCTGGGCTCCATCCGGGTCCCTAAGGCTCCATCCAGTCCCTAAGGCTCCATTCGGGTCTCTGGGCTCCATCCTGGTCCCTGGGCTCCATCTGGGTCTCTGGGCTCCATCCGGGTCACTGGACTCTATCTGTGTCTCTGGGCTCCATTCGAGTCTCTGGGCTCCATCCGGGTCCCTAAGGTTCCATCTGGGTCCCTAAGGTTCCATCCGGGTCTCTGGGCTCCATCTGGGTCCCTGATGCTCCATCCGAGTCTCTGGGCTCCATCCGGGTCCCTAAGGCTACATCCGGGTCTCTAGGGCCATATCCGAGTCTCCAGGGCCACATCCATTATCTCCAGGGCTCCCTCCAGGGCCACATCTGGGTCCCAGGGCTCCACCCGGGTCTCCAGGGCCACATAGGGGTCTCCAGGGCCACATCCGGGTCTCCAGAACCACATCCGGGTCTCCAGGGCTCCCTCCAGGGCCACATTCGGGTTTCAAGGGCTCTATCCGGGTTTCTAGGGCTCCACCCCTGTCTCCAGGGCAACATTCGTGTCTCCACACCACATCCGGATCCTCAGGGCCACATTCAGGTGTCCAGGGCTACATTCGGGTCTCTAGGGCTACATCAGGATCTCTAGGGTCACATCTGGGTCTCCAGGCCCACATTGGGGTCTCCAGGGCTCCATCCGAGTCCAGGGCCACATCCAGGTCTCCAGGGCCACATCCGGGTCTCCAGGGCTCCCTCCAAGGCTACATCTGGGTCCCAGGGCTCCACCCGGGTCCCAAGGGCCACATATGGGTCCCCAGGGCCACCAACAGGTCTCCGGGCTACATCGGGTTCTCTGGGCTCCATCCGGGTCACTGGGCTCCATCCGGGTCTCTGGGCAACATCTGGGTGTCTGGGCTCTCTCCGAGTCTCTGGGTTCTCTCCAGGTCTCTGAGCTACATCCGTGTCCATAAGGCTCCATCCGAGTCTGGGCTCCAACCGAGTCTCTGGGCACCAGCAAGGTCCCTAGGATCCATCCGGGTTCCTAAGGCTCCATCCGGGTCCCTAAGGCTCCATTCGGGTCCCTAAGGCTCCATCCGAGTTTCTGGGCTCCATCCGGGTCTCTGGGCTCCATTAGGGTCTGTGGGATCCATCCGGGACCCTAAGACTCCATCCGGGTTTCTGGGCTCCATCCAGGTCCCTAAGGCTCCATCCAGGTCCCTAAGGCTCCATACGCGTCCCTAAGGCTCCATCCGGGTCTCTGGGCTCAATCCGGGTCGCTAAGGATCCATTCTGCTCTCTGTGCTCCACCCGGGTCTCCAGGGCCACATCCAGGTCACTGCGCTCCATCTGAGTCTCTGGGCTCCATCCAGGTCTCTGGGCCACATCGGGGTCGCTGGGCTCCATCCGGGTCTCTGGGCTCCATCCGGGTCTCTGGGCCACATCGGGCTCTCTGAGCTCCATTCGAGTCTCTGGGCCCTCTCCAGGTCTCTGAGCTACATCCGGGTCCCTAAGGCTCCATCCTCTTCTCTGGGCTCCATCCTAGTCTCAGGGCTCCATCCGAGTCTCTGGGCTCCATCCGGGCCCCTAAGGCTCCATCCTAGTCTCAGGGCTCCATCCGGGTCTCTGGTCTCCATCGGGGTCTCTGGGCTCCATTCGAATCTCTGGACTCCATCTGACTCTCTGGGCTCCATCCGGGTTCTTAAGGCTCCATCTTGTGTATAAGGCACCCTCCGAGTCTCTAGGATCAATCCAGGTCCCTAAGGCTCCATCGAGGTCTCTGGGCTCCACCAGGGTCTCCGGGCCACATCCGAGTCCCCATTGCCACAACCGGGTCCCCAGGGCCACCTCCAGGTCTCTGGATTCCATCGGGTTCTCTGGGCTCCATCCGAGTCTCTGGGCTGCATCCGGGTCTCTTGGCTCCTTCCGGGTACCTAAGGCTCCATCCGAGTTCCTAAGGCTCTATCTGGGTTCCTAAGGCTCCATCCGAGTCTACGGATTCCCTCCGGCTTGCACAGAGCGGGGCGGGGAGACTTCCACCTCCGCGAAGCCTCAGTGGCGGCGGCGGCGACGCTCTACGTGTGGGCTGTACTGGCCTGAGTGACAGGTAGCCGACCCAATGGCTTCCCCGGTCTCAGACTCCGGACCGCTCAGACGTGGGGTGGGTGTGTGCTTCCTGTTTCGGAGGCGTCTGCTCGGGGCGGAAATGGTGTGGAAAGGAACCGTGTTTCAACCCAGCTGTCTTCTTTCTCTTCTTTGAAAAAAAGCTCTGAGGCCTAATTTTCCTGACCTAAATGATCATTTTTCGTCTGTCACCTGTGGGCCATCTTTCCTGATTTCACATTGTCCAGCCACCCTATGCTTGGACAGGGTGGAGCGGGGAGACTACAACTCCCCAAAGCCTCAGCGGCAGGGCGCTCTGCGGCTGGGCTCGTCTGAGTGACAGGTCGGGCAGCCATTGGCTTCACGCGGTCTCAGACTCCGTTGCCAATCAGATGCTGAGTGGTTGTGTCGCCCTGTTTCTGCGGCTCGGGGCGGAAATGGTGTGGAAAGCAACCGCCTCGAGCCACGCCCCTCGCGGCTCCTGACTGGACGCGGGAAGTGACGTCTGCGCGCACCACGCGGCAGTCGTCCCGCCCATGTCCAGCTCGGACCGGACGGGGCAGCTTCGGGTCTGGGTCCCGCACGTCCCTGGCAGCCCCTGAGCGGGCGCGTACCCGCCTGTCCGTCCGCCAGAACCTCGCCCTGTAGCTTGGCCCTGCCTGCCCTTGTCTGGGAGGAGGAACGCGCAGTAGGAGCCCAGAACCTGTCTTCTGCCACGCTGCCTGCCCGCGCCCAGCACGGGCGGGACAGGCCGCACTGTTCCTCCTCATCCAGCAGAGCCAGTCAGGGCCGGGCAGAGGGCGAGGTTCTGAACCTAGACCTGCGCCTCACTCGTCCAGGGAGGCCAGGCAGCCACCGGCGAGGAAGGAGGTGGCGTTCTGAGCGCGCACTGGAAAAAGTCATTAGCGGCAGTGCAGAGGGCGGCAGGAGGCGCCCTCCGGCAGCTTCCGGGTCGCGTTAGGGGCAGCAGGAGCGCTAAGGGGGTGGGGTGCTGGCGGGAGACTGACAGATTCCCGGTCCAGTCAGGGGCAGGCAGCACCGCCAAGGGGGTGGGGTGCTGGCGGGAGACTGACAGGATCCCGGTCCAGTCAGGGGCAGAAGGAGCGCCGAGGGGCTGGGGTTTAGGCGGGAGACTGACAGGTTCCCGGTCCAGGCAGGGGCAGGCAGGGGAACGCTAAAGGGGTGGGGTGCTGGCGGGAGACTGACATGTTCCCCGTCCAGTCAGGGGCAGAAGGAGCGCCGAGGGGGTGGGGTTTAGGCGGGAGACTGACAGGATCGCGGTCCAATCAGGGGCAGGCAGTGGAGCCTAAAGGGGTGGGTTTCTGGCGGGAGACTGACAGGTTCCCGGTCCAGGCAGGGGCAGGCAGGGGAGCTAGGGATGCGGGGTTCTGGTTGACGACGGGCAGCTTTTGGTCCGAGTCAGGAGCTGGCAGGGGAGCCAAGGAGGTGGGGTCCTGGCGGGAGACTGACAGGGTCCCGTCCAGTCTGGGGCAGGCAGGACCGCCAAGGGGGTGGGGTTCTGGCGGCAGAGTGACAGTTTCCCGGTCCAGTTGTGGGCCGGCATTGGTTTGGGCGCAGACTGACAGGTTCCTGGTCCTGTCATGGGCAGGCGAGGGAGCTCATGGTGTGGGGTTTGGGCCGCAGACCGACAGTTTCCCTGTCCAGTCAGGGGCAGGCAGGGAACCAAGACGTGGGTTTCTGGCCGCAGACCAACAGGTTCCCATTCTCCTCGGGGGCAGGCAGGGGAGCTAAGCAGGTGCAGTTCTGGCGGCAGACTGACAGGTTCCTGTGCCAGTCAGGGGCGGGCAGGGGAGCCCAGGAGGTGGGGTTCTGGCGGGAGTCTGGCAGGTTCCGGGTGCCGTTAGGGGCGTCAGGAGAGCTAAGGGGCTGGGTTTTGATAGCAAACTGACAGATTTCTGGTTCAGTCAGTGGACCCGCGAGGGAGCGAAGGGTGTGGGGTTCTGGCTGCAGACTGACAGGTTCCCTGTCCAGTCAGGGGTACTCAGTGGAGCTTAAGGGGGTGGGGTTATGGAGGCAGACTGACCGGTTCCTGGTCGTGAATGGATAGGCAGGGGAGCTAAGGGGGTGGAGTTCTGAACAGACTGAGGTTTCCTGGTCCCATCAGGGGCAGGCAGGGGAGCTGAGGATGTGGGGTTCTGGCCACAGACTGACGAGTTCACAGTCCTCTCAGGGGCATGCTGGGGAACTAACAAGGTGGGGTTCTATGTGCTGACTGACAGGTGTCCGGTCCTGTCAGGGGCACTCAGTGGAGCCTAAGAGGGTGGGGGTTCTGGCTGCAGCCTGACAGTATGGACGGCCCAGTATGGACAGGCAGGGGAACTAAGGACCCTGGTTTCCTGCCGCAGCCTGACAGTTCCAAGTACCGTCAGGGGCATGTGGGGAGCTGGCGAGTGGGGGTTCTAGATGCTAGCTAACAGGTTCCTCATCCAGTCAGGGGCATTCAGTGGATCCTAAGGCAGTGGGTTTCTGGCTGCAGACCGAGAGGTTCCCCGTCCCATCAGGGGCAGGCAGGGGAGCTAAGGGGGTGGGGTCCTGGCGGCAGACTGACAGGTTCCCCGTCCAGTCGAGAGCAGGCAGTGGAGCCTCAGGGGGTGGGGTTCTGGGCGCAGAATGACGAGTTCACAGCCAATGGCTCCCCCCGTCTCAGATGCGGGGACCAATCAGACGCTGGGCGGGCGTGTGCTTCCTGTTTCAGCGGCTCGGGGCGGAAGTGGTGTTGAACCGCGATTCATTCCACACAGCTCTCTTCTCTCTTTTCTTTTAAAAAAAGCTCCTTGATCTAATTCTCCTGACCGAAATTATCATTTTGCTTCTATCATCTGTGGGCCATATGTCCTGGTTTCACACCGTCCAGCCACAGTAGGCTTGGACAGGGAGGAGCGGGAAGACTACAACTCCCAAACGGCTCAGCGAGAGCGTCGCTTTGCGTCTGGGCTGGACTCGCCTGGGTGACACGTCGGGCAGCCAATGGCTTCCCCCGTCTCAGACCCGGGGGCCAATCACAGGCCGGGTTGGTGTGTGCGTCCTGTTTCTGCGACTCGGGGCAGACATGGTCTTGAAAGGAAGCCCGTTTCAACACAGATCTCTCCCTTTCTTGGAAAAAAAAAGGCTCTATGATCTAATTTTCCTGACCTAAGTTATCATTTTTCTTTTATCATCTGTGGGCCATATTCCCTGGTTTCACATTGTCCAGCCACGTTAGGCTTGCACAGAGCGGGGCGGGGAGACTTCCACCTCCGCGAAGCCTCAGTGGCGGCGGCGGCGACGCTCTACGTGTGGGCTGTACTGGCCTGAGTGACAGGTAGCCGACCCAATGGCTTCCCCGGTCTCAGACTCCGGACCGCTCAGACGTGGGGTGGGTGTGTGCTTCCTGTTTCGGAGGCGTCTGCTCGGGGCGGAAATGGTGTGGAAAGGAACCGTGTTTCAACCCAGCTGTCTTCTTTCTCTTCTTTGAAAAAAAGCTCTGAGGCCTAATTTTCCTGACCTAAATGATCATTTTTCGTCTGTCACCTGTGGGCCATCTTTCCTGATTTCACATTGTCCAGCCACCCTCTGCTTGGACAGGGTGGAGCGGGGAGACTACAACTCCCCAAAGCCTCAGCGGCAGGGCGCTCTGCGGCTGGGCTCGTCTGAGTGACAGGTCGGGCAGCCATTGGCTTCACGCGGTCTCAGACTCCGTTGCCAATCAGATGCTGAGTGGTTGTGTCGCCCTGTTTCTGCGGCTCGGGGCGGAAATGGTGTGGAAAGCAACCGCCTCGAGCCACGCCCCTCGCGGCTCCTGACTGGACGCGGGAAGTGACGTCTGCGCGCACCACGCGGCAGTCGTCCCGCCCATGTCCAGCTCGGACCGGACGGGGCAGCTTCGGGTCTGGGTCCCGCACGTCCCTGGCAGCCCCTGAGCGGGCGCGTACCCGCCTGTCCGTCCGCCAGAACCTCGCCCTGTAGCTTGGCCCTGCCTGCCCTTGTCTGGGAGGAGGAACGCGCAGTAGGAGCCCAGAACCTGTCTTCTGCCACGCTGCCTGCCCGCGCCCAGCACGGGCGGGACAGGCCGCACTGTTCCTCCTCATCCAGCAGAGCCAGTCAGGGCCGGGCAGAGGGCGAGGTTCTGAACCTAGACCTGCGCCTCACTCGTCCAGGGAGGCCAGGCAGCCACCGGCGAGGAAGGAGGTGGCGTTCTGAGCGCGCACTGGAAAAAGTCATTAGCGGCAGTGCAGAGGGCGGGAGGAGGCGCCCTCCGGCAGCTTCCGGGTCGCGTTAGGGGCAGCAGGAGCGCTAAGGGGGTGGGGTGCTGGCGGGAGACTGACAGATTCCCGGTCCAGTCAGGGGCAGAAGGAGCGCCAAGGGGGTGGGGTTTAGGCGGGAGACTGACAGGTTCCCCGTCCAGTCAGGGGCAGCAGGAGCGCCAAGGGGGTGGGGTGCTGGCAGGAGACTGACAGGATCCCGGTCCAGGCAGGGGCAGGCAGCACCGCCAAGGGGGTGGGGTTTAGGCTGGAGACTGACAGGTTCCTGGTCCAGGCAGTGGCAGGCAGGGGAGCTAATGGGGTGCGTTTCTGGCGGGAGACTGACAGGTTCCCTGTCCAGTCAGGGGCAGAAGGAACGCTGAGGGGCTGGGGTTTAGGCGGGAGACTGACAGGATCCCGGTCCAATCAGGGGCAGGCAGGGGAGCTAAGGGGGTGGGGTTGTGGCGGGAGACTGACAGGTTCCCGGTCCAGGCAGGGGCAGGCAGGGGAGCTAGGGATGCGGGGTTCTGGTTGACGACGGGCAGCTTTTGGTCCGAGTCAGGAGCTGGCAGGGGAGCCAAGGAGGTGGGGTTCTGGCGGGAGACTGACAGGGTCCCGTCCAGTCTGGGGCAGGCAGGACCGCCAAGGAGGTGGGGTTCTGGCGGCATAGTGACAGTTTCCCGGTCCAGTTGTGGGCCGGCAGGGGAGCTAAGGCCTTGGGGTTTGGGCGCAGACTGACAGGTTCCTGGTCCAGTCAGGGGCAGGAAGGGGAACCAAGGAGGTGGGGTTCTGGTGGGAGACTGACAGGTTGCGGGTCCATCAGGGACAGGCAGAGGAGCTGAGGTGGTGGGTTTCTGGTCGTACACTGAGAGCTTCCCGGTCCCGTCAGTGGCAGTCAGGGGAGCCAGTGAGCTGTGGTTTGAGCGGCAGACTGACAGGTTCCAGGTCCACTGGGGTAGGGAGGGGAGCTGAGGAGGTGGGGTTCTGGCTGCAGACTTGGAGGTTCCGGGTCCCATCGGGGCAGGCAGAGGAGACGAGGTGGGGTCCAGGCTGCAGAAAGAAAGATTCCTCGTCCAGCAGGGGCAGGCAGAGCAGATAAGGAGGTGGGGTTCTGGCCACAGACTGACAGGTTCCCGTTCGTCGAGTCAGGGGCACTCGGGTGAGCCAAGAAACTGTGGACGTTTACTTCTTCCTGAGAGGATGCGGTCTGAGAGGAGGAGCGTGGTGGGGGCAAGAGGTGCGGAGTCACCGCACGGACGCCGGGAGGCGGGTGAGAGCAGTCCTGAGGCGGGCAGCCAGCAGACTGACTCGTTTATTTCAGTTGCTACAGCTGCTTCTATGGCCAAGACAGCCCATCCAGTCAAGGGGCGGTCTAGGCCCTGACCAATCGCAGCCTGTGGCCAGGCGGTTTCCAAAGCCATCCAATCACAGCCTGTGGCCAGGCAGGCTCTTGGTGCCAGGCAGGTTCTGAAACCATCCAGTCACGGCCTGCCATCAGTCAGGCTCTGTTGTCATGTGGTTTCTGAAAGCATCCAATCACGGCCGGCTGGCTGTCAGTCAGGCTCTGTTGTCGTGTGGTTTCCTCTGTTGGCATGTGGTTTCAGAAGCCATCCAATCACGGCCTGGTGCCAGGCAATTTCTGTGGTCAGCGGCCATCTTGGCATGACCTTTTCTCCTCGGCGGCCATCTTGGCATGACCTTTTTCCCTCAGTGGCTATCTCGACATGACCTCTTCACCTTAACGACCTTTTCACCTTACCCCTTGCCATAGTGCACAGGGAACCTGTCAGCCTGCGACCAGACACTCCCCCTTAGCTCTCATGCCTGGACATTTTGGTCCAGGATCCTTTCCGTCTGTGGCCAAACCTGGGAACCTTTCCATCTGTGGCAGGAATCTCACGTCCTTGGCTCACCTGCCTGCCCCTGAGGGGACCCAGGAACCTGTCGGTCAGCAGCCAGAGCCCACCCCCTTAGTCTCCACTGAGTGGCCCTGACGGGACCGGGAACCTGTCGGCCTGCTGACAGAACCCCACGTCATTGGCTCCGCTGACTGCCCCTGACAGGATGGGAACCTGTCAGTGTGTGACCAGAAACCAACCGCTTTAGCTCCTCTGCCTGCCCCTGATGGAGGTGGAATCCGTCACTCTGCGGCCAGAACCCCACATGCTTGGTTCCACTGACTTCCCCCTAATGGACCCAGAACCTCTCAGCCTCTGGCCAGACCCCACCTCCTTGGCTCCCCTTCCTGCCCCTGATGGGACCGGGAATCTGTCAGTCTGCCGCCAAAACCCCACCCCTTAGCTCCCCTGCCTGGCCGTTCTGGACTGGGAACCTGTCAGTCTGCGACCAGAACCCCACCTCCATGGCTTCCCTGACTGCCACTGACAGAACTGAAACCCTGTCAGCCTGTGTCCAGAACCCCGCCTCCTTAGCTCCCCTGCCTTTCCCTGATGGGACCAGGAACCTCTCAGTCTCTGAGCAGAACCCCACTCCATCTGCTCCCCTTCCTGGACATCCTGCACCGGGACCTGTCCGTCTGACTCCAGAACCCAAACTCCTTAGGCTCCCCTGCCTGCCCCTAACAGCACTGGGTCATGTCAGTCTGCGACCAGAGGCTCACCTGTCTGCCCCTGACTCGACGTGGAACCTGTCAGTCTGCGGCAGGAATCCCACGTCCTTAGCTCCCCTGCCTGCCCTGAACAGAACTGGGAACCTGTCAGTCTGTGGCCAGAACCCCACCTCCTTAGGCTCCCCTGCCTGCCCCTGACTGGACCAGGAACCTGTCAGTCTGCAGCCAAAGCCCCACCCAGCTTGGCTCCACTGAGTGCTCTTGACAGGACCGGGAACCTGTCAGTCTGTGGCCAGAACCCCACGTCCTTAGCTGCCCGCCTGCCTTTGATAGACCTGGAACCTGTAGTCTGCAGAAAGAACCTCAGCACCGTGCCTCCCTGTCCTACTCCACACGGACATGGAACCTGAAAGTCTGCCGCCAGAACCCCACATCCTTAGCTCCTTTGGCTGCCCCTGATGGGACCAGGAGCCTGTCAGTCTGCATGCAGACTTCATGTCCTTAGCTCCCCTTATTGCCCCTGACTGGACCAGGAACCTGTCAGTGTGCAGCCAAACCCCACATCCTTAGCTCCACTGCCTACCCCTGTTGGAAATGGAACCCGTGAGTCTGTGGCCAGAACCCCACCCACCTTAGCTCCCCTGCCTGCCCTTGACGGGACTGGGAACCTGTCAGTTGCGGCCAGAACCCCATGTCCCTAGCTGCCCTGCCTGCCCCTGACTGGACCGGGAACCTGTCAGTGTGCAGCCAGAACCCCACATCCTTAGCTCCACTGCCTGCCTCTGTTGGACCCAGTACCTGTAAGTCTGCGGCTAGAAGCCCAGCTCCTGGGCTCATTTCCCGCCCCAGATGGACCCGGAATGTGTCAGTCTGCCACTAGAACCCTAACTTCTTTGCTCCCCTGACTTGCCCCTAACTGGAGCAGGAACCTGTCAGTCTGCAGCCAGAACCCCACCCTCTAGTCTCTGCTGAGTGCTCCTGACAGGACCGGGCACCAGTCAGTCTGCAGCCAAAACTCCACCCCCTTAGCTCCCTTGCCTGACCATACCGGACCAGGAATCTGTCAGTCTGTGGCCAGAACCACACGTAGCTAACTCCCCTTCCTGGCGTCACTGGACCAAAACGTGTCACTCTGAGGCCAGAACCACCCTCCTTGGCTCCCCTGACTGCCACTGATGGGACCGGGAACCCGTCAGTCTGCAGCCAGAACCCCAACCCTTGAGGCTCCAGTGAGTCCCCCTGATGGGACTGGGATCCTTTCAGTCTGCGGACAGAACTGCACCCCTTAGCTCCCAGGCCTGCCCCTGACTAGACCAGGAACCTGTCAGTCTGTGGCCAGAACCCCACCTTCCTTGGCTCCTCTGACTGTCCCTGACTGGACCGAGAACCTGTCAGTCTGTGGCCAGAACTCCACCCCTTAGCTCCCCTGCCTACCCCTGACTGGACCTGGAATCTGTCAGTCAGTCTGCGGAAGGAACCCCATGTCCTTAGCTCCCTGCCTACTCCTGATGGGACCAGAGACCTGTCGTCATTCTGTGGCCAGAACCCCACCTCCGTAGGCTACGCTGCCCGCCCCTGACTGGACCAGGAACTTGTGAGTCTGCAGCCAGAACCCCACCCCATCAGCACCCCTACCTACCCTTGATGGACCCGCAACTGTCACCTGTGGCCAGAACCCCACCTCCTTAGGCTCCCCTGCCTACCTGTGATGGGACTCGGAACCTGTCAGTCTCGACCAGAGCCTAACCTGCGTGGCTCCCCTGACTTTCCCTGAGGGGGCCAGGAACCTGTCACTCTGTAACCAGAACCCCACCTCATTGGGCTCCCCTGACAGCAACGGGAACCTGTCAGCCTGTGGCCAGATCCCCATGTCCTCAGCTCCCCTGCCTGCCCCTGATAGACATGAACCTGTCAGTCTGTGGCCAGAACCAACCTCCTTGGCTCCCCTGACTGCCCGTGATGGGACCAGGAACCTGTCATGCTGCTGCCAGAACCTTAGCCAGAACGCCTTAGCTTCCCTGCCTGGCCATTTGGACCGGGAACCTGTCCATGTGCTGCCAGACCCCACATGCTTAGCTCCCCGGCTTGTCCCTGACTAGACAGGGAACTTGTATGTCTGTGGCAGGAACACCATCCTCTTACACTACCCTGCCTGCCCCTGACTGGAACCAGAGCCTGTCATTCTGTGGCCACCTCCTTGGCTCCCCTGACTGCCTCTTTCTGGCCTGACAGTCTAGGACTACAACCCCACCTCTTGGCTCCCCTGACTGCCTCTTTCTGGCCTGAGAACCTGACAGTCGAGGACTACAACCCCACCTCTTGGATCCCCTGCCGGCCCTTGATGGAACTGGGAACCTGTCAGTCTGGGGCCAGAACCCCACCTCCTTGTCTCCCCTGCCTGCCGCTGATGGGACTGGTAGCTTGCCAGTCTAGGGCCAGAAACGCCGTCTTTGGCTCCCCTGGCTGCCCCTGACAGGACCGGGAACCTGTCAGTCTGCGGCAGGAACCCCAAGTCCTTAGCTCTCCTGCCTGCCCCTGACTGACCCAGAACCTGTCACCTGCGACAGTTCCTGATCCAGTCAGGGGCACTCAGTGGATCCTAAGGGAGTGGTTTCTCTGCCATATCTGAATGTGAAAGTCCAGCTGGGTGCAGAAACTAGGGAAGAACAGACAGTGCACACATCTGGTCATATGGCAAGTGTGTGACATTCAAGATGGTTTACAAAGTGGCCCACAACAGGTGATCTCTCCCTACCTCTTCATGTAGCGTGCCTTCAGACACTAACCCCTGGCTCACAACTTGAAGTCTATAAAGGACGGAGACCCTCAGCTATCACTGAGTGGCTCAGAGGACACTGCATGGCTTGTGCTCAATCACTTGTGTCCCTGTTCAAAGCATAGTTTATGAAAATAATCATACAGGCCAGCGCCGCGGCTCACCAGGCTAATCCTCTGCCTGCGGCGCCGGCACACCGGGTTTTAGTCCCAGTCAGGGCGCCGGATTCTGTCCCGGTTGCCCCTCTTCCAGGCCAGCTCTCTGCTGTGACCAGGGAGTGCAGTGGAGGATGGCCCAAGTGCTTGGGCCCTGCACCCCATGGGAGACCAGGAAAAGCACCTGGCTCCTGCCATCGGATCAGCGCGGTGCGCCGGCCGCGGCGGCCATTGGAGGGTGAACCAACGGCAAAGGAAGACCTTTCTCTCCATCTCTCTGTCTCTCACTGTCCACTCCTGCCTGTCAAAAAAAAAAAAAAGAGCCTATCAGCAAAAACCAAGACTCGTTCAAGGTGGTGAAGACCGCGCGTACGTTTCCGGAGTCTTATTTCAAGTTTTAATTCTTCTGCCAACACACTCATGGTAATCCCAGGCTAGTTGCTCTCGTTTCTGAATCGACGTGTCACCCACTGCGCCTCCCTCGTCTGGGCACTTCATCACTCACTCACTGAAGTTGCTGTTCAGAGTGTCCGCTGTGTCCTGTTCTCTCCTGCTCTAAAGTCACTGAGGAGACAGTACTGACGACGAAGCTGCAAACCCTTTCAAGAAGCAAACGTGTCTATACACGACCATGTTTTCAAGGCATTTCCGATGGATCTGACTGCCTGTCAAAAAAAAAATTAAAAAAAATAACTGAGATATTGGGGGTCTTGGTATTAGGAGATGAGCAAACTTTGTAGTTATGAATCTACCTTGTCCAACGTGCTCTACACGCCATGTTGATGACCCTCCTCTCCCTGAGAGAAGAGCCAGCCTGAGCCGTGGAGTGAGTGGAGCAGAAAACCGGATTAAAGGATTACAGAACGCAGAAACCGGTCAAGTCGGTTTTTCCCATCGAGAGACAGAAACTAGAGTGACCTCCCTGGAGCTCTCAAGGTCATGTCTGGGTGCCTGCGCACGAAAAAAGCTAAAAAAAAAAATCCAGGTTCTGGAACATTCTAGGACGTTCTAGAATGTTCCGGGATCCCTAGAATTTTTCCGAGGTGTTCTAGAATGTACCAGAACATCAGCAAGTGAGTCTGGGGGGATTCTGGGATACGGGTCTGAGTAGAAGTTTCCCGGCTGGGTGTGACGGGTGTCCTGGTGCCGGCCTGGCCCTGCGGACATTGACGTGACATCCCGCGCCCATCGGGGCTGCGGAAACTTCCAGCACGTCGGCAGAGGGTCTCAGACCCCCCAGGACGCTCGCTGGGTTCTCTGGAACATACTGGAACATTCTACAACATTCCAAGACCCCAAAGACACTCTCCAAGCGGTCCAGGGCTTCCTACGAACATTCTAGAAAATTCTACGTCATCCGCCAGTATTCCGGAACACTCCAAGACCAGGCGCTCTAGAATACTCTAAGGCCCCGAGGATGTGCGCCGGGCTCTCTGGACGTGTTCTAGAACATTCTGGAACATTCCACAGAATTCCTCGGGATTCCAAGGACATTCCCTGGGCATTCTAGAACATTCTGGAATCCTGGAAACACCCACCAGGGGTTCTGGAAAATTCCAAGGCCCAAGAACGCACGACAGACTCTCCCAGAATTCCCTGGGAGCACTGACCGTTCCAGTGTCCACCAGGATGTTTGCACAACCTTCGGCCCCGCCAACTCCTCCCCCAGCCCTGGCAATAAATAGACGCCGGGTCCCCGCCGGCTCAGACGACGACGAAGACGATGGTGATGAAGATGACGGTGATGAAGGCTCTCCTCCTCGCCCTCACGGTGGGCGTGGCCTGTGCAGACGTCGACCCCGCCCAGGTATCATAAATTTGCATCATTAGTTCCAAGTATTAATTCTCGTCATGAATTCATATCATTACTTCGCATCACTAATTCGCATCACTACTTCGCGTTGTTTCTTCAGCCGTATCATTAATTCACGTCATTTCTTCACCTCCCCAGCTCTCCGGGCCCTGGCGCACCTCCGCCATGGCCTCTGACAACCTGGAAATGATCCTGAAGGATGGGCCACTCCAGATGCTGTTCCGCGAGATGGAGTGCAACGAGGAATGCAACGCCCTGAACGTCTTCTTCTACGTCAAGTGAGGGGCGGGGCCAGGGGAGACAAGCCGAGGCCAGAGACAGAGAGCCAGGGGGGAGCAATCGAGCCCAGAGAGCGGGGAAGACAGGCGCCGCCAAGCCCAATCGATCCCAGAGAGAGAGAGAGAGAGCAGGCCAGGGCGACCAGCCGAGCACAGAGAGAGAGCAGACAGGAGTAGTTGAGCCCAGAGTCAGAGAGCATGTGGGCTAGAGGGGAGTAATGGAGCTGAGAAAGAGCAGACAGGAGTAGTTGAGCCCAGAGTCAAAGAGCAAGCCAGGGGGGACCAGCCGAGCCCAGGGAGAGTGAGCAGACAGGGGTAGTTGAGCCCAGAGTCAGAGAGCATGTGGGCTAGAGGGGAGTAATGGAGCTGAGAGTGAGCAGACAGGACCAGCCGATCCCAGAGTCAAAGAGCAGGCCATGGTGGACCAGCCGAGCCCAGAGAGAGAAAGAGTAGACAGGAGCAGTTGAGCCCAGAGTCAGAGAACAGGTGGGCTAGAGGGGAGTAATGGAGCTGAGAGAGAGCAGACAGGACCAGCCGATCCCAGAGTCAAACAGCAGGCCATGGTGGACCAGGCGAGCCCAGAGGGAGAGCAGACAGGAGCAGTTGAGCCCACAGCGAGCGGCCATGTTCCCGGTCTCTCCTTCAGGAAGAACAAGGTATGCACCCCGCACACGGTTGTGGCCCAGAAGAACGCAGACGGCATCTACACCACTGACTGTGAGTACAGAGCATTTCGGAAAGTTCCAGACAATTCCAGATGACCCCAGGGAATGTCCGGTGTGTTCCAGAATGTTCGAGAATGTTCCCAGAAATGTTCCAGGATGCTGCAAATGTCCCAGGATGCTCCAGTTCCTCAATGTTCTAGAATGTTCCAGAATGCGCTAGAATGTCCCAGCATGCCCCGGCACATCCAGAACACCCACCTCTCTCCCTACAGTCGAAGGCCAGACCTCCTTCCAGTTCCGCGAATTGGATCCCGTTAGGCAAATCATCTTCATCAATAACATGGGGTCCAAAGGCAAGACCAGCCGCCTCAGCTTCCTTGTGGGTGAGCCCCCCTCACACACACATGTACACTGCCGGTGCCCGCTAGGGATACGCACCACCACCCGAGAGTCTGAGCCCGACTGTATACGGGGAAAGGGGGGCTGCATGGCCAGGCATATACAGTCGGTGCCCACTGGATAAAGCGAGTGTATACAGTCAGTGCCCACTAGACATGGTGGGCATATACAGTCGGTGCCCACTAACGCTAGCATATACAGTTGGCGCTCGCTAGATGGGGTGAGTGTATACAGTCACTAAAGCGAGTGTATGCAGTAGGCTCACACTAAAGCGAGCGTACTCAGTCGGCGCCCACTCGTGCCACAGTCAAATTGGGAATCATAAACGACGACCCGCCAGAGGACTACGCGAGGCTCACGGAGCAGAATGGGATCCCGCGGAAGTACATCCGGCGTGTGGCCGACACAGGTGAGGCTTCGGCGGCTTCCGGGCTGACTCGGCGCTGACTCGGCACTGACTCGGCTTTCCTCTCTCCAACAGACACCTGTCCACCCTGAGGACGCCTCCCTTGGAGAAGGTGCCAGAACGTTCTAGACCATTCCAGAACCGCCCCTCCTGCACAATGATTCCTCCCCTGATCGCCTCACCATCTCCTCCCACCTGCGAACGCGCTAGTATGCTCCGGAACATTCTAGAGCATTCTGGATTGATCCAAGATGGTCTGGATTGTTCCAGAATTTCTAGAAAGCTTCGGAACATTCTAGAATCGGCCGTCCCCGGCTTTCTCTGCTTCCTGTTCATGGAATAAACTCATCCCAGGCACAGTCCCAGTCGTTTATTTTAAACGATTTTTATTGTTCCGTCAAAAGACAGAGCGAGCTGGTGGAGGAACCCAGGGGCTACCTCCGGGTCTCCCTGCACTGTCAGTCACCGTTCACTGACAAGGGGGTGGGCTCTGTCATCTGGTGGCTGTCAATCAGCCCTGAGTGACACTGGGGGGGTTCTCCCCGACTCCACTGGCAGCCAGTCACACTCCACCAGGATCCCAGGGCCACATCCGGGTCCCCATGGCCACATCCGGGTCTCCAGGGCAATATCCGGCTCCCCAGGGCTCCACTCATGTCCGCAGTGACACATCCAGGTCCCCAGGGGCACATCCTGGTCCCCAGGGCCACATCCGGGTCTAAGTGCTCCATCCGGGTCTCTGGGCTCCATCTGGGTCCCTAGGGCTCCATCCGGGTCTCTGGGCTCCATCCGGGACTCCTGGCTCCATCCGAGTCTCTGGGCTCCATACAGGTCTCTGGGCTCCATCGGGGTCTCTGGTCTCCATCTGTATCTCTGGGCTCCATCTGGGTCCCTAAGGAAACATCCTGGTCCCTAAGGCTCCATCCGGGTCTCTGTGCTCCTTCAGGGTCACTAAGGCTACATCCGGGTCCTTAAGGTTCCTTCCGAGTCCTTAAGGCTCCATCCAGGTCTCTGGGCTCCATCCAGGTCTCTGGACCACACCCGGGTCTCTGAGCTCCATCCGGGTTTCGGGGCTCCAACCGTGTCCCTAAGGCTGCATCCAGTCTCTGGGCTCCATCCGAGTCTCTGGGCTCCACCCCGATCTCCAGGGCCACATCCAGGTCCCCAGGGCCACATCCGGGTCTCCAGGGCCACATCCGGTTCCCCAGGGCTCCATCCGGGTCTCCAGGGCCACACCAGGGTCTCCAGGGCCACATCCGGATCTCCAGGGCTCCCTCCAGGGCCATATCTGGGTCCCAGGGCTCCACCCAGGGTCTCTGGGCTCTCTCCAGGTCTCTGAGCTACATCCGGGTCCCTGAGGCTCCATCCTGGTCTCTGGGCTCCATCCTGGTCTCGGGGCTCTGCCCGAGTCTCTGGGCTCCATCTGGGTCCCTAAGGCTCCATCCGCATCCCTAAGGCTCCATGCGGGTCTCTGGGCTCCATCCAGGTCTTAAGGCTCCATCTGAGTCTCTGGGCTCCATCTGGGTCTTTGGGCTCCATCCAGGTCCCTAAGGATCGATCCGGGACTCCTGGCTCCATCCGAGTCTCTGGGCTCCATCCAGGTCTCTGGGCTCCATCCAGGTCTCTGGGCTCCATCCATATCTCTGGGCTCCATCTGGGTCCCTAAGGATCCATCCGGGACTCCTGGCTCCATCCGAGTCTCTGGGCTCCATCCAATTCCCTAAGACTCCATCCAAGTCCCTAAGGATCCATCCGGGTCTCTGGGCTCCATCCAGGTCTCTGGGCTCCATCCAAGTCTCTGGGCTCCATCCGGGTTCCTAAGGCTCCCTCCGGGTCCCTAAGGCTCCATCCAGTTCCCTAAGGCTCTTCCGAGACTCTGGGCTCCATCTGGGTCCATAAGGCTCCATCCGGGTCCATAAGGCTCCATCCGGGTCTTTGGGCTCAATGCGAGTCTCTGGGCTCCATCCGGGTCTCTGGGCTCCATCCATATCTCTGAGCTCCATCTGGGTCCCTAGGGCTCCATCCTGGTCTCTGGGCTCCATCCGGGTCTCTGGGCTCCATCCGGGTCCCCAAGGCTCCATCCGGATCTCTGGGCTCCATCTGGGTCTCTGGGCTCCACCTGGGTCTCTGGGCTCCATCTGGGTTCCTATGGCTCCATCCGGATCTCTGGGCTCCATCCGGGTCCCTAAGACTCCATCGGGGTCCCTAAGGCTCCATCCGGGTCTCTGGGCTCCATCCGAGTCCTTAAGGCTCTATCCGGTCTCTTGGCTCAATCCGAGTCTCTGGGCTCCATCCGGGTCTCTGAGCTCCATCCGGGTCTCCAGGGCCACATCGGGTCTCCCAGGGCTCCACATACGGGACCCAGGGCCACATCCGGTTCCCCAAGGGACATATCGGGGTCCCCAGGGCCACATCCAGGTGTCTCAGGCCATTACCGGTTCTCCAGGGCCACATCCGGGTCTAGGGCCACATCCAGGTCTTCAGGGCTCCATCCAGGTCTCCAGGAACATCTGGGTTTCCAGGGCCACATCAGCATGATCAGGGCCACATCCGGGTCTCTAGGGCTCTCTCCAGGGCCACATCCAGGTCTCCATCACTACATCCGGCTCTCTATGGCGCCATCCAGGTCTCCGGGGTCACATCCGGATCTCCAGGGCCACATACGGGCTCCCAGGGCCACATCCGGGTCCTTAGAGTCACATGGGGGTCTCCAGGGCCACACCCGGGTCTCTAGGGCCACATCTGGGTCTCCCAGGGCTCCATCCGGGTCCCCCAGGTCCACATCCGGGTTGCCAAGGCCACATCGGGGTCTCCCAGGGCTCCATCCAGGTCCACATCAGGTCCCCAGGGCCACATCCGGTTCTCCCGGGGCCACATTCGGGTCCCCACGTCCACACCCGGGTCCCAGGGCCACATCCAGGTCCCTAGGGCCATATCCGGGTCTCCAGGGCTCCATCCAGGTCTCTAAGGCTTTATCCAAGTCTCTGGGTTCCATCAGAGTCTCTGGGCTCCATCCGTATCTCTGAGCTCCATCCAGGTTCCTAAGACTCCATCCGGGTCTCTGGGCTCCATCCGAGCCCCTAATGCTCTATCTCACTCTCTGGGCTCCATCCAAGTCTCTGGGCTCCATCCGGATTCCTAAGGCTCCATCAGGTCTCTGAGCTCCATCTGGGTCCCTAAGGCTCCATCCGGATATCTGGGCTCCATCAGGTCTCTGGGCTCTATCAGGTCACTGGGCTCCAACCGGGTTCCTAAGGCTCCATCCAAGTCTCTGGGCTCCATCCAGGTCCCTAAGACTCCATCAAGGTCCCTAAGGCTCCATCCGGGTCTCTGGGCTCCATCCGTGTCTCCGTGCTCCATCCGGGTCCCTAATGCTCCATCGGGGTCCCTAAGGCTCCATCCGGGTCTCTGGGTTCCATCCGAGTCCCTAAGATTCCATCCGGGTCCCTAAGGCTCCATCCAGTCCCTAAGCCTCCATCCGGGTCTCTGGGCTCCATCCGGGTCTCTGGGCTCCATCCAAGTCTCTGGGCTCCATCCGAGCCGTAAGGCTCTATCTCACTCTCTGGACACCATCCGATTCTCTGGACTCCATAGGTATCTCGGCTCCATCCGGGTCTCTGGGCTCCATCCAAGTCTCTGGGCTCCATCTGGATCTCTGGGCTCCATCCAGGTTCCTAAGGCTCCATCCGGGTCTCTGGGCTCCATCCGGGTCTCTGGGCTCCATCCAGGTCTCTGGGCTCCATCCAAGTCTCTGGGCTCCATCCAGGTTCCTAAGGCTCCATCCAAGACTCTGGGCTCCATCTGGATCTCTGGGCTCCATCCAGGTTCCTAAGGCTCCATCCAGGTCTCTGGGCTCCATCCGAGTCTCTGGGCTCCATCCGGATCCCTAAGACTCCATCGGGGTCCCTAAGGCTCCATCCGGGTCTCTGGGCTCCATCCGGGTCTCTGGGCTCCATCCGGGTCTCTGGGCTCCATCCAGGTCTCTGGGCTCCATCAGGGTCCCTAAGGCTCCATCCGGGTCTCTGGGCTCCATCCTGGTCTCTGGGCTCCTTCTGGGTCCCTAATGCTCCATCGGGGTCCCTAAGGCTCCATCCGAGTCTCTGGGTTCCATCCGAGTCCCTAAGATTCCATCCGGGTCCCTAAGGCTCCATCCAGTCCCTAAGCCTCCATCCGGGTCTCTGGGCTCCATCCGGGTCTCTGGGCTCCATCCGAGGCATAAGGCTCTATCTCACTCTCTGGACACCATTCGAGTCTCTGGGCTCCATCCATATCTCTGGGCTCCATCTGGGTCTCTGGGCTCCATCCGAGCCATAAGGCTCTATCTCACTCTCTGGGCTCCATCATGTCTCTAGGCACCATCCGGGTCTCTGGGCTCCATCCAAGTCTCTGGGCTCCATCTGGATCTCTGGGCTCTATCCAGGTTCCTAAGGCTCCATCCAGGTCTCTGGGCTCCATCCGGGTCTCTGGGCTCCATCCAGGTCTCTGGGCTCCATCCGGGTCTCTGGGCTCCATCCAGGTCTCTGGGCTCCATCCGAGCCATAAGGCTCTATCTCACTTTCTGGACACCATTCGAGTCTCTGGGCTCCATCCATATCTCTGGGCTCCATCCGGGTCTCTGGGCTCCATCCGAGCCCCTAAGGCTCTATCTCACTCTCTGGGCTCCATCCATGTCTCTAGGCACCATCCGGATCTCTGGGCTCCATCCGAGTCTCTGGGTTCCATCCGAGTCTCTGGGCTCCATCCGGGTCTCTGGGCTCCATCCAAGTCTCTGGACTCCATCCGAGTCTCTGGGCTTCACCCAGGTTCCAGGGCCACATCCGGGTCTCCAGGGCCACATCCGGATGCTCAGGGCCACATCCAGGTCTCTAGGGTTCTCTCCATGGCCACATCCGGGTCTCCAGGGCACCATCCGGGTCTCCAGGGTCACTCTGGGTCTCCAGGGCCAAATACGGGATCCCAGGGCCACATCCGGGTCCCCAGAGTCACATGGGGCTCTCTAGGGCCACACCCGGGTCTCTAGGGCCACATCCAGGTCCCTAGGGCCACTTCCGTGCCTCCAGGTCCACATCCGGGTCTCCAGAGCCACATCCGGGTCTCCATTGCTACATCCGGGTCTTGCAGGGCTCCATCCGGGTCCCCCAGGTCCACATCCCAAGTCCACATCCAGGTCTCCCAGGGCTCCATCCAGGTCCACATAAGGTCTCCAGGGCCACATCTGGTTCTCCCAGGGCCACATCCGGGTTCCCAGGTCGACACCCGGGTCCCAGGGCCACATCCAGGTCCCTAGGGCCACATCCGGGTCTTCAGGGCTCACTCAAGGGCCACATCTTGGTCCCAGGGCTCCACCCAGGTCTCCAGGGCCACATCCGGGACTCCACGGCCACATCCGGGTCTCCAGGGCCACATCCTTGTCTCCAGGGCCACATCCGGGTCTCCCAGGGCTTCACCGGGTCCCCAGGTCACATCTGGGTCCCCAGGGCTACATCGGGGTCCTCAGGGCTCCTTTAGTGTCTCCAGGGCCACATCCGGGTCTCCTGGGCCACATCCGGATCTCAAGGGCTACATCGGGGTCTCCAGGGCCACATCTGGGTCTCCAGGGCCACATCCAGGTCTTCAGGGCTCCCTCCAGGGCCACTTCTGTGTCCCAAGGCTCCACCCGGTTCTCCAGGGGCACATCCGGGTCCCCAGGGCCACATCCAGGTCTCCCAGGGCTCCACTCGGTTCCCCAGGTCCACACCTGGGTCTCCAGTGCCCCATTGGGTCTTCAGGGCCACATCCAGGTCTCCAGGGCCACATCCGGGTCTCCAGGGCCACATCCGGGTCCCCAGGGCCACATCCGGGTCTCCAGGGACACATCCGGGTCCCCAGGGCCACATCTGGGTCTCCCAGGGCTCCACCTGGGTCCCCCAGGGCCACATCCAGGTCTCCCAGGGCTCCACCTGGGTCCCCAGGGCCACATCCGCGTCCCCAGGGCCCCACCCAGGTTTCCAGGGCCACACCCGGGTCTCCAGGTCCACACCCTGGTCTCCAGTGCCCCATTGGGTCCTCAGGGTCACATCCAGGTCTCCAGGGCCACATCCGGGTCCCCAGGGCCATATCCGGGTACCCAGGGCCACATCCCAGTGTCCAGAGCCACATCCAGGTCTCCCAGGGTCACATCAGGGTGTCTAGCGCCACATCCAGATCTCCAGGGCTACATCCAGGTCTCCAGGGCCACATCCGGATCTCCAGGGCCACATCCAGGTCTCCAGGGCGACATCTGGGTCTCATGGGCCACATCCGGGTCTGCAGAGCCACTTCCGGGTCTCCAGGGCCAATTCTGGGTCTCTAGGTCCACATCCGGGTTTCTAGGGACACATCTGGGTCTCCAGAGCTCCATGCAGGGCCCCACCCCGGTCTCCAGGGCCACATTGGGGTCTCCAGGGCCATATTGTGGTATCCCAGGGCCACATCCGGGTCTCCAGGGCCACAACCGGATTTCAAGGGCCACACCCAGGTCTTCAGGGCCACATCCAGGTCCGCAGGACCACATCCGTGTGCCCAGGGCCACATCCTGGTGTCTAGGGCCACATCTGAGTCTCCAGGGCCACATCCAGGTCCACAAGGCCAATTCCGGGTCTCCAGGGCCAATTCCGGGTCTCCAGGGCCACTTCTGGGTCTCTAGGGCCACATCTGGGTCTTTAGGGCCAAATCCGATTCTTTAGGGCTACATCCTGGTCTCCAGGCCTCATCCGAGCCTCCAGGGCTCCCTCCAGGGCCACATCCAGGTCCACAAGGCCAATTCCGGGTCCCCAGGGCCAATTCCCGGTCTCCAGGGCCACTTCTGGGTCTCTAGGGCCACATCTGGGTCTTTAGGGCCAAATCCGATTCTTTAGGGCTACATCCTGGTCTCCAGGCCTCATCCGAGCCTCCAGGGCTCCCTCCAGGGCCACATCTGTGTCCCAGGGCTCCACCCGAGTCTCCAGGGCCACATCCGGGTCTCTAGGGCCACATCTGTGTCTCCAGGGCTCCATTCGGGTCTTCAGGGCACATCCGGGTCTCTAGGGCCACATCCAGTTTCCAGGCGCATCCAGGTCTCCAAGGCTCCCTCCAGGGCCACATCTGTTTCTCAGGGCTCCACCTGGGTCTCCAGGGCCACATTCGGGTCTCCAGGGCCACATCCGGGTCCCCAGGGCCACATCTGTTTCCC
Source organism: Oryctolagus cuniculus (assembly GCF_051225735.1). Taxonomy (NCBI): domain Eukaryota; kingdom Metazoa; phylum Chordata; class Mammalia; order Lagomorpha; family Leporidae; genus Oryctolagus; species Oryctolagus cuniculus. The sequence continues at coordinate 5,509,705 of NC_142889.1, read as the reverse complement.
CTGGACCACATCCGGGTTTCCAAGACCACATCTGGGACCCAGGGCTCCGTCAGGGTCTCCAGGGCCACATACGGGTCTCTAGGTCCACCTCCGGGTCTCCAGGACTCCTTCCAGGGCCCAACCTTGCCTCCAGGGCCACACCCGGGTCTCCAGGGCCATACCTAGATCCCCAAGGCCACATCCGTATCCCCAGGGCCACATCCGGGTATCCAGGGCGACATGCAGGTCTCCCAGGTTCATATCCAGGTGTCTAGGGCCACATCCAGGACTCCAGGGCCACATCCAGGTCCCCAGGGCCACATCTGGGTCTCCCAGGGACACATCCAGGTCCCCCAGGGCCACATCCAGGACTCCAGGGCCACATCCAGGTCCCCAGGGCCACATCTGGGTCTCCCAGGGACACATCCAGGTCCCCAGGGCCACATCCAGGTCTCCAAGGCTCCCTCCAGGGCCACATCTGTTTCTCAGGGCTCCACCTGGGTCTCCAGGGCCACATTCGGGTCTACAGGGCCACATCCGGGTCCCCAGGGCCACATCCAGGTCTCCAGGGACACATCCAGGTCTCCAGGGCCACATCCAGGTCTCCAAAGGGCACATCCAGGTCTCCAGGGCCACATCCAGGTCTCCAAGGGCCACATTCGGTCCCCAGAGTCACATCCATGTCCCTAGGGTACCATCCGGGTCTCCAGGGCCACACCCGGGTCTCCAGGGCCACTTCCGGCCCCAGGGCAATATCTGATTGTGTAGAGCCACATCAGGGATCCCAGGGTCACATCTGGGTGACTAGGGCCACATCTGGATCTCCAGGGCCGCATCCGGGTCTCTAGGGCACCATCCGGGTCTCCAGGACCACAGCCGGTTCTCTAGGGCTCCCTCCAGGTCCCCACCCATGTAACCAGGGCCACATCAGGGTCTCCAGGGCCACATCGGGGTCTCCAGGGCCCCACCCATGTCTCCAGGGCCACACCCGGATCTCCAGGGCCACATCCGGGTCTCTAGGGCTCCATCCGGGTCTCCAGGAACACATCTGGGTCTCTAGGGCCACATCCGAGTCACCAAGGCTCCCTCCAGGGCCCCACCCGGGTCTCCAGGGCCACATCCGGGTCCCCAGGGCCACATCCGGGTCTTTAGGGATCCCTACAGGGCCACATCCGGAACCCCAGGGCCACATCCGGATGTCTAGTGTCACATCCGGATCCCCAGGGCTCCATGCAGGTTTCCAGGGCCACATCTCAATCCCAGGGCTCCACCTGGGTCTCCAGGGCCAAATCCGGGTCTCCAGGGCCACATCCGGGTCTTTAGGGATCCCTACAGGGCCACATCCGGGACCCCAGGGCCACATCCGGGTCTCTAGGGCCACATCCGGGTCTCCTAGGGCTCCACCCGTGTTTCTAGGGACACATCCGGATCCCCAGGTCCACATCTGCGTCCCCAGGGCCACACCTGAGTCTCCAGGGCCACACCCGGGTCTCCAGTGCCCCATCGGGTCCTCAGGGCCACATCCGGGTCTCCAGGGCCACATCCAGGTCCCCAGGGCTCCTTCCGGGTCTCCAGGGCCACATCCCCGTCTCTAGGGCCACATCTGGGTCCCCAAGGCTGCATCCGGGTCTCCAGGGCTCCATCTGGGTGTCCAGGGCCACATCCAGGTCTCCATGGCAATATCCGAGTCTCCAGGGACACATCAATGTCTTAGGGCCATATCTGGTGCTTCAGGGCCACGTCCTGGTCTCCAGGGCCACATCCGGGTCTTCAGGGCGCCATCCAGGGCCACTTCTGTGTCCCAGGGCTCCAACCGGTTCTCCAGGGGCACATTTGTGTCTCCAGGGCCACAACCGGGTCCCCAGGGCCACATCCGCGTCCTCAGGGCCCCACCTGGGTCTCCAGGGCCACATCGGGGTCTCCAGTGTCCCATCAGGTCCCCAGGGCCACATCCGGGTCCCCTGGCCACAACCGAGTCCCCAGGGCTCCACCCGGGTCTCTAGGGACACATCCGGGTACCCAGGGCTCCTTCTGGGTCTCCAGGGCCACATCCCCATCTCTAGGGCCACATCAGGATCTCCAGGGCCACATCCGGATCTCCAGGGCCACATCCGGGTCTCCACGGTCATATCAGGTCCCCAGGGCTCCATCCAGGTTTCCAGGGCCACATCCTGGTCCCCATGTAAAAATCCGGGTCTCCAGGGCCACATCTGAATCCCAGGGCTACACCTGGGTCTCCAGGGCCACATCTGGGTCTCCAGGACCGCATCTGGGTTTCCCAGGGCCACATCCGAGTCTCCAGGGCCACACCCGGCTCCCCAGGGCTCCACCTGGCTCTCCACAGCCACATCCAGGGAGTCTCCAGGGCTCCCTCCAGCGCTAAAACTGGGTCCCAGGGCTCCATCCAAATCTCTGGTCTCCATCCAGGTCTCTGGGCTCCATCCGGGTCTCTGGGCTCCATCCTGATCCCTAAGGCTCCATCCGGGTCCGCAGGGCCACATCCGGGTCTCCAGGGCCACATCTGGGTATCCCAGGGCCACAATCAGGTCTCCAGGGCCACATACGGGTGTCCAGGGCCACATTCGGGTCTCCAGGGCCACATCCGGTTCCCCAGGGCTCCATCCGGGCCTCCAGGCCACATCCGGGTCCCCCAGGCCCACATCGTGGTGTCTAGGGCAACCTCCGGGTCTCCATGACCACATCTGGGTCTCCAGGGCTCCCTCCCGGGCCACATCTGCGTCCCAGGGCTCCACCCGGGTCCAGGGCTACATCCGGGTCCCCAGAGCCACCTCCAGGTCTCCATGGCCACACCCGGGTCTCCAGGACCACACCAGCGTCCAGGGCCACATCCGGATCTCCAGGGCTCCCTCCAGGGCCATATCTGGGTCCCAGGGCTCCACCCAGGGTCTCTGGGCCACATCCGAGTCCCCATAGCCACTTTCCGGTTCTCCAGGGCCACTTCCGGGTCCCCAGGGCCACCTCTGGGTCTTCAGGACCACATCCAGTTCTCTGGGCTCCATCCGAGTCTCAGGCCTCCATCCGGGTCTCTGGGCCACATCCGGGTCCCTAAGGTTCCATCCAGTCCCTAAGGCTCCATTCGGGTCTCTGGGCTCCATCCGGGTCCCTAAGGCTCCATCTGAGTCTATGGGCTCCATTCGAGTCTCTGGGCTCCATCTGGGTCTCTGGGCTTCATCCGGGTCTCTGGGCTCCATCCTGATCCCTAAGGCTCCATCCGGGTCCCTAAGGCTCCAACCGGGTCCGTAAGGCTCTATCCGGGTCCCTAAGGCACCATCTGGGTCTCTGGGCTCCATCCCGATCCCTAAGGCTCCATCCGGGTCCCTAAGGCTCCAACCGGGTCCGTAAGGCTCTATCCGGGTCCCTAAGGCACCATCCGGATCTCTGGGCTCCATCCAAGTCTCTGGGCTCCATCCGGGTCCCTAAGGCTCCATCTGAGTCTATGGGCTCCATTCGAGTCTCTGGGCTCCATCCGGGTCTCTGGGCTTCATCCGGGTCTCTGGGCTCCATCCTGATCCCTAAGCCTCCATCCGGGTCCCCAAGGCTCCAACCGGGTCCGTAAGGCTCTATCCGGGTCCCTAAGGCACCATCCGGGTCTCTGGGCTCCATCCAAGTCTCTGGGCTCCATCCGGGTCCCTAAGGCTCCATCCAGTCCCTAAGGCTCCATTCGGGTCTCTGGGCTCCATCCTGGTCCCTGGGCTCCATCTGGGTCTCTGGGCTCCATCCGGGTCACTGGACTCTATCTGTGTCTCTGGGCTCCATTCGAGTCTCTGGGCTCCATCCGGGTCCCTAAGGTTCCATCTGGGTCCCTAAGGTTCCATCCGGGTCTCTGGGCTCCATCTGGGTCCCTGATGCTCCATCCGAGTCTCTGGGCTCCATCCGGGTCCCTAAGGCTACATCCGGGTCTCTAGGGCCATATCCGAGTCTCCAGGGCCACATCCATTATCTCCAGGGCTCCCTCCAGGGCCACATCTGGGTCCCAGGGCTCCACCCGGGTCTCCAGGGCCACATAGGGGTCTCCAGGGCCACATCCGGGTCTCCAGAACCACATCCGGGTCTCCAGGGCTCCCTCCAGGGCCACATTCGGGTTTCAAGGGCTCTATCCGGGTTTCTAGGGCTCCACCCCTGTCTCCAGGGCAACATTCGTGTCTCCACACCACATCCGGATCCTCAGGGCCACATTCAGGTGTCCAGGGCTACATTCGGGTCTCTAGGGCTACATCAGGATCTCTAGGGTCACATCTGGGTCTCCAGGCCCACATTGGGGTCTCCAGGGCTCCATCCGAGTCCAGGGCCACATCCAGGTCTCCAGGGCCACATCCGGGTCTCCAGGGCTCCCTCCAAGGCTACATCTGGGTCCCAGGGCTCCACCCGGGTCCCAAGGGCCACATATGGGTCCCCAGGGCCACCAACAGGTCTCCGGGCTACATCGGGTTCTCTGGGCTCCATCCGGGTCACTGGGCTCCATCCGGGTCTCTGGGCAACATCTGGGTGTCTGGGCTCTCTCCGAGTCTCTGGGTTCTCTCCAGGTCTCTGAGCTACATCCGTGTCCATAAGGCTCCATCCGAGTCTGGGCTCCAACCGAGTCTCTGGGCACCAGCAAGGTCCCTAGGATCCATCCGGGTTCCTAAGGCTCCATCCGGGTCCCTAAGGCTCCATCCGAGTCTCTAGGCTCCATCCGGGTCTCTGGGCTCCATTAGGGTCTGTGGGATCCATCCGGGACCCTAAGACTCCATCCGGGTTTCTGGGCTCCATCCAGGTCCCTAAGGCTCCATCCAGGTCCCTAAGGCTCCATACGCGTCCCTAAGGCTCCATCCGGGTCTCTGGGCTCAATCCGGGTCGCTAAGGATCCATTCTGCTCTCTGTGCTCCACCCGGGTCTCCAGGGCCACATCCAGGTCACTGCGCTCCATCTGAGTCTCTGGGCTCCATCCAGGTCTCTGGGCCACATCGGGGTCGCTGGGCTCCATCCGGGTCTCTGGGCTCCATCCGGGTCTCTGGGCCACATCGGGCTCTCTGAGCTCCATTCGAGTCTCTGGGCCCTCTCCAGGTCTCTGAGCTACATCCGGGTCCCTAAGGCTCCATCCTCTTCTCTGGGCTCCATCCTAGTCTCAGGGCTCCATCCGAGTCTCTGGGCTCCATCCGGGCCCCTAAGGCTCCATCCTAGTCTCAGGGCTCCATCCGGGTCTCTGGTCTCCATCGGGGTCTCTGGGCTCCATTCGAATCTCTGGACTCCATCTGACTCTCTGGGCTCCATCCGGGTTCTTAAGGCTCCATCTTGTGTATAAGGCACCCTCCGAGTCTCTAGGATCAATCCAGGTCCCTAAGGCTCCATCGAGGTCTCTGGGCTCCACCAGGGTCTCCGGGCCACATCCGAGTCCCCATTGCCACAACCGGGTCCCCAGGGCCACCTCCAGGTCTCTGGATTCCATCGGGTTCTCTGGGCTCCATCCGAGTCTCTGGGCTGCATCCGGGTCTCTTGGCTCCTTCCGGGTACCTAAGGCTCCATCCGAGTTCCTAAGGCTCTATCTGGGTTCCTAAGGCTCCATCCGAGTCTACGGATTCCCTCCGGCTTGCACAGAGCGGGGCGGGGAGACTTCCACCTCCGCGAAGCCTCAGCGGCGGCGGCGACGCTCTACGTGTGGGCTGTACTGGCCTGAGTGACAGGTAGCCGACCCAATGGCTTCCCCGGTCTCAGACTCCGGACCGCTCAGACGTGGGGTGGGTGTGTGCTTCCTGTTTCGGAGGCGTCTGCTCGGGGCGGAAATGGTGTGGAAAGGAACCGTGTTTCAACCCAGCTGTCTTCTTTCTCTTCTTTGAAAAAAAGCTCTGAGGCCTAATTTTCCTGACCTAAATGATCATTTTTCGTCTGTCACCTGTGGGCCATCTTTCCTGATTTCACATTGTCCAGCCACCCTCTGCTTGGACAGGGTGGAGCGGGGAGACTACAACTCCCCAAAGCCTCAGCGGCAGGGCGCTCTGCGGCTGGGCTCGTCTGAGTGACAGGTTGGGCAGCCATTGGCTTCACGCGGTCTCAGACTCCGTTGCCAATCAGATGCTGAGTGGTTGTGTCGCCCTGTTTCTGCGGCTCGGGGCGGAAATGGTGTGGAAAGCAACCGCCTCGAGCCACGCCCCTCGCGGCTCCTGACTGGACGCGGGAAGTGACGTCTGCGCGCACCACGCGGCAGTCGTCCCGCCCATGTCCAGCTCGGACCGGACGGGGCAGCTTCGGGTCTGGGTCCCGCACGTCCCTGGCAGCCCCTGAGCGGGCGCGTACCCGCCTGTCCGTCCGCCAGAACCTCGCCCTGTAGCTTGGCCCTGCCTGCCCTTGTCTGGGAGGAGGAACGCGCAGTAGGAGCCCAGAACCTGTCTTCTGCCACGCTGCCTGCCCGCGCCCAGCACGGGCGGGACAGGCCGCACTGTTCCTCCTCATCCAGCAGAGCCAGTCAGGGCCGGGCAGAGGGCGAGGTTCTGAACCTAGACCTGCGCCTCACTCGTCCAGGGAGGCCAGGCAGCCACCGGCGAGGAAGGAGGTGGCGTTCTGAGCGCGCACTGGAAAAAGTCATTAGCGGCAGTGCAGAGGGCGGGAGGAGGCGCCCTCCGGCAGCTTCCGGGTCGCGTTAGGGGCAGCAGGAGCGCTAAGGGGGTGGGGTGCTGGCGGGAGACTGACAGATTCCCGGTCCAGTCAGGGGCAGGCAGCACCGCCAAGGGGGTGGGGTGCTGGCGGGAGACTGACAGGATCCCGGTCCAGTCAGGGGCAGAAGGAGCACCGAGGGGCTGGGGTTTAGGCGGGAGACTGACAGGTTCCCGGTCCAGGCAGGGGCAGGCAGGGGAGCTAAGGGGGTGGGTTTCTGGCGGGAGACTGACAGGTTCCCGGTCCAGGCAGGGGCAGGCAGGGGAACGCTAAAGGGGTGGGGTGCTGGCGGGAGACTGACAGGTTCCCCGTCCAGTCAGGGGCAGAAGGAGCGCCGAGGGGGTGGGGTTTAGGCGGGAGACTGACAGGATCGCGGTCCAATCAGGGGCAGGCAGTGGAGCCTAAAGCGGTGGGTTTCTGGCGGGAGACTGACAGGTTCCCGGTCCAGGCAGGGGCAGGCAGGGGAGCTAGGGATGCGGGGTTCTGGTTGACGACGGGCAGCTTTTGGTCCGAGTCAGGAGCTGGCAGGGGAGCCAAGGAGGTGGGGTCCTGGCGGGAGACTGACAGGGTCCCGTCCAGTCTGGGGCAGGCAGGACCGCCAAGGGGGTGGGGTTCTGGCGGCAGAGTGACAGTTTCCCGGTCCAGTTGTGGGCCGGCATTGGTTTGGGCGCAGACTGACAGGTTCCTGGTCCTGTCATGGGCAGGCGAGGGAGCTCATGGTGTGGGGTTTGGGCCGCAGACCGACAGTTTCCCTGTCCAGTCAGGGGCAGGCAGGGAACCAAGACGTGGGTTTCTGGCCGCAGACCAACAGGTTCCCATTCTCCTCGGGGGCAGGCAGGGGAGCTAAGCAGGTGCAGTTCTGGCGGCAGACTGACAGGTTCCTGTGCCAGTCAGGGGCGGGCAGGGGAGCCCAGGAGGTGGGGTTCTGGCGGGAGTCTGGCAGGTTCCGGGTGCCGTTAGGGGCGTCAGGAGAGCTAAGGGGCTGGGTTTTGATAGCAAACTGACAGATTTCTGGTTCAGTCAGTGGACCCGCGAGGGAGCGAAGGGTGTGGGGTTCTGGCTGCAGACTGACAGGTTCCCTGTCCAGTCAGGGGTACTCAGTGGAGCTTAAGGGGGTGGGATATGGTGGCAGACTGACAGGTTCCTAGTCGTGAATGGATAGGCAGGGGAGCTAAGGGGGTGGAGTTCTGAACAGACTGAGGTTTCCTGGTCCCATCAGGGGCAGGCAGGGGAGCTGAGGATGTGGGGTTCTGGCCACAGACTGACGAGTTCACAGTCCTCTCAGGGGCATGCTGGGGAACTAACAAGGTGGGGTTCTATGTGCTGACTGACAGGTGTCCGGTCCTGTCAGGGGCACTCAGTGGAGCCTAAGAGGGTGGGGGTTCTGGCTGCAGCCTGACAGTATGGACGGCCCAGTATGGACAGGCAGGGGAACTAAGGACCCTGGTTTCCTGCCGCAGCCTGACAGTTCCAAGTACCGTCAGGGGCATGTGGGGAGCTGGCGAGTGGGGGTTCTAGATGCTAGCTAACAGGTTCCTCATCCAGTCAGGGGCATTCAGTGGATCCTAAGGCAGTGGGTTTCTGGCTGCAGACCGAGAGGTTCCCCGTCCCATCAGGGGCAGGCAGGGGAGCTAAGGGGGTGGGGTCCTGGCGGCAGACTGACAGGTTCCCCGTCCAGTCGAGAGCAGGCAGTGGAGCCTCAGGGGGTGGGGTTCTGGGCGCAGAATGACGAGTTCACAGCCAATGGCTCCCCCCGTCTCAGACGCGGGGACCAATCAGACGCTGGGCGGGCGTGTGCTTCCTGTTTCAGCGGCTCGGGGCGGAAGTGGTGTTGAACCGCGATTCATTCCACACAGCTCTCTTCTCTCTTTTCTTTTAAAAAAAGCCCTTGATCTAATTTTCCTGACCGAAATTATCATTTTGCTTCTATCATCTGTGGGCCATATGTCCTGGTTTCACACCGTCCAGCCACAGTAGGCTTGGACAGGGAGGAGCGGGAAGACTACAACTCCCAAACGGCTCAGCGAGAGCGTCGCTTTGCGTCTGGGCTGGACTCGCCTGGGTGACACGTCGGGCAGCCAATGGCTTCCCCCGTCTCAGACCCGGGGGCCAATCACAGGCCGGGTTGGTGTGTGCGTCCTGTTTCTGCGACTCGGGGCAGACATGGTCTTGAAAGGAACCCCGTTTCAACACAGATCTCTCCCTTTCTTGGAAAAAAAAAGGCTCTATGATCTAATTTTCCTGACCTAAGTTATCATTTTTCTTTTATCATCTGTGGGCCATATTCCCTGGTTTCACATTGTCCAGCCACGTTAGGCTTGCACAGAGCGGGGCGGGGAGACTTCCACCTCCCCGAAGCCTCAGCGGCGGCGGGGGCGACGCTCTACGTGTGGGCTGTACTGGCCTGAGTGACAGGTAGCCGACCCAATGGCTTCCCCGGTCTCAGACTCCGGACCGCTCAGACGTGGGGTGGGTGTGTGCTTCCTGTTTCGGAGGCGTCTGCTCGGGGCGGAAATGGTGTGGAAAGGAACCGTGTTTCAACCCAGCTGTCTTCTTTCTCTTCTTTGAAAAAAAGCTGTGAGGCCTAATTTTCCTGACCTAAATGATGATTTTTCGTCTGTCACCTGTGGGCCATATTTCCTGATTTCACATTGTCCAGCCACCCTATGCTTGGACAGGGTGGAGCGGGGAGACTACAACTCCCCAAAGCCTCAGCGGCAGGGCGCTCTGCGGCTGGGCTCGTCTGAGTGACAGGTCGGGCAGCCATTGGCTTCACGCGGTCTCAGACTCCGTTGCCAATCAGATGCTGAGTGGTTGTGTCGCCCTGTTTCTGCGGCTCGGGGCGGAAATGGTGTGGAAAGCAACCGCCTCGAGCCACGCCCCTCGCGGCTCCTGACTGGACGCGGGAAGTGACGTCTGCGCGCACCACGCGGCAGTCGTCCCGCCCATGTCCAGCTCGGACCGGACGGGGCAGCTTCGGGTCTGGGTCCCGCACGTCCCTGGCAGCCCCTGAGCGGGCGCGTACCCGCCTGTCCGTCCGCCAGAACCTCGCCCTGTAGCTTGGCCCTGCCTGCCCTTGTCTGGGAGGAGGAACGCGCAGTAGGAGCCCAGAACCTGTCTTCTGCCACGCTGCCTGCCCGCGCCCAGCACGGGCGGGACAGGCCGCACTGTTCCTCCTCATCCAGCAGAGCCAGTCAGGGCCGGGCAGAGGGCGAGGTTCTGAACCTAGACCTGCGCCTCACTCGTCCAGGGAGGCCAGGCAGCCACCGGCGAGGAAGGAGGTGGCGTTCTGAGCGCGCACTGGAAAAAGTCATTAGCGGCAGTGCAGAGGGCGGGAGGAGGCGCACTCAGGCAGCTTCCTGGTCGCGTTAGGGGCAGCAGGAGCGCTAAGGGGGTGGGGTGCTGGCGGGAGACTGACAGATTCCCGGTCCAGTCAGGGGCAGAAGGAGCGCCAAGGGGGTGGGGTTTAGGCGGGAGACTGACAGGTTCCCCGTCCAGTCAGGGGCAGCAGGAGCGCCAAGGGGGTGGGGTGCTGGCGGGAGACTGACAGGATCCCGGTCCAGGCAGGGGCAGGCAGCACCGGCAAGGGGGTGGGGTTTAGGCTGGAGACTGACAGGTTCCCCGTCCAGTCAGGGGCAGAAGGAGCGCCGAGGGACTGGGGTTTAGGCGGGAGACTTACAGGTTCCCCGTCCAGTCAGGGGCAGAAGGAGCGCCGAGGGGGTGGGGTTTAGGCGGGAGACTGACAGGATCGCGGTCCAATCAGGGGCAGGCAGCACCGGCAAGGGGGTGGGGTTTAGGCTGGAGACTGACAGGTTCCCCGTCCAGTCAGGGGCAGAAGGAGCGCCGAGGGACTGGGGTTTAGGCGGGAGACTTACAGGTTCCCCGTCCAGTCAGGGGCAGAAGGAGCGCCGAGGGGGTGGGGTTTAGGCGGGAGACTGACAGGATCGCGGTCCAATCAGGGGCAGGCAGCACCGCCAAGGGGCTGGGGTTTAGGCGGGAGACTGACAGGATCCCGGTCCAATCAGGGGCAGGCAGTGGAGCCTAAAGGGGTGGGTTTCTGGCGGGAGACTGACAGGTTCCCGGTCCAGGCAGGGGCAGGCAGGGGAGCTAGGGATGCGGGGTTCTGGTTGACGACGGGCAGCTTTTGGTCCGAGTCAGGAGCTGGCAGGGGAGCCAAGGAGGTGGGGTCCTGGCGGGAGACTGACAGGGTCCCGTCCAGTCTGGGGCAGGCAGGACCGCCAAGGGGGTGGGGTACTGGCGGCAGAGTGACAGTTTCCCGGTCCAGTTGTGGGCCGGCAGGGGAGCTAAGGCCTTGGGGTTTGGGCGCAGACTGACAGGTTCCTGGTCCAGTCAGGGGCAGGAAGGGGAACCAAGGAGGTGGGGTTCTGGTGGGAGACTGACAGGTTGCGGGTCCATCAGGGACAGGCAGAGGAGCTGAGGTGGTGGGTTTCTGGTCGTACACTGAGAGCTTCCCGGTCCCGTCAGTGGCAGTCCGGGGAGCCAGTGAGCTGTGGTTTGAGCGGCAGACTGACAGGTTCCAGGTCCACTGGGGTAGGGAGGGGAGCTGAGGAGGTGGGGTTCTGGCTGCAGACTTGGAGGTTCCGGGTCCCATCGGGGCAGGCAGAGGAGACGAGGTGGGGTCCAGGCTGCAGAAAGAAAGATTCCTCGTCCAGCAGGGGCAGGCAGAGCAGATAAGGAGGTGGGGTTCTGGCCACAGACTGACAGGTTCCCGTTCGTCGAGTCAGGGGCACTCGGGTGAGCCAAGAAACTGTGGACGTTTACTTCTTCCTGAGAGGATGCGGTCTGAGAGGAGGAGCGTGGTGGGGGCAAGAGGTGCGGAGTCACCGCACGGACGCCGGGAGGCGGGTGAGAGCAGTCCTGAGGCGGGCAGCCAGCAGACTGACTCGTTTATTTCAGTTGCTACAGCTGCTTCTATGGCCAAGACAGCCCATCCAGTCAAGGGGCGGTCTAGGCCCTGACCAATCGCAGCCTGTGGCCAGGCGGTTTCCAAAGCCATCCAATCACAGCCTGTGGCCAGGCAGGCTCTTGGTGCCAGGCAGGTTCTGAAACCATCCAGTCACGGCCTGCCATCAGTCAGGCTCTGTTGTCATGTGGTTTCTGAAAGCATCCAATCACGGCCGGCTGGCTGTCAGTCAGGCTCTGTTGTCGTGTGGTTTCCTCTGTTGGCATGTGGTTTCAGAAGCCATCCAATCACGGCCTGGTGCCAGGCAATTTCTGTGGTCAGCGGCCATCTTGGCATGACCTTTTCTCCTCGGCGGCCATCTTGGCATGACCTTTTTCCCTCAGTGGCTATCTCGACATGACCTCTTCACCTTAACGACCTTTTCACCTTACCCCTTGCCATAGTGCACAGGGAACCTGTCAGCCTGCGACCAGACACTCCCCCTTAGCTCTCATGCCTGGACATTTTGGTCCAGGATCCTTTCCGTCTGTGGCCAAACCTGGGAACCTTTCCATCTGTGGCAGGAATCTCACGTCCTTGGCTCACCTGCCTGCCCCTGAGGGGACCCAGGAACCTGTCGGTCAGCAGCCAGAGCCCACCCCCTTAGTCTCCACTGAGTGGCCCTGACGGGACCGGGAACCTGTCGGCCTGCTGACAGAACCCCACGTCATTGGCTCTGCTGACTGCCCCTGACAGGATGGGAACCTGTCAGTGTGTGACCAGAAACCAACCGCTTTAGCTCCTCTGCCTGCCCCTGATGGAGGTGGAATCCGTCACTCTGCGGCCAGAACCCCACATCCTTGGTTCCACTGACTTCCCCCTAATGGACCCAGAACCTCTCAGCCTCTGGCCAGACCCCACCTCCTTGGCTCCCCTTCCTGCTCCTGATGGGACCGGGAATCTGTCAGTCTGCCGCCAAAACCCCACCCCTTAGCTCCCCTGCCTGGCCGTTCTGGACTGGGAACCTGTCAGTCTGCGACCAGAACCCCACCTCCATGGCTTCCCTGACTGCCACTGACAGAACTGAAACCCTGTCAGCCTGTGTCCAGAACCCCGCCTCCTTAGCTCCCCTGCCTTTCCCTGATGGGACCAGGAACCTCTCAGTCTCTGAGCAGAACCCCACTCCATCTGCTCCCCTTCCTGGACATCCTGCACCGGGACCTGTCCGTCTGACTCCAGAACCCAAACTCCTTAGGCTCCCCTGCCTGCCCCTAACAGCACTGGGTCATGTCAGTCTGCGACCAGAGGCTCACCTGTCTGCCCCTGACTCGACGTGGAACCTGTCAGTCTGCGGCAGGAATCCCACGTCCTTAGCTCCCCTGCCTGCCCTGAACAGAACTGGGAACCTGTCAGTCTGTGGGCAGAACCCCACCTCCTTAGGCTCCCCTGCCTGCCCCTGACTGGACCAGGAACCTGTCAGTCTGCAGCCAAAGCCCCACCCAGCTTGGCTCCACTGAGTGCTCTTGACAGGACCGGGAACCTGTCAGTCTGTGGCCAGAACCCCACGTCCTTAGCTGCCCGCCTGCCTTTGATAGACCTGGAACCTGTAGTCTGCAGAAAGAACCTCAGCACCGTGCCTCCCTGTCCTACTCCACACGGACATGGAACCTGAAAGTCTGCCGCCAGAACCCCACATCCTTAGCTCCTTTGGCTGCCCCTGATGGGACCAGGAGCCTGTCAGTCTGCATGCAGACTTCATGTCCTTAGCTCCCCTTATTGCCCCTGACTGGACCAGGAACCTGTCAGTGTGCAGCCAAACCCCACATCCTTAGCTCCACTGCCTACCCCTGTTGGAAATGGAACCCGTGAGTCTGTGGCCAGAACCCCACCCACCTTAGCTCCCCTGCCTGCCCTTGACGGGACTGGGAACCTGTCAGTTGCGGCCAGAACCCCATGTCCCTAGCTGCCCTGCCTGCCCCTGACTGGACCGGGAACCTGTCAGTGTGCAGCCAGAACCCCACATCCTTAGCTCCACTGCCTGCCTCTGTTGGACCCAGTACCTGTAAGTCTGCGGCTAGAAGCCCAGCTCCTGGGCTCATTTCCCGCCCCAGATGGACCCGGAATGTGTCAGTCTGCCACTAGAACCCTAACTTCTTTGCTCCCCTGACTTGCCCCTAACTGGAGCAGGAACCTGTCAGTCTGCAGCCAGAACCCCACCCTCTAGTCTCTGCTGAGTGCTCCTGACAGGACCGGGCACCAGTCAGTCTGTGGCCAAAACTCCACCCCCTTAGCTCCCTTGCCTGACCATACCGGACCAGGAATCTGTCAGTCTGTGGCCAGAACCACACGTAGCTAACTCCCCTTCCTGGCGTCACTGGACCAAAACGTGTCACTCTGAGGCCAGAACCACCCTCCTTGGCTCCCCTGACTGCCACTGATGGGACCGGGAACCCGTCAGTCTGCAGCCAGAACCCCAACCCTTGAGGCTCCAGTGAGTCCCCCTGATGGGACTGGGATCCTTTCAGTCTGCGGACAGAACTGCACCCCTTAGCTCCCAGGCCTGCCCCTGACTAGACCAGGAACCTGTCAGTCTGTGGCCAGAACCCCACCTTCATTGGCTCCTCTGACTGTCCCTGACTGGACCGAGAACCTGTCAGTCTGTGGCCAGAACTCCACCCCTTAGCTCCCCTGCCTGCCCCTGACTGGACCTGGAATCTGTCAGTCAGTCTGCGGAAGGAACCCCATGTCCTTAGCTCCCTGCCTACTCCTGATGGGACCAGAGACCTGTCGTCATTCTGTGGCCAGAACCCCACCTCCGTAGGCTACGCTGCCCGCCCCTGACTGGACCAGGAACTTGTGAGTCTGCAGCCAGAACCCCACCCCATCAGCACCCCTACCTACCCTTGATGGACCCGCAACTGTCACCTGTGGCCAGAACCCCACCTCCTTAGGCTCCCCTGCCTACCTGTGATGGGACTCGGAACCTGTCAGTCTCGACCAGAGCCTAACCTGCGTGGCTCCCCTGACTTTCCCTGAGGGGGCCAGGAACCTGTCACTCTGTAACCAGAACCCCACCTCATTGGGCTCCCCTGACAGCAACGGGAACCTGTCAGCCTGTGGCCAGATCCCCATGTCCTCAGCTCCCCTGCCTGCCCCTGATAGACCTGAACCTGTCAGTCTGTGGCCAGAACCAACCTCCTTGGCTCCCCTGACTGCCCGTGATGGGACCAGGAACCTGTCATGCTGCTGCCAGAACCTTAGCCAGAACGCCTTAGTTTCCCTGCCTGGCTATTTGGACCGGGAACCTGTCCATGTGCGGCCAGAACCCCACATGCTTAGCTCCCCGGCTTGTCCCTGACTAGACAGGGAACTTGTATGTCTGTGGCAGGAACACCATCCTCTTACACTACCCTGCCTGCCCCTGACTGGAACCAGAGCCTGTCATTCTGTGGCCACCTCCTTGGCTCCCCTGACTGCCTCTTTCTGGCCTGACAGTCTAGGACTACAACCCCACCTCTTGGCTCCCCTGACTGCCTCTTTCTGGCCTGAGAACCTGACAGTCGAGGACTACAACCCCACCTCTTGGATCCCCTGCCGGCCCTTGATGGAACTGGGAACCTGTCAGTCTGGGGCCAGAACCCCACCTCCTTGTCTCCCCTGCCTGCCGCTGATGGGACTGGTAGCTTGCCAGTCTAGGGCCAGAAACGCCGTCTTTGGCTCCCCTGCCTGCCCCTGACAGGACCGGGAACCTGTCAGTCTGCGGCAGGAACCCCAAGTCCTTAGCTCTCCTGCCTGCCCCTGACTGACCCAGAACCTGTCACTCTGCGACAGTTCCTGATCCAGTCAGGGGCACTCAGTGGATCCTAAGGGAGTGGTTTCTCTGCCATATCTGAATGTGAAAGTCCAGCTGGGTGCAGAAACTAGGGAAGAACAGACAGTGCACACATCTGGTCATATGGCAAGTGTGTGACATTCAAGATGGTTTACAAAGTGGCCCACAACAGGTGATCTCTCCCTACCTCTTCATGTAGCGTGCCTTCAGACACTAACCCCTGGCTCACAACTTGAAGTCTATAAAGGACGGAGACCCTCAGCTATCACTGAGTGGCTCAGAGGACACTGCATGGCTTGTGCTCAATCACTTGTGTCCCTGTTCAAAGCATAGTTTATGAAAATAATCATACAGGCCAGCGCCGCGGCTCACCAGGCTAATCCTCTGCCTGCGGCGCCGGCACACCGGGTTTTAGTCCCAGTCAGGGCGCCGGATTCTGTCCCGGTTGCCCCTCTTCCAGGCCAGCTCTCTGCTGTGACCAGGGAGTGCAGTGGAGGATGGCCCAAGTGCTTGGGCCCTGCACCCCATGGGAGACCAGGAAAAGCACCTGGCTCCTGCCATCGGATCAGCGCGGTGCGCCGGCCGCGGCGGCCATTGGAGGGTGAACCAACGGCAAAGGAAGACCTTTCTCTCCATCTCTCTGTCTCTCACTGTCCACTCCTGCCTGTCAAAAAAAAAAAAAGAGCCTATCAGCAAAAACCAAGACTCGTTCAAGGTGGTGAAGACCGCGCGTACGTTTCCGGAGTCTTATTTCAAGTTTTAATTCTTCTGCCAACACACTCATGGTAATCCCAGGCTAGTTGCTCTCGTTTCTGAATCGACGTGTCACCCACTGCGCCTCCCTCGTCTGGGCACTTCATCACTCACTCACTGAAGTTGCTGTTCAGAGTGTCCGCTGTGTCCTGTTCTCTCCTGCTCTAAAGTCACTGAGGAGACAGTACTGACGACGAAGCTGCAAACCCTTTCAAGAAGCAAACGTGTCTATACACGACCATGTTTTCAAGGCATTTCCGATGGATCTGACTGCCTGTCAAAAAAAAAATTAAAAAAAATAACTGAGATATTGGGGGTCTTGGTATTAGGAGATGAGCAAACTTTGTAGTTATGAATCTACCTTGTCCAACGTGCTCTACACGCCATGTTGATGACCCTCCTCTCCCTGAGAGAAGAGCCAGCCTGAGCCGTGGAGTGAGTGGAGCAGAAAACCGGATTAAAGGATTACAGAACGCAGAAACCGGTCAAGTCGGTTTTTCCCATCGAGAGACAGAAACTAGAGTGACCTCCCTGGAGCTCTCAAGGTCATGTCTGGGTGCCTGCGCACGAAAAAAGCTAAAAAAAAAAATCCAGGTTCTGGAACATTCTAGGACGTTCTAGAATGTTCCGGGATCCCTAGAATTTTTCCGAGGTGTTCTAGAATGTACCAGAACATCAGCAAGTGAGTCTGGGGGGATTCTGGGATACGGGTCTGAGTAGAAGTTTCCCGGCTGGGTGTGACGGGTGTCCTGGTGCCGGCCTGGCCCTGCGGACATTGACGTGACATCCCGCGCCCATCGGGGCTGCGGAAACTTCCAGCACGTCGGCAGAGGGTCTCAGACCCCCCAGGACGCTCGCTGGGTTCTCTGGAACATACTGGAACATTCTACAACATTCCAAGACCCCAAAGACACTCTCCAAGCGGTCCAGGGCTTCCTACGAACATTCTAGAAAATTCTACGTCATCCGCCAGTATTCCGGAACACTCCAAGACCAGGCGCTCTAGAATACTCTAAGGCCCCGAGGATGTGCGCCGGGCTCTCTGGACGTGTTCTAGAACATTCTGGAACATTCCACAGAATTCCTCGGGATTCCAAGGACATTCCCTGGGCATTCTAGAACATTCTGGAATCCTGGAAACACCCACCAGGGGTTCTGGAAAATTCCAAGGCCCAAGAACGCACGACAGACTCTCCCAGAATTCCCTGGGAGCACTGACCGTTCCAGTGTCCACCAGGATGTTTGCACAACCTTCGGCCCCGCCAACTCCTCCCCCAGCCCTGGCAATAAATAGACGCCGGGTCCCCGCCGGCTCAGACGACGACGAAGACGATGGTGATGAAGATGACGGTGATGAAGGCTCTCCTCCTCGCCCTCACGGTGGGCGTGGCCTGTGCAGACATCGACCCCGCCCAGGTATCATAAATTTGCATCATTAGTTCCAAGTATTAATTCTCGTCATGAATTCATATCATTACTTCGCATCACTAATTCGCATCACTACTTCGCGTTGTTTCTTCAGCCGTATCATTAATTCACGTCATTTCTTCACCTCCCCAGCTCTCCGGGCCCTGGCGCACCTCCGCCATGGCCTCCGACAACCTGGAAATGATCCTGAAGGATGGGCCACTCCAGATGCTGTTCCGCGAGATGGAGTGCAACGAGGAATGCAACGCCCTGAACGTCTTCTTCTACGTGAAGTGAGGGGCGGGGCCAGGGGAGACAAGCCGAGGCCAGAGACAGAGAGCCAGGGGGGAGCAATCGAGCCCAGAGAGCGGGGAAGACAGGCGCCGCCAAGCCCAATCGATCCCAGAGAGAGAGAGAGAGAGCAGGCCAGGGCGACCAGCCGAGCCCAGAGAGAGAGCAGACAGGAGTAGTTGAGCCCAGAGTCAGAGAGCATGTGGGCTAGAGGGGAGTAATGGAGCTGAGAAAGAGCAGACAGGAGTAGTTGAGCCCAGAGTCAAAGAGCAAGCCAGGGGGGACCAGCCGAGCCCAGGGAGAGTGAGCAGACAGGGGTAGTTGAGCCCAGAGTCAGAGAGCATGTGGGCTAGAGGGGAGTAATGGAGCTGAGAGTGAGCAGACAGGACCAGCCGATCCCAGAGTCAAAGAGCAGGCCATGGTGGACCAGCCGAGCCCAGAGAGAGAAAGAGTAGACAGGAGCAGTTGAGCCCAGAGTCAGAGAACAGGTGGGCTAGAGGGGAGTAATGGAGCTGAGAGAGAGCAGACAGGACCAGCCGATCCCAGAGTCAAACAGCAGGCCATGGTGGACCAGGCGAGCCCAGAGGGAGAGCAGACAGGAGCAGTTGAGCCCACAGCGAGCGGCCATGTTCCCGGTCTCTCCTTCAGGAAGAACAAGGTATGCACCCCGCACACGGTTGTGGCCCAGAAGAACGCAGACGGCATCTACACCACTGACTGTGAGTACAGAGCATTTCGGAAAGTTCCAGACAATTCCAGATGACCCTAGGGAATGTCCGGTGTGTTCCAGAATGTTCGAGAATGTTCCCAGAAATGTTCCAGGATGCTGCAAATGTCCCAGGATGCTCCAGTTCCTCAATGTTCTAGAATGTTCCAGAATGCGCTAGAATGTCCCAGCATGCCCCGGCACATCCAGAACACCCACCTCTCTCCCTACAGTCGAAGGCCAGACCTCCTTCCAGTTCCGCGAATTGGATCCCGTTAGGCAAATCATCTTCATCAATAACATGGGGTCCAAAGGCAAGACCAGCCGCCTCAGCTTCCTTGTGGGTGAGCCCCCCTCACACACACATGTACACTGCCGGTGCCCGCTAGGGATACGCACCACCACCCGAGAGTCTGAGCCCGACTGTATACGGGGAAAGGGGGGCTGCATGGCCAGGCATATACAGTCGGTGCCCACTGGATAAAGCGAGTGTATACAGTCAGTGCCCACTAGACATGGTGGGCATATACAGTCGGTGCCCACTAACGCTAGCATATACAGTTGGCGCTCGCTAGATGGGGTGAGTGTATACAGTCACTAAAGCGAGTGTATGCAGTAGGCTCACACTAAAGCGAGCGTACTCAGTCGGCGCCCACTCGTGCCACAGTCAAATTGGGAATCATAAACGACGACCCGCCAGAGGACTACGCGAGGCTCACGGAGCAGAATGGGATCCCGCGGAAGTACATCCGGCGTGTGGCCGACACAGGTGAGGCTTCGGCGGCTTCCGGGCTGACTCGGCGCTGACTCGGCACTGACTCGGCTTTCCTCTCTCCAACAGACACCTGTCCACCCTGAGGACGCCTCCCTTGGAGAAGGTGCCAGAACGTTCTAGACCATTCCAGAACCGCCCCTCCTGCACAATGATTCCTCCCCTGATCGCCTCACCATCTCCTCCCACCTGCGAACGCGCTAGTATGCTCCGGAACATTCTAGAGCATTCTGGATTGATCCAAGATGGTCTGGATTGTTCCAGAATTTCTAGAAAGCTTCGGAACATTCTAGAATCGGCCGTCCCCGGCTTTCTCTGCTTCCTGTTCATGGAATAAACTCATCCCAGGCACAGTCCCAGTCGTTTATTTTAAACGATTTTTATTGTTCCGTCAAAAGACAGAGCGAGCTGGTGGAGGAACCCAGGGGCTACCTCCGGGTCTCCCTGCACTGTCAGTCACCGTTCACTGACAAGGGGGTGGGCTCTGTCATCTGGTGGCTGTCAATCAGCCCTGAGTGACACTGGGGGGGTTCTCCCCGACTCCACTGGCAGCCAGTCACACTCCACCAGGATCCCAGGGCCACATCCGGGTCCCCATGGCCACATCCGGGTCTCCAGGGCAATATCCGGCTCCCCAGGGCTCCACTCATGTCCGCAGTGACACATCCAGGTCCCCAGGGGCACATCCTGGTCCCCAGGGCCACATCCGGGTCTAAGTGCTCCATCCGGGTCTCTGGGCTCCATCTGGGTCCCTAGGGCTCCATCCGGGTCTCTGGGCTCCATCCGGGACTCCTGGCTCCATCCGAGTCTCTGGGCTCCATACAGGTCTCTGGGCTCCATCGGGGTCTCTGGGCTCCATCTGTATCTCTGGGCTCCATCTGGGTCCCTAAGGAAACATCCTGGTCCCTAAGGCTCCATCCGGGTCTCTGTGCTCCTTCAGGGTCACTAAGGCTACATCCGGGTCCTTAAGGTTCCTTCCGAGTCCTTAAGGCTCCATCCAGGTCTCTGGGCTCCATCCAGGTCTCTGGACCACACCCGGGTCTCTGAGCTCCATCCGGGTTTCGGGGCTCCAACCGTGTCCCTAAGGCTGCATCCAGTCTCTGGGCTCCATCCGAGTCTCTGGGCTCCACCCCGATCTCCAGGGCCACATCCAGGTCCCCAGGGCTCCATCCGGGTCTCCAGGGCCACATCCGGATCTCCAGGGCTCCCTCCAGGGCCATATCTGGGTCCCAGGGCTCCACCCAGGGTCTCTGGGCTCTCTCCAGGTCTCTGAGCTACATCCGGGTCCCTGAGGCTCCATCCTGGTCTCTGGGCTCCATCCTGGTCTCGGGGCTCTGCCCGAGTCTCTGGGCTCCATCTGGGTCCCTAAGGCTCCATCCGCATCCCTAAGGCTCCATGCGGGTCTCTGGGCTCCATCCAGGTCTTAAGGCTCCATCTGAGTCTCTGGGCTCCATTAGAGTCTCTGGGCTCCATCTGGGTCTTTGGGCTCCATCCAGGTCCCTAAGGATCGATCCGGGACTCCTGGCTCCATCCGAGTCTCTGGGCTCCATCCAGGTCTCTGGGCTCCATCCAGGTCTCTGGGCTCCATCCATATCTCTGGGCTCCATCTGGGTCCCTAAGGATCCATCCGGGACTCCTGGCTCCATCCGAGTCTCTGGGCTCCATCCAATTCCCTAAGACTCCATCCAAGTCCCTAAGGATCCATCCGGGTCTCTGGGCTCCATCCAGGTCCTTAAGGCTCCATCCAAGTCTCTGGGCTCCATCCGGGTTCCTAAGGCTCCCTCCGGGTCCCTAAGGCTCCATCCAGTTCCCTAAGGCTCTTCCGAGACTCTGGGCTCCATCTGGGTCCATAAGGCTCCATCCGGGTCCATAAGGCTCCATCCGGGTCTTTGGGCTCAATGCGAGTCTCTGGGCTCCATCCGGGTCTCTGGGCTCCATCCATATCTCTGAGCTCCATCTGGGTCCCTAGGGCTCCATCCTGGTCTCTGGGCTCCATCCGGGTCTCTGGGCTCCATCCGGGTCCCTAAGGCTCCATCCGGATCTCTGGGCTCCATCTGGGTCTCTGGGCTCCACCTGGGTCTCTGGGCTCCATCTGGGTTCCTATGGCTCCATCCGGATCTCTGGGCTCCATCTGGGTCCCTAAGACTCCATCGGGGTCCCTAAGGCTCCATCCGGGTCTCTGGGCTCCATCCGGGTCTCCAGGGCCACATCGGGTCTCCCAGGGCTCCACATACGGGACCCAGGGCCACATCCGGTTCCCCAAGGGACATATCGGGGTCCCCAGGGCCACATCCAGGTGTCTCAGGCCATTACCGGTTCTCCAGGGCCACATCCGGGTCTAGGGCCACATCCAGGTCTCCAGGGCTCCATCCAGGTCTCCAGGAACATCTGGGTCTCCAGGGCCACATCAGCATGATCAGGGCCACATCCGGGTCTCTAGGGCTCTCTCCAGGGCCACATCCAGGTCTCCATCACTACATCCGGCTCTCTATGGCGCCATCCAGGTCTCCGGGGTCACATCCGGATCTCCAGGGCCACATACGGGCTCCCAGGGCCACATCCGGGTCCTTAGAGTCACATGGGGGTCTCCAGGGCCACACCCGGGTCTCTAGGGCCACATCTGGGTCTCCCAGGGCTCCATCCGGGTCCCCCAGGTCCACATCCGGGTTGCCAAGGCCACATCGGGGTCTCCCAGGGCTCCATCCAGGTCCACATCAGGTCCCCAGGGCCACATCCGGTTCTCCCGGGGCCACATTCGGGTCCCCACGTCCACACCCGGGTCCCAGGGCCACATCCAGGTCCCTAGGGCCATATCCGGGTCTCCAGGGCTCCATCCAGGTCTCTAAGGCTTTATCCAAGTCTCTGGGTTCCATCAGAGTCTCTGGGCTCCATCCATATCTCTGAGCTCCATCCAGGTTCCTAAGACTCCATCCGGGTCTCTGGGCTCCATCCGAGCCCCTAATGCTCTATCTCACTCTCTGGGCTCCATCCAAGTCTCTGGGCTCCATCCGGATTCCTAAGGCTCCATCAGGTCTCTGAGCTCCATCTGGGTCCCTAAGGCTCCATCCGGATATCTGGGCTCCATCAGGTCTCTGGGCTCTATCAGGTCACTGGGCTCCATCCGGGTTCCTAAGGCTCCATCCAAGTCTCTGGGCTCCATCCAGGTCCCTAAGACTCCATCAAGGTCCCTAAGGCTCCATCCGGGTCTCTGGGCTCCATCCGTGTCTCCGTGCTCCATCCGGGTCCCTAATGCTCCATCGGGGTCCCTAAGGCTCCATCCGGGTCTCTGGGTTCCATCCGAGTCCCTAAGATTCCATCCGGGTCCCTAAGGCTCCATCCAGTCCCTAAGCCTCCATCCGGGTCTCTGGGCTCCATCCGGGTCTCTGGGCTCCATCCAAGTCTCTGGGCTCCATCCGAGCCGTAAGGCTCTATCTCACTCTCTGGACACCATCCGAGTCTCTGGACTCCATAGGTATCTCGGCTCCATCCGGGTCTCTGGGCTCCATCCAAGTCTCTGGGCTCCATCTGGATCTCTGGGCTCCATCCAGGTTCCTAAGGCTCCATCCGGGTCTCTGGGCTCCATCCGGGTCTCTGGGCTCCATCCAGGTCTCTGGGCTCCATCCAAGTCTCTGGGCTCCATCCAGGTTCCTAAGGCTCCATCCAAGACTCTGGGCTCCATCTGGATCTCTGGGCTCCATCCAGGTTCCTAAGGCTCCATCCAGGTCTCTGGGCTCCATCCGAGTCTCTGGGCTCCATCCGGATCCCTAAGACTCCATCGGGGTCCCTAAGGCTCCATCCGGGTCTCTGGGCTCCATCCGGGTCTCTGGGCTCCATCCGGGTCTCTGGGCTCCATCCAGGTCTCTGGGCTCCATCAGGGTCCCTAAGGCTCCATCCGGGTCTCTGGGCTCCATCCTGGTCTCTGGGCTCCTTCTGGGTCCCTAATGCTCCATCGGGGTCCCTAAGGCTCCATCCGAGTCTCTGGGTTCCATCCGAGTCCCTAAGATTCCTTCCGGGTCCCTAAGGCTCCATCCAGTCCCTAAGCCACCATCCGGGTCTCTGGGCTCCATCCGAGTCTCTGGGCTCCATCCGAGTCTCTGGGCTCCATCCGGGTCTCTGGGCTCCATCCAAGTCTCTGGACTCCATCCGAGTCTCTGGGCTTCACCCAGGTTCCAGGGCCACATCCGGGTCTCCAGGGCCACATCCGGATGCTCAGGGCCACATCCAGGTCTCTAGGGTTCTCTCCATGGCCACATCCGGGTCTCCAGGGCACCATCCGGGTCTCCAGGGTCACTCTGGGTCTCCAGGGCCAAATACGGGATCCCAGGGCCACATCCGGGTCCCCAGAGTCACATGGGGCTCTCTAGGGCCACACCCGGGTCTCTAGGGCCACATCCAGGTCCCTAGGGCCACTTCCGTGCCTCCAGGTCCACATCCGGGTCTCCAGAGCCACATCCGGGTCTCCATTGCTACATCCGGGTCTTGCAGGGCTCCATCCGGGTCCCCCAGGTCCACATCCCAAGTCCACATCCAGGTCTCCCAGGGCTCCATCCAGGTCCACATAAGGTCTCCAGGGCCACATCTGGTTCTCCCAGGGCCACATCCGGGTTCCCAGGTCGACACCCGGGTCCCAGGGCCACATCCAGGTCCCTAGGGCCACATCCGGGTCTTCAGGGCTCACTCAAGGGCCACATCTTGGTCCCAGGGCTCCACCCAGGTCTCCAGGGCCACATCCGGGACTCCACGGCCACATCCGGGTCTCCAGGGCCACATCCTTGTCTCCAGGGCCACATCCGGGTCTCCCAGGGCTTCACCGGGTCCCCAGGTCACATCTGGGTCCCCAGGGCTACATCGGGGTCCTCAGGGCTCCTTTAGTGTCTCCAGGGCCACATCCGGGTCTCCTGGGCCACATCCGGATCTCAAGGGCTACATCGGGGTCTCCAGGGCCACATCTGGGTCTCCAGGGCCACATCCAGGTCTTCAGGGCTCCCTCCAGGGCCACTTCTGTGTCCCAAGGCTCCACCCGGTTCTCCAGGGGCACATCCGGGTCCCCAGGGCCACATCCAGGTCTCCCAGGGCTCCACTCGGTTCCCCAGGTCCACACCTGGGTCTCCAGTGCCCCATTGGGTCTTCAGGGCCACATCCAGGTCTCCAGGGCCACATCCGGGTCTCCACGGCCACATCCGGGTCTCCCAGGGCTTCACCGGGTCCCCAGGTCACATCTGGGTCCCCAGGGCTACATCGGGGTCCTCAGGGCTCCTTTAGTGTCTCCAGGGCCACATCCGGGTCTCCTGGGCCACATCCGGATCTCAAGGGCTACATCGGGGTCTCCAGGGCCACATCTGGGTCTCCAGGGCCACATCCAGGTCTTCAGGGCTCCCTCCAGGGCCACTTCTGTGTCCCAAGGCTCCACCCGGTTCTCCAGGGGCACATCCGGGTCCCCAGGGCCACATCCAGGTCTCCCAGGGCTCCACTCGGTTCCCCAGGTCCACACCTGGGTCTCCAGTGCCCCATTGGGTCTTCAGGGCCACATCCAGGTCTCCAGGGCCACATCCGGGTCTCCAGGGCCACATCCGGGTCCCCAGGGCCACATCCGGGTCTCCAGGGACACATCCGGGTCCCCAGGGCCACATCTGGGTCTCCCAGGGCTCCACCTGGGTCCCCCAGGGCCACATCCAGGTCTCCCAGGGCTCCACCTGGGTCCCCAGGGCCACATCCGCGTCCCCAGGGCCCCACCCAGGTTTCCAGGGCCACACCCGGGTCTCCAGGTCCACACCCTGGTCTCCAGTGCCCCATTGGGTCCTCAGGGTCACATCCAGGTCTCCAGGGCCACATCCGGGTCCCCAGGGCCATATCCGGGTACCCAGGGCCACATCCCAGTGTCCAGAGCCACATCCAGGTCTCCCAGGGTCACATCAGGGTGTCTAGCGCCACATCCAGATCTCCAGGGCTACATCCAGGTCTCCAGGGCCACATCCGGATCTCCAGGGCCACATCCAGGTCTCCAGGGCGACATCTGGGTCTCATGGGCCACATCCGGGTCTGCAGAGCCACTTCCGGGTCTCCAGGGCCAATTCTGGGTCTCTAGGTCCACATCCGGGTTTCTAGGGACACATCTGGGTCTCCAGAGCTCCATGCAGGGCCCCACCCCGGTCTCCAGGGCCACATTGGGGTCTCCAGGGCCATATTGTGGTATCCCAGGGCCACATCCGGGTCTCCAGGGCCACAACCGGATTTCAAGGGCCACACCCAGGTCTTCAGGGCCACATCCAGGTCCGCAGGACCACATCCGTGTGCCCAGGGCCACATCCTGGTGTCTAGGGCCACATCCGAGTCTCCAGGGCCACATCCAGGTCCACAAGGCCAATTCCGGGTCTCCAGGGCCAATTCCGGGTCTCCAGGGCCACTTCTGGGTCTCTAGGGCCACATCTGGGTCTTTAGGGCCAAATCCGATTCTTTAGGGCTACATCCTGGTCTCCAGGCCTCATCCGAGCCTCCAGGGCTCCCTCCAGGGCCACATCCAGGTCCACAAGGCCAATTCCGGGTCCCCAGGGCCAATTCCCGGTCTCCAGGGCCACTTCTGGGTCTCTAGGGCCACATCTGGGTCTTTAGGGCCAAATCCGATTCTTTAGGGCTACATCCTGGTCTCCAGGCCTCATCCGAGCCTCCAGGGCTCCCTCCAGGGCCACATCTGTGTCCCAGGGCTCCACCCGAGTCTCCAGGGCCACATCCGGGTCTCTAGGGCCACATCTGTGTCTCCAGGGCTCCATTCGGGTCTTCAGGGCACATCCGGGTCTCTAGGGCCACATCCAGTTTCCAGGCGCATCCAGGTCTCCAAGGCTCCCTCCAGGGCCACATCTGTTTCTCAGGGCTCCACCTGGGTCTCCAGGGCCACATTCGGGTCTCCAGGGCCACATCCGGGTCCCCAGGGCCACATCTGTTTCCCCTGGACCACATCCGGGTTTCCAAGACCACATCTGGGACCCAGGGCTCCGTCAGGGTCTCCAGGGCCACATACGGGTCTCTAGGTCCACCTCCGGGTCTCCAGGACTCCTTCCAGGGCCCAACCTTGCCTCCAGGGCCACACCCGGGTCTCCAGGGCCATACCTAGATCCCCAAGGCCACATCCGTATCCCCAGGGCCACATCCGGGTATCCAGGGCGACATGCAGGTCTCCCAGGTTCATATCCAGGTGTCTAGGGCCACATCCAGGACTCCAGGGCCACATCCAGGTCCCCAGGGCCACATCTGGGTCTCCCAGGGACACATCCAGGTCCCCCAGGGCCACATCCAGGACTCCAGGGCCACATCCAGGTCCCCAGGGCCACATCTGGGTCTCCCAGGGACACATCCAGGTCCCCAGGGCCACATCCAGGTCTCCAAGGCTCCCTCCAGGGCCACATCTGTTTCTCAGGGCTCCACCTGGGTCTCCAGGGCCACATTCGGGTCTACAGGGCCACATCCGGGTCCCCAGGGCCACATCCAGGTCTCCAGGGACACATCCAGGTCTCCAGGGCCACATCCAGGTCTCCAAAGGGCACATCCAGGTCTCCAGGGCCACATCCAGGTCTCCAAGGGCCACATTCGGTCCCCAGAGTCACATCCATGTCCCTAGGGTACCATCCGGGTCTCCAGGGCCACACCCGGGTCTCCAGGGCCACTTCCGGCCCCAGGGCAATATCTGATTGTGTAGAGCCACATCAGGGATCCCAGGGTCACATCTGGGTGACTAGGGCCACATCTGGATCTCCAGGGCCGCATCCGGGTCTCTAGGGCACCATCCGGGTCTCCAGGACCACAGCCGGTTCTCTAGGGCTCCCTCCAGGTCCCCACCCATGTAACCAGGGCCACATCAGGGTCTCCAGGGCCACATCGGGGTCTCCAGGGCCCCACCCATGTCTCCAGGGCCACACCCGGATCTCCAGGGCCACATCCGGGTCTCTAGGGCTCCATCCGGGTCACCAGGAACACATCTGGGTCTCTAGGGCCACATCCGAGTCACCAAGGCTCCCTCCAGGGCCCCACCCGGGTCTCCAGGGCCACATCCGGGTCCCCAGGGCCACATCCGGGTCTTTAGGGATCCCTACAGGGCCACATCCGGAACCCCAGGGCCACATCCGGATGTCTAGTGTCACATCCGGATCCCCAGGGCTCCATGCAGGTTTCCAGGGCCACATCTCAATCCCAGGGCTCCACCTGGGTCTCCAGGGCCAAATCCGGGTCTCCAGGGCCACATCCGGGTCTTTAGGGATCCCTACAGGGCCACATCCGGGACCCCAGGGCCACATCCGGGTCTCTAGGGCCACATCCGGGTCTCCTAGGGCTCCACCCGTGTTTCTAGGGACACATCCGGATCCCCAGGTCCACATCTGCGTCCCCAGGGCCACACCTGAGTCTCCAGGGCCACACCCGGGTCTCCAGTGCCCCATCGGGTCCTCAGGGCCACATCCGGGTCTCCAGGGCCACATCCAGGTCCCCAGGGCTCCTTCCGGGTCTCCAGGGCCACATCCCCGTCTCTAGGGCCACATCTGGGTCCCCAAGGCTGCATCCGGGTCTCCAGGGCTCCATCTGGGTGTCCAGGGCCACATCCAGGTCTCCATGGCAATATCCGAGTCTCCAGGGACACATCAATGTCTTAGGGCCATATCTGGTGCTTCAGGGCCACGTCCTGGTCTCCAGGGCCACATCCGGGTCTTCAGGGCGCCATCCAGGGCCACTTCTGTGTCCCAGGGCTCCAACCGGTTCTCCAGGGGCACATTTGTGTCTCCAGGGCCACAACCGGGTCCCCAGGGCCACATCCGCGTCCTCAGGGCCCCACCTGGGTCTCCAGGGCCACATCGGGGTCTCCAGTGTCCCATCAGGTCCCCAGGGCCACATCCGGGTCCCCTGGCCACAACCGAGTCCCCAGGGCTCCACCCGGGTCTCTAGGGACACATCCGGGTACCCAGGGCTCCTTCTGGGTCTCCAGGGCCACATCCCCATCTCTAGGGCCACATCAGGATCTCCAGGGCCACATCCGGATCTCCAGGGCCACATCCGGGTCTCCACGGTCATATCAGGTCCCCAGGGCTCCATCCAGGTTTCCAGGGCCACATCCTGGTCCCCATGTAAAAATCCGGGTCTCCAGGGCCACATCTGAATCCCAGGGCTACACCTGGGTCTCCAGGGCCACATCTGGGTCTCCAGGACCGCATCTGGGTTTCCCAGGGCCACATCCGAGTCTCCAGGGCCACACCCGGCTCCCCAGGGCTCCACCTGGCTCTCCACAGCCACATCCAGGGAGTCTCCAGGGCTCCCTCCAGCGCTAAAACTGGGTCCCAGGGCTCCATCCAAATCTCTGGTCTCCATCCAGGTCTCTGGGCTCCATCCGGGTCTCTGGGCTCCATCCTGATCCCTAAGGCTCCATCCGGGTCCGCAGGGCCACATCCGGGTCTCCAGGGCCACATCTGGGTATCCCAGGGCCACAATCAGGTCTCCAGGGCCACATACGGGTGTCCAGGGCCACATTCGGGTCTCCAGGGCCACATCCGGTTCCCCAGGGCTCCATCCGGGCCTCCAGGCCACATCCGGGTCCCCCAGGCCCACATCGTGGTGTCTAGGGCAACCTCCGGGTCTCCATGACCACATCTGGGTCTCCAGGGCTCCCTCCCGGGCCACATCTGCGTCCCAGGGCTCCACCCGGGTCCAGGGCTACATCCGGGTCCCCAGAGCCACCTCCAGGTCTCCATGGCCACACCCGGGTCTCCAGGACCACACCAGCGTCCAGGGCCACATCCGGATCTCCAGGGCTCCCTCCAGGGCCATATCTGGGTCCCAGGGCTCCACCCAGGGTCTCTGGGCCACATCCGAGTCCCCATAGCCACTTTCCGGTTCTCCAGGGCCACTTCCGGGTCCCCAGGGCCACCTCTGGGTCTTCAGGACCACATCCAGTTCTCTGGGATACATCTGGGTCTCTGGGCTCCATCCGAGTCTCAGGCCTCCATCCGGGTCTCTGGGCCACATCCGGGTCCCTAAGGTTCCATCCAGTCCCTAAGGCTCCATTCGGGTCTCTGGGCTCCATCCGGGTCCCTAAGGCTCCATCTGAGTCTATGGGCTCCATTCGAGTCTCTGGGCTCCATCTGGGTCTCTGGGCTTCATCCGGGTCTCTGGGCTCCATCCTGATCCCTAAGGCTCCATCCGGGTCCCTAAGGCTCCAACCGGGTCCGTAAGGCTCTATCCGGGTCCCTAAGGCACCATCTGGGTCTCTGGGCTCCATCCCGATCCCTAAGGCTCCATCCGGGTCCCTAAGGCTCCAACCGGGTCCGTAAGGCTCTATCCGGGTCCCTAAGGCACCATCCGGATCTCTGGGCTCCATCCAAGTCTCTGGGCTCCATCCGGGTCCCTAAGGCTCCATCTGAGTCTATGGGCTCCATTCGAGTCTCTGGGCTCCATCCGGGTCTCTGGGCTTCATCCGGGTCTCTGGGCTCCATCCTGATCCCTAAGCCTCCATCCGGGTCCCCAAGGCTCCAACCGGGTCCGTAAGGCTCTATCCGGGTCCCTAAGGCACCATCCGGGTCTCTGGGCTCCATCCAAGTCTCTGGGCTCCATCCGGGTCCCTAAGGCTCCATCCAGTCCCTAAGGCTCCATTCGGGTCTCTGGGCTCCATCCTGGTCCCTGGGCTCCATCTGGGTCTCTGGGCTCCATCCGGGTCACTGGACTCTATCTGTGTCTCTGGGCTCCATTCGAGTCTCTGGGCTCCATCCGGGTCCCTAAGGTTCCATCTGGGTCCCTAAGGTTCCATCCGGGTCTCTGGGCTCCATCTGGGTCCCTGATGCTCCATCCGAGTCTCTGGGCTCCATCCGGGTCCCTAAGGCTACATCCGGGTCTCTAGGGCCATATCCGAGTCTCCAGGGCCACATCCATTATCTCCAGGGCTCCCTCCAGGGCCACATCTGGGTCCCAGGGCTCCACCCGGGTCTCCAGGGCCACATAGGGGTCTCCAGGGCCACATCCGGGTCTCCAGAACCACATCCGGGTCTCCAGGGCTCCCTCCAGGGCCACATTCGGGTTTCAAGGGCTCTATCCGGGTTTCTAGGGCTCCACCCCTGTCTCCAGGGCAACATTCGTGTCTCCACACCACATCCGGATCCTCAGGGCCACATTCAGGTGTCCAGGGCTACATTCGGGTCTCTAGGGCTACATCAGGATCTCTAGGGTCACATCTGGGTCTCCAGGCCCACATTGGGGTCTCCAGGGCTCCATCCGAGTCCAGGGCCACATCCAGGTCTCCAGGGCCACATCCGGGTCTCCAGGGCTCCCTCCAAGGCTACATCTGGGTCCCAGGGCTCCACCCGGGTCCCAAGGGCCACATATGGGTCCCCAGGGCCACCAACAGGTCTCCGGGCTACATCGGGTTCTCTGGGCTCCATCCGGGTCACTGGGCTCCATCCGGGTCTCTGGGCAACATCTGGGTGTCTGGGCTCTCTCCGAGTCTCTGGGTTCTCTCCAGGTCTCTGAGCTACATCCGTGTCCATAAGGCTCCATCCGAGTCTGGGCTCCAACCGAGTCTCTGGGCACCAGCAAGGTCCCTAGGATCCATCCGGGTTCCTAAGGCTCCATCCGGGTCCCTAAGGCTCCATTCGGGTCCCTAAGGCTCCATCCGAGTTTCTGGGCTCCATCCGGGTCTCTGGGCTCCATTAGGGTCTGTGGGATCCATCCGGGACCCTAAGACTCCATCCGGGTTTCTGGGCTCCATCCAGGTCCCTAAGGCTCCATCCAGGTCCCTAAGGCTCCATACGCGTCCCTAAGGCTCCATCCGGGTCTCTGGGCTCAATCCGGGTCGCTAAGGATCCATTCTGCTCTCTGTGCTCCACCCGGGTCTCCAGGGCCACATCCAGGTCACTGCGCTCCATCTGAGTCTCTGGGCTCCATCCAGGTCTCTGGGCCACATCGGGGTCGCTGGGCTCCATCCGGGTCTCTGGGCTCCATCCGGGTCTCTGGGCCACATCGGGCTCTCTGAGCTCCATTCGAGTCTCTGGGCCCTCTCCAGGTCTCTGAGCTACATCCGGGTCCCTAAGGCTCCATCCTCTTCTCTGGGCTCCATCCTAGTCTCAGGGCTCCATCCGAGTCTCTGGGCTCCATCCGGGCCCCTAAGGCTCCATCCTAGTCTCAGGGCTCCATCCGGGTCTCTGGTCTCCATCGGGGTCTCTGGGCTCCATTCGAATCTCTGGACTCCATCTGACTCTCTGGGCTCCATCCGGGTTCTTAAGGCTCCATCTTGTGTATAAGGCACCCTCCGAGTCTCTAGGATCAATCCAGGTCCCTAAGGCTCCATCGAGGTCTCTGGGCTCCACCAGGGTCTCCGGGCCACATCCGAGTCCCCATTGCCACAACCGGGTCCCCAGGGCCACCTCCAGGTCTCTGGATTCCATCGGGTTCTCTGGGCTCCATCCGAGTCTCTGGGCTGCATCCGGGTCTCTTGGCTCCTTCCGGGTACCTAAGGCTCCATCCGAGTTCCTAAGGCTCTATCTGGGTTCCTAAGGCTCCATCCGAGTCTACGGATTCCCTCCGGCTTGCACAGAGCGGGGCGGGGAGACTTCCACCTCCGCGAAGCCTCAGCGGCGGCGGCGACGCTCTACGTGTGGGCTGTACTGGCCTGAGTGACAGGTAGCCGACCCAATGGCTTCCCCGGTCTCAGACTCCGGACCGCTCAGACGTGGGGTGGGTGTGTGCTTCCTGTTTCGGAGGCGTCTGCTCGGGGCGGAAATGGTGTGGAAAGGAACCGTGTTTCAACCCAGCTGTCTTCTTTCTCTTCTTTGAAAAAAAGCTCTGAGGCCTAATTTTCCTGACCTAAATGATCATTTTTCGTCTGTCACCTGTGGGCCATCTTTCCTGATTTCACATTGTCCAGCCACCCTCTGCTTGGACAGGGTGGAGCGGGGAGACTACAACTCCCCAAAGCCTCAGCGGCAGGGCGCTCTGCGGCTGGGCTCGTCTGAGTGACAGGTTGGGCAGCCATTGGCTTCACGCGGTCTCAGACTCCGTTGCCAATCAGATGCTGAGTGGTTGTGTCGCCCTGTTTCTGCGGCTCGGGGCGGAAATGGTGTGGAAAGCAACCGCCTCGAGCCACGCCCCTCGCGGCTCCTGACTGGACGCGGGAAGTGACGTCTGCGCGCACCACGCGGCAGTCGTCCCGCCCATGTCCAGCTCGGACCGGACGGGGCAGCTTCGGGTCTGGGTCCCGCACGTCCCTGGCAGCCCCTGAGCGGGCGCGTACCCGCCTGTCCGTCCGCCAGAACCTCGCCCTGTAGCTTGGCCCTGCCTGCCCTTGTCTGGGAGGAGGAACGCGCAGTAGGAGCCCAGAACCTGTCTTCTGCCACGCTGCCTGCCCGCGCCCAGCACGGGCGGGACAGGCCGCACTGTTCCTCCTCATCCAGCAGAGCCAGTCAGGGCCGGACAGAGGGCGAGGTTCTGAACCTAGACCTGCGCCTCACTCGTCCAGGGAGGCCAGGCAGCCACCGGCGAGGAAGGAGGTGGCGTTCTGAGCGCGCACTGGAAAAAGTCATTAGCGGCAGTGCAGAGGGCGGGAGGAGGCGCCCTCCGGCAGCTTCCGGGTCGCGTTAGGGGCAGCAGGAGCGCTAAGGGGGTGGGGTGCTGGCGGGAGACTGACAGATTCCCGGTCCAGTCAGGGGCAGGCAGCACCGCCAAGGGGGTGGGGTGCTGGCGGGAGACTGACAGGATCCCGGTCCAGTCAGGGGCAGAAGGAGCGCCGAGGGGCTGGGGTTTAGGCGGGAGACTGACAGGTTCCCGGTCCAGTCAGGGGCAGGCAGGGGACCTAAGGGGGTGGGTTTCTGGCGGGAGACTGACAGGTTCCCGGTCCAGGCAGGGGCAGGCAGGGGAGCTAAGGGGGTGGGTTTCTGGCGGGAGACTGACAGGTTCCCGGTCCAGGCAGTGGCAGGCAGGGGAGATAATGGGGTGGGTTTCTGGCGGGAGACTGACAGGTTCCCCGTCCAGTCAGGGGCAGAAGGAGCGCCCAGGGGCTGGGGTTTAGGCGGGAGACTGACAGGATCCCAGTCCAATCAGGGGCAGGCAGTGGAGCTAAGAGGGTGGGTTTCTGGCGGGAGACTGACAGGTTCCCGGTCCAGGCAGGGGCAGGCAGGGGAGCTAGGGATGCGGGGTTCTGGTTGACGACGGGCAGCTTTTGGTCCGAGTCAGGAGCTGGCAGGGGAGCCAAGGAGGTGGGGTCCTGGCGGGAGACTGACAGGGTCCCGTCCAGTCTGGGGCAGGCAGGACCGCCAAGGGGGTGGGGTTCTGGCGGCAGAGTGACAGTTTCCCGGTCCAGTTGTGGGCCGGCATTGGTTTGGGCGCAGACTGACAGGTTCCTGGTCCTGTCATGGGCAGGCGAGGGAGCTCATGGTGTGGGGTTTGGGCCACAGACCGACAGTTTCCCTGTCCAGTCAGGGGCAGGCAGGGAACCAAGACGTGGGTTTCTGGCCGCAGACCAACAGGTTCCCATTCTCCTCGGGGGCAGGCAGGGGAGCTAAGCAGGTGCAGTTCTGGCGGCAGACTGACAGGTTCCTGTGCCAGTCAGGGGCGGGCAGGGGAGCCCAGGAGGTGGGGTTCTGGCGGGAGTCTGGCAGGTTCCGGGTGCCGTTAGGGGCGTCAGGAGAGCTAAGGGGCTGGGTTTTGATAGCAAACTGACAGATTTCTGGTTCAGTCAGTGGACCCGCGAGGGAGCGAAGGGTGTGGGGTTCTGGCTGCAGACTGACAGGTTCCCTGTCCAGTCAGGGGTACTCAGTGGAGCTTAAGGGGGTGGGATATGGTGGCAGACTGACAGGTTCCTGGTCGTGAATGGATAGGCAGGGGAGCTAAGGGGGTGGAGTTCTGAACAGACTGAGGTTTCCTGGTCCCATCAGGGGCAGGCAGGGGAGCTGAGGATGTGGGGTTCTGGCCACAGACTGACGAGTTCACAGTCCTCTCAGGGGCATGCTGGGGAACTAACAAGGTGGGGTTCTATGTGCTGACTGACAGGTGTCCGGTCCTGTCAGGGGCACTCAGTGGAGCCTAAGAGGGTGGGGGTTCTGGCTGCAGCCTGACAGTATGGACGGCCCAGTATGGACAGGCAGGGGAACTAAGGACCCTGGTTTCCTGCCGCAGCCTGACAGTTCCAAGTACCGTCAGGGGCATGTGGGGAGCTGGCGAGTGGGGGTTCTAGATGCTAGCTAACAGGTTCCTCATCCAGTCAGGGGCATTCAGTGGATCCTAAGGCAGTGGGTTTCTGGCTGCAGACCGAGAGGTTCCCCGTCCCATCAGGGGCAGGCAGGGGAGCTAAGGGGGTGGGGTCCTGGCGGCAGACTGACAGGTTCCCCGTCCAGTCGAGAGCAGGCAGTGGAGCCTCAGGGGGTGGGGTTCTGGGCGCAGAATGACGAGTTCACAGCCAATGGCTCCCCCCGTCTCAGACGCGGGGACCAATCAGACGCTGGGCGGGCGTGTGCTTCCTGTTTCAGCGGCTCGGGGCGGAAGTGGTGTTGAACCGCGATTCATTCCACACAGCTCTCTTCTCTCTTTTCTTTTAAAAAAAGCCCTTGATCTAATTCTCCTGACCGAAATTATCATTTTGCTTCTATCATCTGTGGGCCATATGTCCTGGTTTCACACCGTCCAGCCACAGTAGGCTTGGACAGGGAGGAGCGGGAAGACTACAACTCCCAAACGGCTCAGCGAGAGCGTCGCTTTGCGTCTGGGCTGGACTCGCCTGGGTGACACGTCGGGCAGCCAATGGCTTCCCCCTGTCTCAGACCCGGGGGCCAATCACAGGCCGGGTTGGTGTGTGCGTCCTGTTTCTGCGACTCCGGGCAGACATGGTCTTGAAAGGAACGACGTTTCAACACAGATCTCTCCCTTTCTTGGAAAAAAAAAGGCTCTATGATCTAATTTTCCTGACCTAAGTTATCATTTTTCTTTTATCATCTGTGGGCCATATTCCCTGGTTTCACATTGTCCAGCCACGTTAGGCTTGCACAGAGCGGGGCGGGGAGACTTCCACCTCCCCGAAGCCTCAGTGGCGGCGGCGGGGACGCTCTACGTGTGGGCTGTACTGGCCTGAGTGACAGGTAGCCGACCCAATGGCTTCCCCGGTCTCAGACTCCGGACCGCTCAGACGTGGGGTGGGTGTGTGCTTCCTGTTTCGGAGGCGTCTGCTCGGGGCGGAAATGGTGTGGAAAGGAACCGTGTTTCAACCCAGCTGTCTTCTTTCTCTTCTTTGAAAAAAAGCTCTGAGGCCTAATTTTCCTGACCTAAATGATCATTTTTCGTCTGTCACCTGTGGGCCATCTTTCCTGATTTCACATTGTCCAGCCACCCTATGCTTGGACAGGGTGGACCGGGGAGACTACAACTCCCCAAAGCCTCAGCGGCAGGGCGCTCTGCGGCTGGGCTCGTCTGAGTGACAGGTCGGGCAGCCATTGGCTTCACGCGGTCTCAGACTCCGTTGCCAATCAGATGCTGAGTGGTTGTGTCGCCCTGTTTCTGCGGCTCGGGGCGGAAATGGTGTGGAAAGCAACCGCCTCGAGCCACGCCCCTCGCGGCTCCTGACTGGACGCGGGAAGTGACGTCTGCGCGCACCACGCGGCAGTCGTCCCGCCCATGTCCAGCTCGGACCGGACCGGGCAGCTTCGGGTCTGGGTCCCGCACGTCCCTGGCAGCCCCTGAGCGGGCGCGTACCCGCCTGTCCGTCCGCCAGAACCTCGCCCTGTAGCTTGGCCCTGCCTGCCCTTGTCTGGGAGGAGGAACGCGCAGTAGGAGCCCAGAACCTGTCTTCTGCCACGCTGCCTGCCCGCGCCCAGCACGGGCGGGACAGGCCGCACTGTTCCTCCTCATCCAGCAGAGCCACTCAGGGCCGGGCAGAGGGCGAGGTTCTGAACCTAGACCTGCGCCTCACTCGTCCAGGGAGGCCAGGCAGCCACCGGCGAGGAAGGAGGTGGCGTTCTGAGCGCGCACTGGAAAAAGTCATTAGCGGCAGTGCAGAGGGCGGCAGGAGGCGCCCTCCGGCAGCTTCCTGGTCGCGTTAGGGGCAGCAGGAGCGCTAAGGGGGTGGGGTGCTGGCGGGAGACTGACAGATTCCCGGTCCAGTCAGGGGCAGAAGGAGCGCAAAGGGGGTGGGGTTTAGGCGGGAGACTGACAGGTTCCCCGTCCAGTCAGGGGCAGCAGGAGCGCCAAGGGGGTGGGGTGCTGGCGGGAGACTGACAGGATCCCGGTCCAGTCAGGGGCAGGCAGCACCGCCAAGGGGGTGGGGTTTAGGCGGGAGACTGACAGGTTCCCCGTCCAGTCTGGGGCAGGCAGGGGACCGCTAAAGGGGTGGGGTTTAGGCGGGAGACTGACAGGTTCCCGGTCCAGGCAGGGGCAGGCAGGGGACCGCTAAAGGGGTGGGGTTTAGGCGGGAGACTGACAGGTTCCCCGTCCAGTCAGGGGCAGAAGGAGCGCCGAGGGGGTGGGGTTTAGGCGGGAGACTGACAGGTTCCCCGTCCAGTCAGGGTCAGTCAGGGGAACGCTAAAGGGGTGGGGTGCTGGCGGGAGACTGACAGGTTCCCCGTCCAGTCAGGGGCAGAAGGAGCGCCGAGGGGGTGGGGTTTAGGCGGGAGACTGACAGGATCGCGGGCCAATCAGGGGCAGGCAGGGGAGCTAAGGGGTTGGGTTTCTGGCGGGAGACTGACAGGTTCCTGGTCCAGGCAGTGGCAGGCAGGGGAGCTAATGGGGTGCGTTTCTGGCGGGAGACTGACAGGTTCCCTGTCCAGTCAGGGGCAGAAGGAACGCTGAGGGGCTGGGGTTTAGGCGGGAGACTGACAGGATCCCGGTCCAATCAGGGGCAGGCAGTGGAGCCTAAAGGGGTGGGTTTCTGGCGGGAGACTGACAGGTTCCCGGTCCAGGCAGGGGCAGGCAGGGGAGCTAGGGATGCGGGGTTCTGGTTGACGACGGGCAGCTTTTGGTCCGAGTCAGGAGCTGGCAGGGGAGCCAAGGAGGTGGGGTCCTGGCGGGAGACTGACAGGGTCCCGTCCAGTCTGGGGCAGGCAGGACCGCCAAGGGGGTGGGGTACTGGCGGCAGAGTGACAGTTTCCCGGTCCAGTTGTGGGCCGGCAGGGGAGCTAAGGCCTTGGGGTTTGGGCGCAGACTGACAGGTTCCTGGTCCAGTCAGGGGCAGGAAGGGGAACCAAGGAGGTGGGGTTCTGGTGGGAGACTGACAGGTTGCGGGTCCATCAGGGACAGGCAGAGGAGCTGAGGTGGTGGGTTTCTGGTCGTACACTGAGAGCTTCCCGGTCCCGTCAGTGGCAGTCCGGGGAGCCAGTGAGCTGTGGTTTGAGCGGCAGACTGACAGGTTCCAGGTCCACTGGGGTAGGGAGGGGAGCTGAGGAGGTGGGGTTCTGGCTGCAGACTTGGAGGTTCCGGGTCCCATCGGGGCAGGCAGAGGAGACGAGGTGGGGTCCAGGCTGCAGAAAGAAAGATTCCTCGTCCAGCAGGGGCAGGCAGAGCAGATAAGGAGGTGGGGTTCTGGCCACAGACTGACAGGTTCCCGTTCGTCGAGTCAGGGGCACTCGGGTGAGCCAAGAAACTGTGGACGTTTACTTCTTCCTGAGAGGATGCGGTCTGAGAGGAGGAGCGTGGTGGGGGCAAGAGGTGCGGAGTCACCGCACGGACGCCGGGAGGCGGGTGAGAGCAGTCCTGAGGCGGGCAGCCAGCAGACTGACTCGTTTATTTCAGTTGCTACAGCTGCTTCTATGGCCAAGACAGCCCATCCAGTCAAGGGGCGGTCTAGGCCCTGACCAATCGCAGCCTGTGGCCAGGCGGTTTCCAAAGCCATCCAATCACAGCCTGTGGCCAGGCAGGCTCTTGGTGCCAGGCAGGTTCTGAAACCATCCAGTCACGGCCTGCCATCAGTCAGGCTCTGTTGTCATGTGGTTTCTGAAAGCATCCAATCACGGCCGGCTGGCTGTCAGTCAGGCTCTGTTGTCATGTGGTTTCCTCTGTTGCCATGTGGTTTCAGAAGCCATCCAATCACGGCCTGGTGCCAGGCAATTTCTGTGGTCAGCGGCCATCTTGGCATGACCTTTTCTCCTCGGCGGCCATCTTGGCATGACCTTTTTCCCTCAGTGGCTATCTCGACATGACCTCTTCACCTTAACGACCTTTTCACCTTACCCCTTGCCATAGTGCACAGGGAACCTGTCAGCCTGCGACCAGACACTCCCCCTTAGCTCTCATGCCTGGACATTTTGGTCCAGGATCCTTTCCGTCTGTGGCCAAACCTGGGAACCTTTCCATCTGTGGCAGGAATCTCACGTCCTTGGCTCACCTGCCTGCCCCTGAGGGGACCCAGGAACCTGTCGGTCAGCAGCCAGAGCCCACCCCCTTAGTCTCCACTGAGTGGCCCTGACGGGACCGGGAACCTGTCGGCCTGCTGACAGAACCCCACGTCATTGGCTCTGCTGACTGCCCCTGACAGGATGGGAACCTGTCAGTGTGTGACCAGAAACCAACCGCTTTAGCTCCTCTGCCTGCCCCTGATGGAGGTGGAATCCGTCACTCTGCGGCCAGAACCCCACATGCTTGGTTCCACTGACTTCCCCCTAATGGACCCAGAACCTCTCAGCCTCTGGCCAGACCCCACCTCCTTGGCTCCCCTTCCTGCCCCTGATGGGACCGGGAATCTGTCAGTCTGCCGCCAAAACCCCACCCCTTAGCTCCCCTGCCTGGCCGTTCTGGACTGGGAACCTGTCAGTCTGCGACCAGAACCCCACCTCCATGGCTTCCCTGACTGCCACTGACAGAACTGAAACCCTGTCAGCCTGTGTCCAGAACCCCGCCTCCTTAGCTCCCCTGCCTTTCCCTGATGGGACCAGGAACCTCTCAGTCTCTGAGCAGAACCCCACTCCATCTGCTCCCCTTCCTGGACATCCTGCACCGGGACCTGTCCGTCTGACTCCAGAACCCAAACTCCTTAGGCTCCCCTGCCTGCCCCTAACAGCACTGGGTCATGTCAGTCTGCGACCAGAGGCTCACCTGTCTGCCCCTGACTCGACGTGGAACCTGTCAGTCTGCGGCAGGAATCCCACGTCCTTAGCTCCCCTGCCTGCCCTGAACAGAACTGGGAACCTGTCAGTCTGTGGGCAGAACCCCACCTCCTTAGGCTCCCCTGCCTGCCCCTGACTGGACCAGGAACCTGTCAGTCTGCAGCCAAAGCCCCACCCAGCTTGGCTCCACTGAGTGCTCTTGACAGGACCGGGAACCTGTCAGTCTGTGGCCAGAACCCCACGTCCTTAGCTGCCCGCCTGCCTTTGATAGACCTGGAACCTGTAGTCTGCAGAAAGAACCTCAGCACCGTGCCTCCCTGTCCTACTCCACACGGACATGGAACCTGAAAGTCTGCCGCCAGAACCCCACATCCTTAGCTCCTTTGGCTGCCCCTGATGGGACCAGGAGCCTGTCAGTCTGCATGCAGACTTCATGTCCTTAGCTCCCCTTATTGCCCCTGACTGGACCAGGAACCTGTCAGTGTGCAGCCAAACCCCACATCCTTAGCTCCACTGCCTACCCCTGTTGGAAATGGAACCCGTGAGTCTGTGGCCAGAACCCCACCCACCTTAGCTCCCCTGCCTGCCCTTGACAGGACTGGGAACCTGTCAGTTGCGGCCAGAACCCCATGTCCCTAGCTGCCCTGCCTGCCCCTGACTGGACCGGGAACCTGTCAGTGTGCAGCCAGAACCCCACATCCTTAGCTCCACTGCCTGCCTCTGTTGGACCCAGTACCTGTAAGTCTGCGGCTAGAACCCCAGCTCCTGGGCTCATTTCCCGCCCCAGATGGACCCGGAATGTGTCAGTCTGCCACTAGAACCCTAACTTCTTTGCTCCCCTGACTTGCCCCTAACTGGAGCAGGAACCTGTCAGTCTGCAGCCAGAACCCCACCCTCTAGTCTCTGCTGAGTGCTCCTGACAGGACCGGGCACCAGTCAGTCTGTGGCCAAAACTCCACCCCCTTAGCTCCCTTGCCTGACCATACCGGACCAGGAATCTGTCAGTCTGTGGCCAGAACCACACGTAGCTAACTCCCCTTCCTGGCGTCACTGGACCAAAACGTGTCACTCTGAGGCCAGAACCACCCTCCTTGGCTCCCCTGACTGCCACTGATGGGACCGGGAACCCGTCAGTCTGCAGCCAGAACCCCAACCCTTGAGGCTCCAGTGAGTCCCCCTGATGGGACTGGGATCCTTTCAGTCTGCGGACAGAACTGCACCCCTTAGCTCCCAGGCCTGCCCCTGACTAGACCAGGAACCTGTCAGTCTGTGGCCAGAACCCCACCTTCATTGGCTCCTCTGACTGTCCCTGACTGGACCGAGAACCTGTCAGTCTGTGGCCAGAACTCCACCCCTTAGCTCCCCTGCCTGCCCCTGACTGGACCTGGAATCTGTCAGTCAGTCTGCGGAAGGAACCCCATGTCCTTAGCTCCCTGCCTACTCCTGATGGGACCAGAGACCTGTCGTCATTCTGTGGCCAGAACCCCACCTCCGTAGGCTACGCTGCCCGCCCCTGACTGGACCAGGAACTTGTGAGTCTGCAGCCAGAACCCCACCCCATCAGCACCCCTACCTACCCTTGATGGACCCGCAACTGTCACCTGTGGCCAGAACCCCACCTCCTTAGGCTCCCCTGCCTACCTGTGATGGGACTCGGAACCTGTCAGTCTCGACCAGAGCCTAACCTGCGTGGCTCCCCTGACTTTCCCTGAGGGGGCCAGGAACCTGTCACTCTGTAACCAGAACCCCACCTCATTGGGCTCCCCTGACAGCAACGGGAACCTGTCAGCCTGTGGCCAGATCCCCATGTCCTCAGCTCCCCTGCCTGCCCCTGATAGACCTGAACCTGTCAGTCTGTGGCCAGAACCAACCTCCTTGGCTCCCCTGACTGCCCGTGATGGGACCAGGAACCTGTCATGCTGCTGCCAGAACCTTAGCCAGAACGCCTTAGTTTCCCTGCCTGGCTATTTGGACCGGGAACCTGTCCATGTGCGGCCAGAACCCCACATGCTTAGCTCCCCGGCTTGTCCCTGACTAGACAGGGAACTTGTATGTCTGTGGCAGGAACACCATCCTCTTACACTACCCTGCCTGCCCCTGACTGGAACCAGAGCCTGTCATTCTGTGGCCACCTCCTTGGCTCCCCTGACTGCCTCTTTCTGGCCTGACAGTCTAGGACTACAACCCCACCTCTTGGCTCCCCTGACTGCCTCTTTCTGGCCTGAGAACCTGACAGTCGAGGACTACAACCCCACCTCTTGGATCCCCTGCCGGCCCTTGATGGAACTGGGAACCTGTCAGTCTGGGGCCAGAACCCCACCTCCTTGTCTCCCCTGCCTGCCGCTGATGGGACTGGTAGCTTGCCAGTCTAGGGCCAGAAACGCCGTCTTTGGCTCCCCTGCCTGCCCCTGACAGGACCGGGAACCTGTCAGTCTGCGGCAGGAACCCCAAGTCCTTAGCTCTCCTGCCTGCCCCTGACTGACCCAGAACCTGTCACTCTGCGACAGTTCCTGATCCAGTCAGGGGCACTCAGTGGATCCTAAGGGAGTGGTTTCTCTGCCATATCTGAATGTGAAAGTCCAGCTGGGTGCAGAAACTAGGGAAGAACAGACAGTGCACACATCTGGTCATATGGCAAGTGTGTGACATTCAAGATGGTTTACAAAGTGGCCCACAACAGGTGATCTCTCCCTACCTCTTCATGTAGCGTGCCTTCAGACACTAACCCCTGGCTCACAACTTGAAGTCTATAAAGGACGGAGACCCTCAGCTATCACTGAGTGGCTCAGAGGACACTGCATGGCTTGTGCTCAATCACTTGTGTCCCTGTTCAAAGCATAGTTTATGAAAATAATCATACAGGCCAGCGCCGCGGCTCACCAGGCTAATCCTCTGCCTGCGGCGCCGGCACACCGGGTTTTAGTCCCAGTCAGGGCGCCGGATTCTGTCCCGGTTGCCCCTCTTCCAGGCCAGCTCTCTGCTGTGACCAGGGAGTGCAGTGGAGGATGGCCCAAGTGCTTGGGCCCTGCACCCCATGGGAGACCAGGAAAAGCACCTGGCTCCTGCCATCGGATCAGCGCGGTGCGCCGGCCGCGGCGGCCATTGGAGGGTGAACCAACGGCAAAGGAAGACCTTTCTCTCCATCTCTCTGTCTCTCACTGTCCACTCCTGCCTGTCAAAAAAAAAAAAAAAAAGAGCCTATCAGCAAAAACCAAGACTCGTTCAAGGTGGTGAAGACCGCGCGTACGTTTCCGGAGTCTTATTTCAAGTTTTAATTCTTCTGCCAACACACTCATGGTAATCCCAGGCTAGTTGCTCTCGTTTCTGAATCGACGTGTCACCCACTGCGCCTCCCTCGTCTGGGCACTTCATCACTCACTCACTGAAGTTGCTGTTCAGAGTGTCCGCTGTGTCCTGTTCTCTCCTGCTCTAAAGTCACTGAGGAGACAGTACTGACGACGAAGCTGCAAACCCTTTCAAGAAGCAAACGTGTCTATACACGACCATGTTTTCAAGGCATTTCCGATGGATCTGACTGCCTGTCAAAAAAAAAATTAAAAAAAATAACTGAGATATTGGGGGTCTTGGTATTAGGAGATGAGCAAACTTTGTAGTTATGAATCTACCTTGTCCAAAGTGCTCTACACGCCATGTTGATGACCCTCCTCTCCCTGAGAGAAGAGCCAGCCTGAGCCGTGGAGTGAGTGGAGCAGAAAACCGGATTAAAGGATTACAGAACGCAGAAACCGGTCAAGTCGGTTTTTCCCATCGAGAGACAGAAACTAGAGTGACCTCCCTGGAGCTCTCAAGGTCATGTCTGGGTGCCTGCGCACGAAAAAAGCTAAAAAAAAAAATCCAGGTTCTGGAACATTCTAGGACGTTCTAGAATGTTCCGGGATCCCTAGAATTTTTCCGAGGTGTTCTAGAATGTACCAGAACATCAGCAAGTGAGTCTGGGGGGATTCTGGGATACAGGTCTGAGTAGAAGTTTCCCGGCTGGGTGTGACGGGTGTCCTGGTGCCGGCCTGGCCCTGCGGACATTGACGTGACATCCCGCGCCCATCGGGGCTGCGGAAACTTCCAGCACGTCGGCAGAGGGTCTCAGACCCCCCAGGACGCTCGCTGGGTTCTCTGGAACATACTGGAACATTCTACAACATTCCAAGACCCCAAAGACACT
Source organism: Oryctolagus cuniculus (assembly GCF_051225735.1). Lineage (NCBI taxonomy): Eukaryota > Metazoa > Chordata > Mammalia > Lagomorpha > Leporidae > Oryctolagus > Oryctolagus cuniculus. The sequence goes on along the minus strand of NC_142889.1, from coordinate 5,466,195 downwards.
CTCCAAGCGGTCCAGGGCTTCCTACGAACATTCTAGAAAATTCTACGTCATCCGCCAGTATTCCGGAACACTCCAAGACCAGGCGCTCTAGAATACTCTAAGGCCCCGAGGATGTGCGCCGGGCTCTCTGGACGTGTTCTAGAACATTCTGGAACATTCCACAGAATTCCTCGGGATTCCAAGGACATTCCCTGGGCATTCTAGAACATTCTGGAATCCTGGAAACACCCACCAGGGGTTCTGGAAAATTCCAAGGCCCAAGAACGCACGACAGACTCTCCCAGAATTCCCTGGGAGCACTGACCGTTCCAGTGTCCACCAGGATGTTTGCACAACCTTCGGCCCCGCCAACTCCTCCCCCAGCCCTGGCAATAAATAGACGCCGGGTCCCCGCCGGCTCAGACGACGACGAAGACGATGGTGATGAAGATGACGGTGATGAAGGCTCTCCTCCTCGCCCTCACGGTGGGCGTGGCCTGTGCAGACATCGACCCCGCCCAGGTATCATAAATTTGCATCATTAGTTCCAAGTATTAATTCTCGTCATGAATTCATATCATTACTTCGCATCACTAATTCGCATCACTACTTCGCGTTGTTTCTTCAGCCGTATCATTAATTCACGTCATTTCTTCACCTCCCCAGCTCTCCGGGCCCTGGCGCACCTCCGCCATGGCCTCCGACAACCTGGAAATGATCCTGAAGGATGGGCCACTCCAGATGCTGTTCCGCGAGATGGAGTGCAACGAGGAATGCAACGCCCTGAACGTCTTCTTCTACGTGAAGTGAGGGGCGGGGCCAGGGGAGACAAGCCGAGGCCAGAGACAGAGAGCCAGGGGGGAGCAATCGAGCCCAGAGAGCGGGGAAGACAGGCGCCGCCAAGCCCAATCGATCCCAGAGAGAGAGAGAGAGAGCAGGCCAGGGCGACCAGCCGAGCCCAGAGAGAGAGCAGACAGGAGTAGTTGAGCCCAGAGTCAGAGAGCATGTGGGCTAGAGGGGAGTAATGGAGCTGAGAAAGAGCAGACAGGAGTAGTTGAGCCCAGAGTCAAAGAGCAAGCCAGGGGGGACCAGCCGAGCCCAGGGAGAGTGAGCAGACAGGGGTAGTTGAGCCCAGAGTCAGAGAGCATGTGGGCTAGAGGGGAGTAATGGAGCTGAGAGTGAGCAGACAGGACCAGCCGATCCCAGAGTCAAAGAGCAGGCCATGGTGGACCAGCCGAGCCCAGAGAGAGAAAGAGTAGACAGGAGCAGTTGAGCCCAGAGTCAGAGAACAGGTGGGCTAGAGGGGAGTAATGGAGCTGAGAGAGAGCAGACAGGACCAGCCGATCCCAGAGTCAAACAGCAGGCCATGGTGGACCAGGCGAGCCCAGAGGGAGAGCAGACAGGAGCAGTTGAGCCCACAGCGAGCGGCCATGTTCCCGGTCTCTCCTTCAGGAAGAACAAGGTATGCACCCCGCACACGGTTGTGGCCCAGAAGAACGCAGATGGCATCTACACCACTGACTGTGAGTACAGAGCATTTCGGAAAGTTCCAGACAATTCCAGATGACCCCAGGGAATGTCCGGTGTGTTCCAGAATGTTCGAGAATGTTCCCAGAAATGTTCCAGGATGCTGCAAATGTCCCAGGATGCTCCAGTTCCTCAATGTTCTAGAATGTTCCAGAATGCGCTAGAATGTCCCAGCATGCCCCGGCACATCCGAACACCCACCTCTCTCCCTACAGTCGAAGGCCAGACCTCCTTCCAGTTCCGCGAATTGGATCCCGTTAGGCAAATCATCTTCATCAATAACATGGGGTCCAAAGGCAAGACCAGCCGCCTCAGCTTCCTTGTGGGTGAGCCCCCCTCACACACACATGTACACTGCCGGTGCCCGCTAGGGATACGCACCACCACCCGAGAGTCTGAGCCCGACTGTATACGGGGAAAGGGGGGCTGCATGGCCAGGCATATACAGTCGGTGCCCACTGGATAAAGCGAGTGTATACAGTCAGTGCCCACTAGACATGGTGGGCATATACAGTCGGTGCCCACTAACGCTAGCATATACAGTTGGCGCTCGCTAGATGGGGTGAGTGTATACAGTCACTAAAGCGAGTGTATGCAGTAGGCTCACACTAAAGCGAGCGTACTCAGTCGGCGCCCACTCGTGCCACAGTCAAATTGGGAATCATAAACGACGACCCGCCAGAGGACTACGCGAGGCTCACGGAGCAGAATGGGATCCCGCGGAAGTACATCCGGCGTGTGGCCGACACAGGTGAGGCTTCGGCGGCTTCCGGGCTGACTCGGCGCTGACTCGGCACTGACTCGGCTTTCCTCTCTCCAACAGACACCTGTCCACCCTGAGGACGCCTCCCTTGGAGAAGGTGCCAGAACGTTCTAGACCATTCCAGAACCGCCCCTCCTGCACAATGATTCCTCCCCTGATCGCCTCACCATCTCCTCCCACCTGCGAACGCGCTAGTATGCTCCGGAACATTCTAGAGCATTCTGGATTGATCCAAGATGGTCTGGATTGTTCCAGAATTTCTAGAAAGCTTCGGAACATTCTAGAATCGGCCGTCCCCGGCTTTCTCTGCTTCCTGTTCATGGAATAAACTCATCCCAGGCACAGTCCCAGTCGTTTATTTTAAACGATTTTTATTGTTCCGTCAAAAGACAGAGCGAGCTGGTGGAGGAACCCAGGGGCTACCTCCGGGTCTCCCTGCACTGTCAGTCACCGTTCACTGACAAGGGGGTGGGCTCTGTCATCTGGTGGCTGTCAATCAGCCCTGAGTGACACTGGGGGGGTTCTCCCCGACTCCACTGGCAGCCAGTCACACTCCACCAGGATCCCAGGGCCACATCCGGGTCCCCATGGCCACATCCGGGTCTCCAGGGCAATATCCGGCTCCCCAGGGCTCCACTCATGTCCGCAGTGACACATCCAGGTCCCCAGGGGCACATCCTGGTCCCCAGGGCCACATCCGGGTCTAAGTGCTCCATCCGGGTCTCTGGGCTCCATCTGGGTCCCTAGGGCTCCATCCGGGTCTCTGGGCTCCATCCGGGACTCCTGGCTCCATCCGAGTCTCTGGGCTCCATACAGGTCTCTGGGCTCCATCGGGGTCTCTGGGCTCCATCTGTATCTCTGGGCTCCATCTGGGTCCCTAAGGAAACATCCTGGTCCCTAAGGCTCCATCCGGGTCTCTGTGCTCCTTCAGGGTCACTAAGGCTACATCCGGGTCCTTAAGGTTCCTTCCGAGTCCTTAAGGCTCCATCCAGGTCTCTGGGCTCCATCCAGGTCTCTGGACCACACCCGGGTCTCTGAGCTCCATCCGGGTTTCGGGGCTCCAACCGTGTCCCTAAGGCTGCATCCAGTCTCTGGGCTCCATCCGAGTCTCTGGGCTCCACCCCGATCTCCAGGGCCACATCCAGGTCCCCAGGGCTCCATCCGGGTCTCCAGGGCCACACCAGGGTCTCCAGGGCCACATCCGGATCTCCAGGGCTCCCTCCAGGGCCATATCTGGGTCCCAGGGCTCCACCCAGGGTCTCTGGGCTCTCTCCAGGTCTCTGAGCTACATCCGGGTCCCTGAGGCTCCATCCTGGTCTCTGGGCTCCATCCTGGTCTCGGGGCTCTGCCCGAGTCTCTGGGCTCCATCTGGGTCCCTAAGGCTCCATCCGCATCCCTAAGGCTCCATGCGGGTCTCTGGGCTCCATCCAGGTCTTAAGGCTCCATCTGAGTCTCTGGGCTCCATTAGAGTCTCTGGGCTCCATCTGGGTCTTTGGGCTCCATCCAGGTCCCTAAGGATCGATCCGGGACTCCTGGCTCCATCCGAGTCTCTGGGCTCCATCCAGGTCTCTGGGCTCCATCCAGGTCTCTGGGCTCCATCCATATCTCTGGGCTCCATCTGGGTCCCTAAGGATCCATCCGGGACTCCTGGCTCCATCCGAGTCTCTGGGCTCCATCCAATTCCCTAAGACTCCATCCAAGTCCCTAAGGATCCATCCGGGTCTCTGGGCTCCATCCAGGTCCTTAAGGCTCCATCCAAGTCTCTGGGCTCCATCCGGGTTCCTAAGGCTCCCTCCGGGTCCCTAAGGCTCCATCCAGTTCCCTAAGGCTCTTCCGAGACTCTGGGCTCCATCTGGGTCCATAAGGCTCCATCCGGGTCCATAAGGCTCCATCCGGGTCTTTGGGCTCAATGCGAGTCTCTGGGCTCCATCCGGGTCTCTGGGCTCCATCCATATCTCTGAGCTCCATCTGGGTCCCTAGGGCTCCATCCTGGTCTCTGGGCTCCATCCGGGTCTCTGGGCTCCATCCGGGTCCCTAAGGCTCCATCCGGATCTCTGGGCTCCATCTGGGTCTCTGGGCTCCACCTGGGTCTCTGGGCTCCATCTGGGTTCCTATGGCTCCATCCGGATCTCTGGGCTCCATCTGGGTCCCTAAGACTCCATCGGGGTCCCTAAGGCTCCATCCGGGTCTCTGGGCTCCATCCGGGTCTCCAGGGCCACATCGGGTCTCCCAGGGCTCCACATACGGGACCCAGGGCCACATCCGGTTCCCCAAGGGACATATCGGGGTCCCCAGGGCCACATCCAGGTGTCTCAGGCCATTACCGGTTCTCCAGGGCCACATCCGGGTCTAGGGCCACATCCAGGTCTCCAGGGCTCCATCCAGGTCTCCAGGAACATCTGGGTCTCCAGGGCCACATCAGCATGATCAGGGCCACATCCGGGTCTCTAGGGCTCTCTCCAGGGCCACATCCAGGTCTCCATCACTACATCCGGCTCTCTATGGCGCCATCCAGGTCTCCGGGGTCACATCCGGATCTCCAGGGCCACATACGGGCTCCCAGGGCCACATCCGGGTCCTTAGAGTCACATGGGGGTCTCCAGGGCCACACCCGGGTCTCTAGGGCCACATCTGGGTCTCCCAGGGCTCCATCCGGGTCCCCCAGGTCCACATCCGGGTTGCCAAGGCCACATCGGGGTCTCCCAGGGCTCCATCCAGGTCCACATCAGGTCCCCAGGGCCACATCCGGTTCTCCCGGGGCCACATTCGGGTCCCCACGTCCACACCCGGGTCCCAGGGCCACATCCAGGTCCCTAGGGCCATATCCGGGTCTCCAGGGCTCCATCCAGGTCTCTAAGGCTTTATCCAAGTCTCTGGGTTCCATCAGAGTCTCTGGGCTCCATCCATATCTCTGAGCTCCATCCAGGTTCCTAAGACTCCATCCGGGTCTCTGGGCTCCATCCGAGCCCCTAATGCTCTATCTCACTCTCTGGGCTCCATCCAAGTCTCTGGGCTCCATCCGGATTCCTAAGGCTCCATCAGGTCTCTGAGCTCCATCTGGGTCCCTAAGGCTCCATCCGGATATCTGGGCTCCATCAGGTCTCTGGGCTCTATCAGGTCACTGGGCTCCATCCGGGTTCCTAAGGCTCCATCCAAGTCTCTGGGCTCCATCCAGGTCCCTAAGACTCCATCAAGGTCCCTAAGGCTCCATCCGGGTCTCTGGGCTCCATCCGTGTCTCCGTGCTCCATCCGGGTCCCTAATGCTCCATCGGGGTCCCTAAGGCTCCATCCGGGTCTCTGGGTTCCATCCGAGTCCCTAAGATTCCATCCGGGTCCCTAAGGCTCCATCCAGTCCCTAAGCCTCCATCCGGGTCTCTGGGCTCCATCCGGGTCTCTGGGCTCCATCCAAGTCTCTGGGCTCCATCCGAGCCGTAAGGCTCTATCTCACTCTCTGGACACCATCCGAGTCTCTGGACTCCATAGGTATCTCGGCTCCATCCGGGTCTCTGGGCTCCATCCAAGTCTCTGGGCTCCATCTGGATCTCTGGGCTCCATCCAGGTTCCTAAGGCTCCATCCGGGTCTCTGGGCTCCATCCGGGTCTCTGGGCTCCATCCAGGTCTCTGGGCTCCATCCAAGTCTCTGGGCTCCATCCAGGTTCCTAAGGCTCCATCCAAGACTCTGGGCTCCATCTGGATCTCTGGGCTCCATCCAGGTTCCTAAGGCTCCATCCAGGTCTCTGGGCTCCATCCGAGTCTCTGGGCTCCATCCGGGTCCCTAAGGCTCCATCCGGGTCTCTGGGCTCCATCCGGGTCTCTGGGCTCCATCCGGGTCTCTGGGCTCCATCCAGGTCTCTGGGCTCCATCAGGGTCCCTAAGGCTCCATCCGGGTCTCTGGGCTCCATCCTGGTCTCTGGGCTCCTTCTGGGTCCCTAATGCTCCATCGGGGTCCCTAAGGCTCCATCCGAGTCTCTGGGTTCCATCCGAGTCCCTAAGATTCCTTCCGGGTCCCTAAGGCTCCATCCAGTCCCTAAGCCTCCATCCGGGTCTCTGGGCTCCATCCGGGTCTCTGGGCTCCATCCGAGCCATAAGGCTCTATCTCACTCTCTGGACACCATTCGAGTCTCTGGGCTCCATCCATATCTCTGGGCTCCATCTGGGTCTGTGGGCTCCATCCGAGCCATAAGGCTCTATCTCACTCTCTGGGCTCCATCATGTCTCTAGGCACCATCCGGGTCTCTGGGCTCCATCCAAGTCTCTGGGCTCCATCTGGATCTCTGGGCTCTATCCAGGTTCCTAAGGCTCCATCCAGGTCTCTGGGCTCCATCCGGGTCTCTGGGCTCCATCCAGGTCTCTGGGCTCCATCCGAGCCATAAGGCTCTATCTCACTTTCTGGACACCATTCGAGTCTCTGGGCTCCATCCATATCTCTGGGCTCCATCTGGGTCTGTGGGCTCCATCCGAGCCATAAGGCTCTATCTCACTCTCTGGGCTCCATCCATGTCTCTAGGCACCATCCGGATCTCTGGGCTCCATCCGAGTCTCTGGGCTCCATCCGAGTCTCTGGGCTCCATCCGGGTCTCTGGGCTCCATCCAAGTCTCTGGACTCCATCCGAGTCTCTGGGCTTCACCCAGGTTCCAGGGCCACATCCGGGTCTCCAGGGCCACATCCGGATGCTCAGGGCCACATCCAGGTCTGTAGGGTTCTCTCCATGGCCACATCCGGGTCTCCAGGGCACCATCCGGGTCTCCAGGGTCACTCTGGGTCTCCAGGGCCAAATACGGGATCCCAGGGCCACATCCGGGTCCCCAGAGTCACATGGGGCTCTCTAGGGCCACACCCGGGTCTCTAGGGCCACATCCAGGTCCCTAGGGCCACTTCCGTGCCTCCAGGTCCACATCTGGGTCTCCAGAGCCACATCCGGGTCTCCATTGCTACATCCGGGTCTTGCAGGGCTCCATCCGGGTCCCCCAGGTCCACATCCCAAGTCCACATCCAGGTCTCCCAGGGCTCCATCCAGGTCCACATAAGGTCTCCAGGGCCACATCTGGTTCTCCCAGGGCCACATCCGGGTTCCCAGGTCGACACCCGGGTCCCAGGGCCACATCCAGGTCCCTAGGGCCACATCCGGGTCTTCAGGGCTCACTCAAGGGCCACATCTTGGTCCCAGGGCTCCACCCAGGTCTCCAGGGCCACATCCGGGACTCCACGGCCACATCCGGGTCTCCAGGGCCACATCCTTGTCTCCAGGGCCACATCCGGGTCTCCCAGGGCTTCACCGGGTCCCCAGGTCACATCTGGGTCCCCAGGGCTACATCGGGGTCCTCAGGGCTCCTTTAGTGTCTCCAGGGCCACATCCGGGTCTCCTGGGCCACATCCGGATCTCAAGGGCTACATCGGGGTCTCCAGGGCCACATCTGGGTCTCCAGGGCCACATCCAGGTCTTCAGGGCTCCCTCCAGGGCCACTTCTGTGTCCCAAGGCTCCACCCGGTTCTCCAGGGGCACATCCGGGTCCCCAGGGCCACATCCAGGTCTCCCAGGGCTCCACTCGGTTCCCCAGGTCCACACCTGGGTCTCCAGTGCCCCATTGGGTCTTCAGGGCCACATCCAGGTCTCCAGGGCCACATCCGGGTCTCCAGGGCCACATCCGGGTCCCCAGGGCCACATCCGGGTCTCCAGGGACACATCCGGGTCCCCAGGGCCACATCTGGGTCTCCCAGGGCTCCACCTGGGTCCCCCAGGGCCACATCCAGGTCTCCCAGGGCTCCACCTGGGTCCCCAGGGCCACATCCGCGTCCCCAGGGCCCCACCCAGGTTTCCAGGGCCACACCCGGGTCTCCAGGTCCACACCCTGGTCTCCAGTGCCCCATTGGGTCCTCAGGGTCACATCCAGGTCTCCAGGGCCACATCCGGGTCCCCAGGGCCATATCCGGGTACCCAGGGCCACATCCCAGTGTCCAGAGCCACATCCAGGTCTCCCAGGGTCACATCAGGGTGTCTAGCGCCACATCCAGATCTCCAGGGCTACATCCAGGTCTCCAGGGCCACATCCGGATCTCCAGGGCCACATCCAGGTCTCCAGGGCGACATCTGGGTCTCATGGGCCACATCCGGGTCTGCAGAGCCACTTCCGGGTCTCCAGGGCCAATTCTGGGTCTCTAGGTCCACATCCGGGTTTCTAGGGACACATCTGGGTCTCCAGAGCTCCATGCAGGGCCCCACCCCGGTCTCCAGGGCCACATTGGGGTCTCCAGGGCCATATTGTGGTATCCCAGGGCCACATCCGGGTCTCCAGGGCCACAACCGGATTTCAAGGGCCACACCCAGGTCTTCAGGGCCACATCCAGGTCCGCAGGACCACATCCGTGTGCCCAGGGCCACATCCTGGTGTCTAGGGCCACATCCGAGTCTCCAGGGCCACATCCAGGTCCACAAGGCCAATTCCGGGTCTCCAGGGCCAATTCCGGGTCTCCAGGGCCACTTCTGGGTCTCTAGGGCCACATCTGGGTCTTTAGGGCCAAATCCGATTCTTTAGGGCTACATCCTGGTCTCCAGGCCTCATCTGAGCCTCCAGGGCTCCCTCCAGGGCCACATCCAGGTCCACAAGGCCAATTCCGGGTCCCCAGGGCCAATTCCCGGTCTCCAGGGCCACTTCTGGGTCTCTAGGGCCACATCTGGGTCTTTAGGGCCAAATCCGATTCTTTAGGGCTACATCCTGGTCTCCAGGCCTCATCCGAGCCTCCAGGGCTCCCTCCAGGGCCACATCTGTGTCCCAGGGCTCCACCCGAGTCTCCAGGGCCACATCCGGGTCTCTAGGGCCACATCTGTGTCTCCAGGGCTCCATTCGGGTCTTCAGGGCACATCCGGGTCTCTAGGGCCACATCCAGTTTCCAGGCGCATCCAGGTCTCCAAGGCTCCCTCCAGGGCCACATCTGTTTCTCAGGGCTCCACCTGGGTCTCCAGGGCCACATTCGGGTCTCCAGGGCCACATCCAGGTCCCCAGGGCCACATCCAGGTCTCCAGGGACACATCCAGGTCTCCAGGGCCACATCCAGGTCTCCAAAGGGCACATCCAGGTCTCCAGGGCCACATCCAGGTCTCCAAGGGCCACATTCGGTCCCCAGAGTCACATCCATGTCCCTAGGGTACCATCCGGGTCTCCAGGGCCACACCCGGGTCTCCAGGGCCACTTCCGGCCCCAGGGCAATATCTGATTGTGTAGAGCCACATCAGGGATCCCAGGGTCACATCTGGGTGACTAGGGCCACATCTGGATCTCCAGGGCCGCATCCGGGTCTCTAGGGCACCATCCGGGTCTCCAGGACCACAGCCGGTTCTCTAGGGCTCCCTCCAGGTCCCCACCCATGTAACCAGGGCCACATCAGGGTCTCCAGGGCCACATCGGGGTCTCCAGGGCCCCACCCATGTCTCCAGGGCCACACCCGGATCTCCAGGGCCACATCCGGGTCTCTAGGGCTCCATCCGGGTCTCCAGGAACACATCTGGGTCTCTAGGGCCACATCCGAGTCACCAAGGCTCCCTCCAGGGCCCCACCCGGGTCTCCAGGGCCACATCCGGGTCCCCAGGGCCACATCCGGGTCTTTAGGGATCCCTACAGGGCCACATCCGGAACCCCAGGGCCACATCCGGATGTCTAGTGTCACATCCGGATCCCCAGGGCTCCATGCAGGTTTCCAGGGCCACATCTCAATCCCAGGGCTCCACCTGGGTCTCCAGGGCCAAATCCGGGTCTCCAGGGCCACATCCGGGTCTTTAGGGATCCCTACAGGGCCACATCCGGGACCCCAGGGCCACATCCGGGTCTCTAGGGCCACATCCGGGTCTCCTAGGGCTCCACCCGTGTTTCTAGGGACACATCCGGATCCCCAGGTCCACATCTGCGTCCCCAGGGCCACACCTGAGTCTCCAGGGCCACACCCGGGTCTCCAGTGCCCCATCGGGTCCTCAGGGCCACATCCGGGTCTCCAGGGCCACATCCAGGTCCCCAGGGCTCCTTCCGGGTCTCCAGGGCCACATCCCCGTCTCTAGGGCCACATCTGGGTCCCCAAGGCTGCATCCGGGTCTCCAGGGCTCCATCTGGGTGTCCAGGGCCACATCCAGGTCTCCATGGCAATATCCGAGTCTCCAGGGACACATCAATGTCTTAGGGCCATATCTGGTGCTTCAGGGCCACGTCCTGGTCTCCAGGGCCACATCCGGGTCTTCAGGGCGCCATCCAGGGCCACTTCTGTGTCCCAGGGCTCCAACCGGTTCTCCAGGAGCACATTTGTGTCTCCAGGGCCACAACCGGGTCCCCAGGGCCACATCCGCGTCCTCAGGGCCCCACCTGGGTCTCCAGGGCCACATCGGGGTCTCCAGTGTCCCATCAGGTCCCCAGGGCCACATCCGGGTCCCCTGGCCACAACCGAGTCCCCAGGGCTCCACCCGGGTCTCTAGGGACACATCCGGGTACCCAGGGCTCCTTCTGGGTCTCCAGGGCCACATCCCCATCTCTAGGGCCACATCAGGATCTCCAGGGCCACATCCGGATCTCCAGGGCCACATCCGGGTCTCCACGGTCATATCAGGTCCCCAGGGCTCCATCCAGGTTTCCAGGGCCACATCCTGGTCCCCATGTAAAAATCCGGGTCTCCAGGGCCACATCTGAATCCCAGGGCTACACCTGGGTCTCCAGGGCCACATCTGGGTCTCCAGGACCGCATCTGGGTTTCCCAGGGCCACATCCGAGTCTCCAGGGCCACATCCGGCTCCCCAGGGCTCCACCTGGCTCTCCACAGCCACATCCAGGGAGTCTCCAGGGCTCCCTCCAGCGCTAAAACTGGGTCCCAGGGCTCCATCCAAATCTCTGGTCTCCATCCAGGTCTCTGGGCTCCATCCGGGTCTCTGGGCTCCATCCTGATCCCTAAGGCTCCATCCGGGTCCGCAGGGCCACATCCGGGTCTCCAGGGCCACATCTGGGTATCCCAGGGCCACAATCAGGTCTCCAGGGCCACATACGGGTGTCCAGGGCCACATTCGGGTCTCCAGGGCCACATCCGGTTCCCCAGGGCTCCATCCGGGCCTCCAGGCCACATCCGGGTCCCCCAGGCCCACATCGTGGTGTCTAGGGCAACCTCCGGGTCTCCATGACCACATCTGGGTCTCCAGGGCTCCCTCCCGGGCCACATCTGCGTCCCAGGGCTCCACCCGGGTCCAGGGCTACATCCGGGTCCCCAGAGCCACCTCCAGGTCTCCATGGCCACACCCGGGTCTCCAGGACCACACCAGCGTCCAGGGCCACATCCGGATCTCCAGGGCTCCCTCCAGGGCCATATCTGGGTCCCAGGGCTCCACCCAGGGTCTCTGGGCCACATCCGAGTCCCCATAGCCACTTTCCGGTTCTCCAGGGCCACTTCCGGGTCCCCAGGGCCACCTCTGGGTCTTCAGGACCACATCCAGTTCTCTGGGATACATCTGGGTCTCTGGGCTCCATCCGAGTCTCAGGCCTCCATCCGGGTCTCTGGGCCACATCCGGGTCCCTAAGGTTCCATCCAGTCCCTAAGGCTCCATTCGGGTCTCTGGGCTCCATCCGGGTCCCTAAGGCTCCATCTGAGTCTATGGGCTCCATTCGAGTCTCTGGGCTCCATCTGGGTCTCTGGGCTTCATCCGGGTCTCTGGGCTCCATCCTGATCCCTAAGGCTCCATCCGGGTCCCTAAGGCTCCAACCGGGTCCGTAAGGCTCTATCCGGGTCCCTAAGGCACCATCTGGGTCTCTGGGCTCCATCCCGATCCCTAAGGCTCCATCCGGGTCCCTAAGGCTCCAACCGGGTCCGTAAGGCTCTATCCGGGTCCCTAAGGCACCATCCGGATCTCTGGGCTCCATCCAAGTCTCTGGGCTCCATCCGGGTCCCTAAGGCTCCATCTGAGTCTATGGGCTCCATTCGAGTCTCTGGGCTCCATCCGGGTCTCTGGGCTTCATCCGGGTCTCTGGGCTCCATCCTGATCCCTAAGCCTCCATCCGGGTCCCCAAGGCTCCAACCGGGTCCGTAAGGCTCTATCCGGGTCCCTAAGGCACCATCCGGGTCTCTGGGCTCCATCCAAGTCTCTGGGCTCCATCCGGGTCCCTAAGGCTCCATCCAGTCCCTAAGGCTCCATTCGGGTCTCTGGGCTCCATCCTGGTCCCTGGGCTCCATCTGGGTCTCTGGGCTCCATCCGGGTCACTGGACTCTATCTGTGTCTCTGGGCTCCATTCGAGTCTCTGGGCTCCATCCGGGTCCCTAAGGTTCCATCTGGGTCCCTAAGGTTCCATCCGGGTCTCTGGGCTCCATCTGGGTCCCTGATGCTCCATCCGAGTCTCTGGGCTCCATCCGGGTCCCTAAGGCTACATCCGGGTCTCTAGGGCCATATCCGAGTCTCCAGGGCCACATCCATTATCTCCAGGGCTCCCTCCAGGGCCACATCTGGGTCCCAGGGCTCCACCCGGGTCTCCAGGGCCACATAGGGGTCTCCAGGGCCACATCCGGGTCTCCAGAACCACATCCGGGTCTCCAGGGCTCCCTCCAGGGCCACATTCGGGTTTCAAGGGCTCTATCCGGGTTTCTAGGGCTCCACCCCTGTCTCCAGGGCAACATTCGTGTCTCCACACCACATCCGGATCCTCAGGGCCACATTCAGGTGTCCAGGGCTACATTCGGGTCTCTAGGGCTACATCAGGATCTCTAGGGTCACATCTGGGTCTCCAGGCCCACATTGGGGTCTCCAGGGCTCCATCCGAGTCCAGGGCCACATCCAGGTCTCCAGGGCCACATCCGGGTCTCCAGGGCTCCCTCCAAGGCTACATCTGGGTCCCAGGGCTCCACCCGGGTCCCAAGGGCCACATATGGGTCCCCAGGGCCACCAACAGGTCTCCGGGCTACATCGGGTTCTCTGGGCTCCATCCGGGTCTCTGGGCTCCATCCGGGTCTCTGGGCAACATCTGGGTGTCTGGGCTCTCTCCGAGTCTCTGGGTTCTCTCCAGGTCTCTGAGCTACATCCGTGTCCATAAGGCTCCATCCGAGTCTGGGCTCCAACCGAGTCTCTGGGCACCAGCAAGGTCCCTAGGATCCATCCGGGTTCCTAAGGCTCCATCCGGGTCCCTAAGGCTCCATTCGGGTCCCTAAGGCTCCATCCGAGTTTCTGGGCTCCATCCGGGTCTCTGGGCTCCATTAGGGTCTGTGGGATCCATCCGGGACCCTAAGACTCCATCCGGGTTTCTGGGCTCCATCCAGGTCCCTAAGGCTCCATCCAGGTCCCTAAGGCTCCATACGCGTCCCTAAGGCTCCATCCGGGTCTCTGGGCTCAATCCGGGTCGCTAAGGATCCATTCTGCTCTCTGTGCTCCACCCGGGTCTCCAGGGCCACATCCAGGTCACTGCGCTCCATCTGAGTCTCTGGGCTCCATCCAGGTCTCTGGGCCACATCGGGGTCGCTGGGCTCCATCCGGGTCTCTGGGCTCCATCCGGGTCTCTGGGCCACATCGGGCTCTCTGAGCTCCATTCGAGTCTCTGGGCCCTCTCCAGGTCTCTGAGCTACATCCGGGTCCCTAAGGCTCCATCCTCTTCTCTGGGCTCCATCCTAGTCTCAGGGCTCCATCCGAGTCTCTGGGCTCCATCCGGGCCCCTAAGGCTCCATTCCAGTCTCTGGGCTCCATCCGGGTCTCTGGTCTCCATCGGGGTCTCTGGGCTCCATTCGAATCTCTGGACTCCATCTGACTCTCTGGGCTCCATCCGGGTTCTTAAGGCTCCATCTTGTGTATAAGGCACCCTCCGAGTCTCTAGGATCAATCCAGGTCCCTAAGGCTCCATCGAGGTCTCTGGGCTCCACCAGGGTCTCCGGGCCACATCCGAGTCCCCATTGCCACAACCGGGTCCCCAGGGCCACCTCCAGGTCTCTGGATTCCATCGGGTTCTCTGGGCTCCATCCGAGTCTCTGGGCTGCATCCGGGTCTCTTGGCTCCTTCCCGGTACCTAAGGCTCCATCCGAGTCTCTGAACTCCATCCGGGTCCCTAAGACTCCATCCGAGTTACTAAGGCTCTATCTGGGTTCCTAAGGCTCCATCCGAGTCTACGGATTCCCTCCGGCTTGCACAGAGCGGGGCGCGGAGACTTCCACCTCCCCGAAGCCTCAGCGGCGGCGGCGGCGATGCTCTACGTGTGGGCTGTACTGGCCTGAGTGACAGGTAGCCGACCCAATGGCTTCCCCGGTCTCAGACTCCGGACCGCTCAGACGTGGGGTGGGTGTGTGCTTCCTGTTTCGGAGGCGTCTGCTCGGGGCGGAAATGGTGTGGAAAGGAACCGTGTTTCAACCCAGCTGTCTTCTTTCTCTTCTTTGAAAAAAAGCTCTGAGGCCTAATTTTCCTGACCTAAATGATGATTTTTCGTCTGTCACCTGTGGGCCATATTTCCTGATTTCACATTGTCCAGCCACCCTCTGCTTGGACAGGGTGGACCGGGGAGACTACAACTCCCCAAAGCCTCAGCGGCAGGGCGCTCTGCGGCTGGGCTCGTCTGAGTGACAGGTCGGGCAGCCATTGGCTTCACGCGGTCTCAGACTCCGTTGCCAATCAGATGCTGAGTGGTTGTGTCGCCCTGTTTCTGCGGCTCGGGGCGGAAATGGTGTGGAAAGCAACCGCCTCGAGCCACGCCCCTCGCGGCTCCTGACTGGACGCGGGAAGTGACGCCTGCGAGCACAACGCGGCAGTCGTCCCGCCCATGTCCAGCTCGGACCGGACGGGGCAGCTTCGGGTCTGTGTCCCGCACGTCCCTGGCAGCCCCTGAGCGGGCGCGTACCCGCCTGTCCGTCCGCCAGAACCTCGCCCTGTAGCTTGGCCCTGCCTGCCCTTGTCTGGGAGGAGGAACGCGCAGTAGGAGCCCAGAACCTGTCTTCTGCCACGCTGCCTGCCCGCGCCCAGCACGGGCGGGACAGGCCGCACTGTTCCTCCTCATCCAGCAGAGCCACTCAGGGCCGGACAGAGGGCGAGGTTCTGAACCTAGACCTGCGCCTCACTCGTCCAGGGAGGCCAGGCAGCCACCGGCGAGGAAGGAGGTGGCGTTCTGAGCGCGCACTGGAAAAAGTCATTAGCGGCAGT
Organism: Oryctolagus cuniculus; assembly: GCF_051225735.1. Taxonomy (NCBI): domain Eukaryota; kingdom Metazoa; phylum Chordata; class Mammalia; order Lagomorpha; family Leporidae; genus Oryctolagus; species Oryctolagus cuniculus. Next base: position 5,450,802 of record NC_142889.1, on the reverse strand, counting down.
GCAGAGGGCGGGAGGAGGCGCACTCGGGCAGCTTCCTGGTCGCGTTAGGGGCAGCAGGAGCGCTAAGGGGGTGGGGTGCTGGCGGGAGACTGACAGATTCCCGGTCCAGTCAGGGGCAGAAGGAGCGCCAAGGGGGTGGGGTGCTGGCGGGAGACTGACAGGATCCCGGTCCAGTCAGGGGCAGGCAGCACCGCCAAGGGGGTGGGGTTTAGGCGGGAGACTGACAGGTTCCCCGTCCAGTCTGGGGCAGGCAGGGGAACGCTAAAGGGGTGGGGTTTAGGCGGGAGACTGACAGGTTCCCCGTCCAGTCAGGGGCAGAAGGAGCGCCGAGGGGGTGGGGTTTAGGCGGGAGACTGACAGGATCGCGGTCCAATCAGGGGCAGGCAGTGGAGCCTAAAGGGGTGGGTTTCTGGCGGGAGACTGACAGGTTCCCGGTCCAGGCAGGGGCAGGCAGGGGAGCTAAGGGGGTGGGTTTCTGGCGGGAGACTGACAGGTTCCCGGTCCAGGCAGGGGCAGGCAGCGGAGCTAAGGGGGTGGGTTTCTGGCGGGAGACTGACAGGTTCCCCGTCCAGTCAGGGGCAGAAGGAGCGCCGAGGGGCTGGGGTTTAGGCGGGAGACTGACAGGATCCCGGTCCAATCAGGGGCAGGCAGGGGAGCTAAGGGGGTGGGGTTCTAGCGGGAGACTGACAGGTTCCCGGTCCAGGCAGGGGCAGGCAGGGGAGCTAGGGATGCGGGGTTCTGGTTGACGACGGGCAGCTTTTGGTCCGAGTCAGGAGCTGGCAGGGGAGCCAAGGAGGTGGGGTTCTGGCGGGAGACTGACAGGGTCCCGTCCAGTCTGGGGCAGGCAGGACCGCCAAGGGGGTGGGTTTCTGGCGGCAGAGTGACAGTTTCCCGGTCCAGTTGTGGGCCGGCAGGGGAGCTAAGGCCTTGGGGTTTGGGCGCAGACTGACAGGTTCCTGGTCCAGTCGGACAGGAAGGGGACCCAAGGAGGTGGGGTTCTGGCGGGAGACTGACAGGTTGCGGGTCCATCAGGGGCAGGCAGAGGAGCTGAGGTTGTGGGTTTCTGGTCGTACATTGAGAGCTTCCCGGTCCCGTCAGTGGCAGTCAGGGGAGCCAGTGAGCTGTGGTTTGAGCGGCAGACTGACAGGTTCCAGGTCCACTGGGGTAGGGAGGGGAGCTGAGGGGGTGGGGTTCTGGCTGCAGACTTGGAGGTTCCGGGTCCCATCGGGGCAGGCAGAGGAGACGAGGTGGGGTCCAGGCTGCAGAAAGAAAGATTCCTCGTCCAGCAGGGGCAGGCAGAGCAGATAAGGAGGTGGGGTTCTGGCCACAGACTGACAGGTTCCCGTTCGTCGAGTCAGGGGCACTCGGGTGAGCCAAGAAACTGTGGACGTTTACTTCTTCCTGAGAGGATGCGGTCTGAGAGGAGGAGCGTGGTGGGGGCAAGAGGTGCGGAGTCACCGCACGGACGCCGGGAGGCGGGTGAGAGCAGTCCTGAGGCGGGCAGCCAGCAGACTGACTCGTTTATTTCAGTTGCTACAGCTGCTTCTATGGCCAAGACAGCCCATCCAGTCAAGGGGCGGTCTAGGCCCTGACCAATCACAGGCTGTGGCCAGGCGGTTTCCAAAGCCATCCAATCACAGCCTGTGGCCAGGCAGGCTCTTGGTGCCAGGCAGGTTCTGAAACCATCCAGTCACAGCCCGCCATCAGTCAGGCTCTGTTGTCATGTGGTTTCTGAAAGCATCCAATCACGGCCGGCTGGCTGTCAGTCAGGCTCTGTTGTCATGTGGTTTCCTCTGTTGCCATGTGGTTTCAGAAGCCATCCAATCACGGCCTGGTGCCAGGCAATTTCTGTGGTCAGCGGCCATCTTGGCATGACCTTTTCTCCTCGGCGGCCATCTTGGCATGACCTTTTTCCCTCAGTGGCTATCTCGACATGACCTCTTCACCTTAACGACCTTTTCACCTTACCCCTTGCCATAGTGCACAGGGAACCTGTCAGCCTGCGACCAGACACTCCCCCTTAGCTCTCATGCCTGGACATTTTGGTCCAGGATCCTTTCCGTCTGTGGCCAAACCTGGGAACCTTTCCATCTGTGGCAGGAATCTCACGTCCTTGGCTCACCTGCCTGCCCCTGAGGGGACCCAGGAACCTGTCGGTCAGCAGCCAGAGCCCACCCCCTTAGTCTCCACTGAGTGGCCCTGACGGGACCGGGAACCTGTTGGCCTGCTGACAGAACCCCACGTCATTGGCTCTGCTGACTGCCCCTGACAGGATGGGAACCTCTCAGTGTGTGACCAGAAACCAACCGCTTTAGCTCCTCTGCCTGCCCCTGATGGAGGTGGAATCCGTCACTCTGCGGCCAGAACCCCACATGCTTGGTTCCACTGACTTCCCCCTAATGGACCCAGAACCTCTCAGCCTCTGGCCAGACCCCACCTCCTTGGCTCCCCTTCCTGCCCCTGATGGGACCGGGAATCTGTCAGTCTGCCGCCAAAACCCCACCCCTTAGCTCCCCTGCCTGGCCGTTCTGGACTGGGAACCTGTCAGTCTGCGACCAGAACCCCACCTCCATGGCTTCCCTGACTGCCACTGACAGAACTGAAACCCTGTCAGTCTGCGTCCAGAACCCCGCCTCCTTAGCTCCCCTGCCTTTCCCTGATGGGACCAGGAACCTCTCAGTCTCTGAGCAGAACCCCACTCCATCTGCTCCCCTTCCTGGACATCCTGCACCGGGACCTGTCCGTCTGACTCCAGAACCCAAACTCCTTAGGCTCCCCTGCCTGCCCCTAACAGCACTGGGTCATGTCAGTCTGCGACCAGAGGCTCACCTGTCTGCCCCTGACTCGACGTGGAACCTGTCAGTCTGCGGCAGGAATCCCACGTCCTTAGCTCCCCTGCCTGCCCTGAACAGAACTGGGAACCTGTCAGTCTGTGGGCAGAACCCCACCTCCTTAGGCTCCCCTGCCTGCCCCTGACTGGACCAGGAACCTGTCAGTCTGCAGCCAAAGCCCCACCCAGCTTGGCTCCACTGAGTGCTCTTGACAGGACCGGGAACCTGTCAGTCTGTGGCCAGAACCCCACGTCCTTAGCTGCCCGCCTGCCTTTGATAGACCTGAAAACTGTAGTCTGCAGAAAGAACCCCACCACCCTGCCTCCCTGTCCTACTCCACACGGACATGGAACCTGAAAGTCTGCCGCCAGAACCCCACATCCTTAGCTCCTTTGGCTGCCCCTGATGGGACCAGGAGCCTGTCAGTCTGCATGCAGACTTCATGTCCTTAGCTCCCCTTATTGCCCCTGACTGGACCAGGAACCTGTCAGTGTGCAGCCAAACCCCACATCCTTAGCTCCACTGCCTACCCCTGTTGGAAATGGAACCCGTGAGTCTGTGGCCAGAACCCCACCCACCTTAGCTCCCCTGCCTGCCCTTGATGGGACTGGGAACCTGTCAGTTGCGGCCAGAACCCCATGTCCCTAGCTGCCCTGCCTGCCCCTGACTGGACCGGGAACCTGTCAGTGTGCAGCCAGAACCCCACATCCTTAGCTCCACTGCCTGCCTCTGTTGGACCCAGTACCTGTAAGTCTGCGGCTAGAAGCCCAGCTCCTGGGCTCATTTCCCGCCCCAGATGGACCCGGAATGTGTCAGTCTGCCACTAGAACCCTAACTTCTTTGCTCCCCTGACTTGCCCCTAACTGGAGCAGGAACCTGTCAGTCTGCAGCCAGAACCCCACCCTCTAGTCTCTGCTGAGTGCTCCTGACAGGACCGGGCACCAGTCAGTCTGCGGCCAAAACTCCACCCCCTTAGCTCCCTTGCCTGACCATACCGGGCCAGGAATCTGTCAGTCTGTGGCCAGAACCACACGTAGCTAACTCCCCTTCCTGGCATCACTGGACCGAAACGTGTCACTCTGAGGCCAGAACCACCCTCCTTGGCTCCCCTGACTGCCACTGATGGGACCGGGAACCCGTCAGTCTGCAGCCAGAACCCCAACCCTTGAGGCTCCAGTGAGTCCCCCTGATGGGACTGGGATCCTTTCAGTCTGCGGACAGAACTGCACCCCTTAGCTCCCAGGCCTGCCCCTGACTAGACCAGGAACCTGTCAGTCTGTGGCCAGAACCCCACCTCCTTGGCTCCTCTGACTGTCCCTGACTGGACCGAGAACCTGTCAGTCTGTGGCCAGAACTCCACCCCTTAGCTCCCCTGCCTGCCCCTGACTGGACCTGGAATCTGTCAGTCTGTCTGCGGAAGGAACCCCATGTCCTTAGCTCCCTGCCTACTCCTGATGGGACCAGAGACCTGTCGTCATTCTGTGGCCAGAACCCCACCTCCGTAGGCTACGCTGCCCGCCCCTGACTGGACCAGGAACTTGTGAGTCTGCAGCCAGAACCCCACCCCATCAGCACCCCTACCTACCCTTGATGGACCCGCAACTGTCACCTGTGGCCAGAACCCCACCTCCTTAGGCTCCCCTGCCTACCTGTGATGGGACTCGGAACCTGTCAGTCTCGACCAGAGCCTAACCTGCGTGGCTCCCCTGACTTTCCCTGAGGGGGCCAGGAACCTGTCACTCTGTAGCCAGAACCCCACCTCATTGGGCTCCCCTGACAGCAACGGGAACCTGTCAGCCTGTGGCCAGATCCCCATGTCCTCAGCTCCCCTGCCTGCCCCTGATAGACCTGAACCTGTCAGTCTGTGGCCAGAACCAACCTCCTTGGCTCCCCTGACTGCCCGTGATGGGACCAGGAACCTGTCATGCTGCTGCCAGAACCTTAGCCAGAACGCCTTAGTTTCCCTGCCTGGCCATATGGACCGGGAACCTGTCCATGTGCTGCCAGAACCCCACATGCTTAGCTCCCCGGCTTGTCCCTGACTAGACAGGGAACTTGTATGTCTGTGGCAGGAACACCATCCTCTTACACTACCCTGCCTGCCCCTGACTGGAACCAGAGCCTGTCATTCTGTGGCTACCTCCTTGGCTCCCCTGACTGCCTCTTTCTGGCCTGACAGTCTAGGACTACAACCCCACCTCTTGGCTCCCCTGACTGCCTCTTTCTGGCCTGAGAACCTGACAGTCGAGGACTACAACCCCACCTCTTGGATCCCCTGCCGGCCCTTGATGGAACTGGGAACCTGTCAGTCTGGGGCCAGAACCCCACCTCCTTGTCTCCCCTGCCTGCCGCTGATGGGACTGGTAGCTTGCCAGTCTAGGGCCAGAAACGCCGTCTTTGGCTCCCCTGGCTGCCCCTGACAGGACCGGGAACCTGTCAGTCTGCGGCAGGAACCCCAAGTCCTTAGCTCTCCTGCCTGCCCCTGACTGACCCAGAACCTGTCACTCTGCGACAGTTCCTGATCCAGTCAGGGGCACTCAGTGGATCCTAAGGGAGTGGTTTCTCTGCCATATCTGAATGTGAAAGTCCAGCTGGGTGCAGAAACTAGGGAAGAACAGACAGTGCACACATCTGGTCATATGGCAAGTGTGTGACATTCAAGATGGTTTACAAAGTGGCCCACAACAGGTGATCTCTCCCTACCTCTTCATGTAGCGTGCCTTCAGACACTAACCCCTGGCTCACAACTTGAAGTCTATAAAGGACGGAGACCCTCAGCTATCACTGAGTGGCTCAGAGGACACTGCATGGCTTGTGCTCAATCACTTGTGTCCCTGTTCAAAGCATAGTTTATGAAAATAATCATACAGGCCAGCGCCGCGGCTCACCAGGCTAATCCTCTGCCTGCGGCGCCGGCACACCGGGTTTTAGTCCCGGTCAGGGCACCGGATTCTGTCCCGGTTGCCCCTCTTCCAGGCCAGCTCTCTGCTGTGACCAGGGAGTGCAGTGGAGGATGGCCCAAGTGCTTGGGCCCTGCACCCCATGGGAGACCAGGAAAAGCACCTGGCTCCTGCCATCGGATCAGCGCGGTGCGCCGGCCGCGGCGGCCATTGGAGGGTGAACCAATGGCAAAGGAAGACCTTTCTCTCCATCTCTCTGTCTCTCACTGTCCACTCCTGCCTGTCAAAAAAAAAAAAAAAAGAGCCTATCAGCAAAAACCAAGACTCGTTCAAGGTGGTGAAGACCGCGCGTACGTTTCCGGAGTCTTATTTCAAGTTTTAATTCTTCTGCCAACACACTCATGGTAATCCCAGGCTAGTTGCTCTCGTTTCTGAATCGACGTGTCACCCACTGCGCCTCCCTCGTCTGGGCACTTCATCACTCACTCACTGAAGTTGCTGTTCAGAGTGTCCGCTGTGTCCTGTTCTCTCCTGCTCTAAAGTCACTGAGGAGACAGTACTGACGACGAAGCTGCAAACCCTTTCAAGAAGCAAACGTGTCTATACACGACCATGTTTTCAAGGCATTTCCGATGGATCTGACTGCCTGTCAAAAAAAAATTAAAAAAAATAACTGAGATATTGGGGGTCTTGGTATTAGGAGATGAGCAAACTTTGTAGTTATGAATCTACCTTGTCCAAAGTGCTCTACACGCCATGTTGATGACCCTCCTCTCCCTGAGAGAAGAGCCAGCCTGAGCCGTGGAGTGAGTGGAGCAGAAAACCGGATTAAAGGATTACAGAACGCAGAAACCGGTCAAGTCGGTTTTTCCCATCGAGAGACAGAAACTAGAGTGACCTCCCTGGAGCTCTCAAGGTCATGTCTGGGTGCCTGCGCACGAAAAAAGCTAAAAAAAAAAATCCAGGTTCTGGAACATTCTAGGACGTTCTAGAATGTTCCGGGATCCCTAGAATTTTTCCGAGGTGTTCTAGAATGTACCAGAACATCAGCAAATGAGTCTGGGGGGATTCTGGGATACGGGTCTGAGTAGAAGTTTCCCGGCTGGGTGTGACGGGTGTCCTGGTGCCGGCCTGGCCCTGCGGACATTGACGTGACATCCCGCGCCCATCGGGGCTGCGGAAACTTCCAGCACGTCGGCAGAGGGTCTCAGACCCCCCAGGACGCTCGCTGGGTTCTCTGGAACATACTGGAACATTCTACAACATTCCAAGACCCCAAAGACACTCTCCAAGCGGTCCAGGGCTTCCTACGAACATTCTAGAAAATTCTACGTCATCCGCCAGTATTCCGGAACACTCCAAGACCAGGCGCTCTAGAATACTCTAAGGCCCCGAGGATGTGCGCCGGGCTCTCTGGACGTGTTCTAGAACATTCTGGAACATTCCACAGAATTCCTCGGGATTCCAAGGACATTCCCTGGGCATTCTAGAACATTCTGGAATCCTGGAAACACCCACCAGGGGTTCTGGAAAATTCCAAGGCCCAAGAACGCACGACAGACTCTCCCAGAATTCCCTGGGAGCACTGACCGTTCCAGTGTCCACCAGGATGTTTGCACAACCTTCGGCCCCGCCAACTCCTCCCCCAGCCCTGGCAATAAATAGACGCCGGGTCCCCGCCGGCTCAGACGACGACGAAGACGATGGTGATGAAGATGACGGTGATGAAGGCTCTCCTCCTCGCCCTCACGGTGGGCGTGGCCTGTGCAGACATCGACCCCGCCCAGGTATCATAAATTTGCATCATTAGTTCCAAGTATTAATTCTCGTCATGAATTCATATCATTACTTCGCATCACTAATTCGCATCACTACTTCGCGTTGTTTCTTCAGCCGTATCATTAATTCACGTCATTTCTTCACCTCCCCAGCTCTCCGGGCCCTGGCGCACCTCCGCCATGGCCTCCGACAACCTGGAAATGATCCTGAAGGATGGGCCACTCCAGATGCTGTTCCGCGAGATGGAGTGCAACGAGGAATGCAACGCCCTGAACGTCTTCTTCTACGTGAAGTGAGGGGCGGGGCCAGGGGAGACAAGCCGAGGCCAGAGACAGAGAGCCAGGGGGGAGCAATCGAGCCCAGAGAGCGGGGAAGACAGGCGCCGCCAAGCCCAATCGATCCCAGAGAGAGAGAGAGAGAGCAGGCCAGGGCGACCAGCCGAGCCCAGAGAGAGAGCAGACAGGAGTAGTTGAGCCCAGAGTCAGAGAGCATGTGGGCTAGAGGGGAGTAATGGAGCTGAGAAAGAGCAGACAGGAGTAGTTGAGCCCAGAGTCAAAGAGCAAGCCAGGGGGGACCAGCCGAGCCCAGGGAGAGTGAGCAGACAGGGGTAGTTGAGCCCAGAGTCAGAGAGCATGTGGGCTAGAGGGGAGTAATGGAGCTGAGAGTGAGCAGACAGGACCAGCCGATCCCAGAGTCAAAGAGCAGGCCATGGTGGACCAGCCGAGCCCAGAGAGAGAAAGAGTAGACAGGAGCAGTTGAGCCCAGAGTCAGAGAACAGGTGGGCTAGAGGGGAGTAATGGAGCTGAGAGAGAGCAGACAGGACCAGCCGATCCCAGAGTCAAACAGCAGGCCATGGTGGACCAGGCGAGCCCAGAGGGAGAGCAGACAGGAGCAGTTGAGCCCACAGCGAGCGGCCATGTTCCCGGTCTCTCCTTCAGGAAGAACAAGGTATGCACCCCGCACACGGTTGTGGCCCAGAAGAACGCAGATGGCATCTACACCACTGACTGTGAGTACAGAGCATTTCGGAAAGTTCCAGACAATTCCAGATGACCCCAGGGAATGTCCGGTGTGTTCCAGAATGTTCGAGAATGTTCCCAGAAATGTTCCAGGATGCTGCAAATGTCCCAGGATGCTCCAGTTCCTCAATGTTCTAGAATGTTCCAGAATGCGCTAGAATGTCCCAGCATGCCCCGGCACATCCGAACACCCACCTCTCTCCCTACAGTCGAAGGCCAGACCTCCTTCCAGTTCCGCGAATTGGATCCCGTTAGGCAAATCATCTTCATCAATAACATGGGGTCCAAAGGCAAGACCAGCCGCCTCAGCTTCCTTGTGGGTGAGCCCCCCTCACACACACATGTACACTGCCGGTGCCCGCTAGGGATACGCACCACCACCCGAGAGTCTGAGCCCGACTGTATACGGGGAAAGGGGGGCTGCATGGCCAGGCATATACAGTCGGTGCCCACTGGATAAAGCGAGTGTATACAGTCAGTGCCCACTAGACATGGTGGGCATATACAGTCGGTGCCCACTAACGCTAGCATATACAGTTGGCGCTCGCTAGATGGGGTGAGTGTATACAGTCACTAAAGCGAGTGTATGCAGTAGGCTCACACTAAAGCGAGCGTACTCAGTCGGCGCCCACTCGTGCCACAGTCAAATTGGGAATCATAAACGACGACCCGCCAGAGGACTACGCGAGGCTCACGGAGCAGAATGGGATCCCGCGGAAGTACATCCGGCGTGTGGCCGACACAGGTGAGGCTTCGGCGGCTTCCGGGCTGACTCGGCGCTGACTCGGCACTGACTCGGCTTTCCTCTCTCCAACAGACACCTGTCCACCCTGAGGACGCCTCCCTTGGAGAAGGTGCCAGAACGTTCTAGACCATTCCAGAACCGCCCCTCCTGCACAATGATTCCTCCCCTGATCGCCTCACCATCTCCTCCCACCTGCGAACGCGCTAGTATGCTCCGGAACATTCTAGAGCATTCTGGATTGATCCAAGATGGTCTGGATTGTTCCAGAATTTCTAGAAAGCTTCGGAACATTCTAGAATCGGCCGTCCCCGGCTTTATCTGCTTCCTGTTCATGGAATAAACTCATCCCAGGCACAGTCCCAGTCGTTTATTTTAAACGATTTTTATTGTTCCGTCAAAAGACAGAGCGAGCTGGTGGAGGAACCCAGGGGCTACCTCCGGGTCTCCCTGCACTGTCAGTCACCGTTCACTGACAAGGGGGTGGGCTCTGTCATCTGGTGGCTGTCAATCAGCCCTGAGTGACACTGGGGGGGTTCTCCCCGACTCCACTGGCAGCCAGTCACACTCCACCAGGATCCCAGGGCCACATCCGGGTCCCCATGGCCACATCCGGGTCTCCAGGGCAATATCCGGCTCCCCAGGGCTCCACTCATGTCCGCAGTGACACATCCAGGTCCCCAGGGGCACATCCTGGTCCCCAGGGCCACATCCGGGTCTAAGTGCTCCATCCGGGTCTCTGGGCTCCATCTGGGTCCCTAGGGCTCCATCCGGGTCTCTGGGCTCCATCCGGGACTCCTGGCTCCATCCGAGTCTCTGGGCTCCATACAGGTCTCTGGGCTCCATCGGGGTCTCTGGGCTCCATCTGTATCTCTGGGCTCCATCTGGGTCCCTAAGGAAACATCCTGGTCCCTAAGGCTCCATCCGGGTCTCTGTGCTCCTTCAGGGTCACTAAGGCTACATCCGGGTCCTTAAGGTTCCTTCCGAGTCCTTAAGGCTCCATCCAGGTCTCTGGGCTCCATCCAGGTCTCTGGACCACACCCGGGTCTCTGAGCTCCATCCGGGTTTCGGGGCTCCAACCGTGTCCCTAAGGCTGCATCCAGTCTCTGGGCTCCATCCGAGTCTCTGGGCTCCACCCCGATCTCCAGGGCCACATCCAGGTCCCCAGGGCTCCATCTGGGTCTCCAGGGCCACACCAGGGTCTCCAGGGCCACATCCGGATCTCCAGGGCTCCCTCCAGGGCCATATCTGGGTCCCAGGGCTCCACCCAGGGTCTCTGGGCTCTCTCCAGGTCTCTGAGCTACATCCGGGTCCCTGAGGCTCCATCCTGGTCTCTGGGCTCCATCCTGGTCTCGGGGCTCTGCCCGAGTCTCTGGGCTCCATCTGGGTCCCTAAGGCTCCATCCGCATCCCTAAGGCTCCATGCGGGTCTCTGGGCTCCATCCAGGTCTTAAGGCTCCATCTGAGTCTCTGGGCTCCATTAGAGTCTCTGGGCTCCATCTGGGTCTTTGGGCTCCATCCAGGTCCCTAAGGATCGATCCGGGACTCCTGGCTCCATCCGAGTCTCTGGGCTCCATCCAGGTCTCTGGGCTCCATCCAGGTCTCTGGGCTCCATCCATATCTCTGGGCTCCATCTGGGTCCCTAAGGATCCATCCGGGACTCCTGGCTCCATCCGAGTCTCTGGGCTCCATCCAATTCCCTAAGACTCCATCCAAGTCCCTAAGGATCCATCCGGGTCTCTGGGCTCCATCCAGGTCCTTAAGGCTCCATCCAAGTCTCTGGGCTCCATCCGGGTTCCTAAGGCTCCCTCCGGGTCCCTAAGGCTCCATCCAGTTCCCTAAGGCTCTTCCGAGACTCTGGGCTCCATCTGGGTCCATAAGGCTCCATCCGGGTCCATAAGGCTCCATCCGGGTCTTTGGGCTCAATGCGAGTCTCTGGGCTCCATCCGGGTCTCTGGGCTCCATCCATATCTCTGAGCTCCATCTGGGTCCCTAGGGCTCCATCCTGGTCTCTGGGCTCCATCCGGGTCTCTGGGCTCCATCCGGGTCCCTAAGGCTCCATCCGGATCTCTGGGCTCCATCTGGGTCTCTGGGCTCCACCTGGGTCTCTGGGCTCCATCTGGGTTCCTATGGCTCCATCCGGATCTCTGGGCTCCATCTGGGTCCCTAAGACTCCATCGGGGTCCCTAAGGCTCCATCCGGGTCTCTGGGCTCCATCCGGGTCTCCAGGGCCACATCGGGTCTCCCAGGGCTCCACATACGGGACCCAGGGCCACATCCGGTTCCCCAAGGGACATATCGGGGTCCCCAGGGCCACATCCAGGTGTCTCAGGCCATTACCGGTTCTCCAGGGCCACATCCGGGTCTAGGGCCACATCCAGGTCTCCAGGGCTCCATCCAGGTCTCCAGGAACATCTGGGTCTCCAGGGCCACATCAGCATGATCAGGGCCACATCCGGGTCTCTAGGGCTCTCTCCAGGGCCACATCCAGGTCTCCATCACTACATCCGGCTCTCTATGGCGCCATCCAGGTCTCCGGGGTCACATCCGGATCTCCAGGGCCACATACGGGCTCCCAGGGCCACATCCGGGTCCTTAGAGTCACATGGGGGTCTCCAGGGCCACACCCGGGTCTCTAGGGCCACATCTGGGTCTCCCAGGGCTCCATCCGGGTCCCCCAGGTCCACATCCGGGTTGCCAAGGCCACATCGGGGTCTCCCAGGGCTCCATCCAGGTCCACATCAGGTCCCCAGGGCCACATCCGGTTCTCCCGGGGCCACATTCGGGTCCCCACGTCCACACCCGGGTCCCAGGGCCACATCCAGGTCCCTAGGGCCATATCCGGGTCTCCAGGGCTCCATCCAGGTCTCTAAGGCTTTATCCAAGTCTCTGGGTTCCATCAGAGTCTCTGGGCTCCATCCATATCTCTGAGCTCCATCCAGGTTCCTAAGACTCCATCCGGGTCTCTGGGCTCCATCCGAGCCCCTAATGCTCTATCTCACTCTCTGGGCTCCATCCAAGTCTCTGGGCTCCATCCGGATTCCTAAGGCTCCATCAGGTCTCTGAGCTCCATCTGGGTCCCTAAGGCTCCATCCGGATATCTGGGCTCCATCAGGTCTCTGGGCTCTATCAGGTCACTGGGCTCCATCCGGGTTCCTAAGGCTCCATCCAAGTCTCTGGGCTCCATCCAGGTCCCTAAGACTCCATCAAGGTCCCTAAGGCTCCATCCGGGTCTCTGGGCTCCATCCGTGTCTCCGTGCTCCATCCGGGTCCCTAATGCTCCATCGGGGTCCCTAAGGCTCCATCCGGGTCTCTGGGTTCCATCCGAGTCCCTAAGATTCCATCCGGGTCCCTAAGGCTCCATCCAGTCCCTAAGCCTCCATCCGGGTCTCTGGGCTCCATCCGGGTCTCTGGGCTCCATCCAAGTCTCTGGGCTCCATCCGAGCCGTAAGGCTCTATCTCACTCTCTGGACACCATCCGAGTCTCTGGACTCCATAGGTATCTCGGCTCCATCCGGGTCTCTGGGCTCCATCCAAGTCTCTGGGCTCCATCTGGATCTCTGGGCTCCATCCAGGTTCCTAAGGCTCCATCCGGGTCTCTGGGCTCCATCCGGGTCTCTGGGCTCCATCCAGGTCTCTGGGCTCCATCCAAGTCTCTGGGCTCCATCCAGGTTCCTAAGGCTCCATCCAAGACTCTGGGCTCCATCTGGATCTCTGGGCTCCATCCAGGTTCCTAAGGCTCCATCCAGGTCTCTGGGCTCCATCCGAGTCTCTGGGCTCCATCCGGGTCCCTAAGGCTCCATCCGGGTCTCTGGGCTCCATCCGGGTCTCTGGGCTCCATCCGGGTCTCTGGGCTCCATCCAGGTCTCTGGGCTCCATCAGGGTCCCTAAGGCTCCATCCGGGTCTCTGGGCTCCATCCTGGTCTCTGGGCTCCTTCTGGGTCCCTAATGCTCCATCGGGGTCCCTAAGGCTCCATCCGAGTCTCTGGGTTCCATCCGAGTCCCTAAGATTCCTTCCGGGTCCCTAAGGCTCCATCCAGTCCCTAAGCCTCCATCCGGGTCTCTGGGCTCCATCCGGGTCTCTGGGCTCCATCCGAGCCATAAGGCTCTATCTCACTCTCTGGACACCATTCGAGTCTCTGGGCTCCATCCATATCTCTGGGCTCCATCTGGGTCTGTGGGCTCCATCCGAGCCATAAGGCTCTATCTCACTCTCTGGGCTCCATCATGTCTCTAGGCACCATCCGGGTCTCTGGGCTCCATCCAAGTCTCTGGGCTCCATCTGGATCTCTGGGCTCTATCCAGGTTCCTAAGGCTCCATCCAGGTCTCTGGGCTCCATCCGGGTCTCTGGGCTCCATCCAGGTCTCTGGGCTCCATCCGAGCCATAAGGCTCTATCTCACTTTCTGGACACCATTCGAGTCTCTGGGCTCCATCCATATCTCTGGGCTCCATCTGGGTCTCTGGGCTCCATCCGAGCCCCTAAGGCTCTATCTCACTCTCTGGGCTCCATCCATGTCTCTAGGCACCATCCGGATCTCTGGGCTCCATCCGAGTCTCTGGGCTCCATCCGAGTCTCTGGGCTCCATCCGGGTCTCTGGGCTCCATCCAAGTCTCTGGACTCCATCCGAGTCTCTGGGCTTCACCCAGGTTCCAGGGCCACATCCGGGTCTCCAGGGCCACATCCGGATGCTCAGGGCCACATCCAGGTCTGTAGGGTTCTCTCCATGGCCACATCCGGGTCTCCAGGGCACCATCCGGGTCTCCAGGGTCACTCTGGGTCTCCAGGGCCAAATACGGGATCCCAGGGCCACATCCGGGTCCCCAGAGTCACATGGGGCTCTCTAGGGCCACACCCGGGTCTCTAGGGCCACATCCAGGTCCCTAGGGCCACTTCCGTGCCTCCAGGTCCACATCTGGGTCTCCAGAGCCACATCCGGGTCTCCATTGCTACATCCGGGTCTTGCAGGGCTCCATCCGGGTCCCCCAGGTCCACATCCCAAGTCCACATCCAGGTCTCCCAGGGCTCCATCCAGGTCCACATAAGGTCTCCAGGGCCACATCTGGTTCTCCCAGGGCCACATCCGGGTTCCCAGGTCGACACCCGGGTCCCAGGGCCACATCCAGGTCCCTAGGGCCACATCCGGGTCTTCAGGGCTCACTCAAGGGCCACATCTTGGTCCCAGGGCTCCACCCAGGTCTCCAGGGCCACATCCGGGACTCCACGGCCACATCCGGGTCTCCAGGGCCACATCCTTGTCTCCAGGGCCACATCCGGGTCTCCCAGGGCTTCACCGGGTCCCCAGGTCACATCTGGGTCCCCAGGGCTACATCGGGGTCCTCAGGGCTCCTTTAGTGTCTCCAGGGCCACATCCGGGTCTCCTGGGCCACATCCGGATCTCAAGGGCTACATCGGGGTCTCCAGGGCCACATCTGGGTCTCCAGGGCCACATCCAGGTCTTCAGGGCTCCCTCCAGGGCCACTTCTGTGTCCCAAGGCTCCACCCGGTTCTCCAGGGGCACATCCGGGTCCCCAGGGCCACATCCAGGTCTCCCAGGGCTCCACTCGGTTCCCCAGGTCCACACCTGGGTCTCCAGTGCCCCATTGGGTCTTCAGGGCCACATCCAGGTCTCCAGGGCCACATCCGGGTCTCCAGGGCCACATCCGGGTCCCCAGGGCCACATCCGGGTCTCCAGGGACACATCCGGGTCCCCAGGGCCACATCTGGGTCTCCCAGGGCTCCACCTGGGTCCCCCAGGGCCACATCCAGGTCTCCCAGGGCTCCACCTGGGTCCCCAGGGCCACATCCGCGTCCCCAGGGCCCCACCCAGGTTTCCAGGGCCACACCCGGGTCTCCAGGTCCACACCCTGGTCTCCAGTGCCCCATTGGGTCCTCAGGGTCACATCCAGGTCTCCAGGGCCACATCCGGGTCCCCAGGGCCATATCCGGGTACCCAGGGCCACATCCCAGTGTCCAGAGCCACATCCAGGTCTCCCAGGGTCACATCAGGGTGTCTAGCGCCACATCCAGATCTCCAGGGCTACATCCAGGTCTCCAGGGCCACATCCGGATCTCCAGGGCCACATCCAGGTCTCCAGGGCGACATCTGGGTCTCATGGGCCACATCCGGGTCTGCAGAGCCACTTCCGGGTCTCCAGGGCCAATTCTGGGTCTCTAGGTCCACATCCGGGTTTCTAGGGACACATCTGGGTCTCCAGAGCTCCATGCAGGGCCCCACCCCGGTCTCCAGGGCCACATTGGGGTCTCCAGGGCCATATTGTGGTATCCCAGGGCCACATCCGGGTCTCCAGGGCCACAACCGGATTTCAAGGGCCACACCCAGGTCTTCAGGGCCACATCCAGGTCCGCAGGACCACATCCGTGTGCCCAGGGCCACATCCTGGTGTCTAGGGCCACATCCGAGTCTCCAGGGCCACATCCAGGTCCACAAGGCCAATTCCGGGTCTCCAGGGCCAATTCCGGGTCTCCAGGGCCACTTCTGGGTCTCTAGGGCCACATCTGGGTCTTTAGGGCCAAATCCGATTCTTTAGGGCTACATCCTGGTCTCCAGGCCTCATCTGAGCCTCCAGGGCTCCCTCCAGGGCCACATCCAGGTCCACAAGGCCAATTCCGGGTCCCCAGGGCCAATTCCCGGTCTCCAGGGCCACTTCTGGGTCTCTAGGGCCACATCTGGGTCTTTAGGGCCAAATCCGATTCTTTAGGGCTACATCCTGGTCTCCAGGCCTCATCCGAGCCTCCAGGGCTCCCTCCAGGGCCACATCTGTGTCCCAGGGCTCCACCCGAGTCTCCAGGGCCACATCCGGGTCTCTAGGGCCACATCTGTGTCTCCAGGGCTCCATTCGGGTCTTCAGGGCACATCCGGGTCTCTAGGGCCACATCCAGTTTCCAGGCGCATCCAGGTCTCCAAGGCTCCCTCCAGGGCCACATCTGTTTCTCAGGGCTCCACCTGGGTCTCCAGGGCCACATTCGGGTCTCCAGGGCCACATCCAGGTCCCCAGGGCCACATCCAGGTCTCCAGGGACACATCCAGGTCTCCAGGGCCACATCCAGGTCTCCAAAGGGCACATCCAGGTCTCCAGGGCCACATCCAGGTCTCCAAGGGCCACATTCGGTCCCCAGAGTCACATCCATGTCCCTAGGGTACCATCCGGGTCTCCAGGGCCACACCCGGGTCTCCAGGGCCACTTCCGGCCCCAGGGCAATATCTGATTGTGTAGAGCCACATCAGGGATCCCAGGGTCACATCTGGGTGACTAGGGCCACATCTGGATCTCCAGGGCCGCATCCGGGTCTCTAGGGCACCATCCGGGTCTCCAGGACCACAGCCGGTTCTCTAGGGCTCCCTCCAGGTCCCCACCCATGTAACCAGGGCCACATCAGGGTCTCCAGGGCCACATCGGGGTCTCCAGGGCCCCACCCATGTCTCCAGGGCCACACCCGGATCTCCAGGGCCACATCCGGGTCTCTAGGGCTCCATCCGGGTCTCCAGGAACACATCTGGGTCTCTAGGGCCACATCCGAGTCACCAAGGCTCCCTCCAGGGCCCCACCCGGGTCTCCAGGGCCACATCCGGGTCCCCAGGGCCACATCCGGGTCTTTAGGGATCCCTACAGGGCCACATCCGGAACCCCAGGGCCACATCCGGATGTCTAGTGTCACATCCGGATCCCCAGGGCTCCATGCAGGTTTCCAGGGCCACATCTCAATCCCAGGGCTCCACCTGGGTCTCCAGGGCCAAATCCGGGTCTCCAGGGCCACATCCGGGTCTTTAGGGATCCCTACAGGGCCACATCCGGGACCCCAGGGCCACATCCGGGTCTCTAGGGCCACATCCGGGTCTCCTAGGGCTCCACCCGTGTTTCTAGGGACACATCCGGATCCCCAGGTCCACATCTGCGTCCCCAGGGCCACACCTGAGTCTCCAGGGCCACACCCGGGTCTCCAGTGCCCCATCGGGTCCTCAGGGCCACATCCGGGTCTCCAGGGCCACATCCAGGTCCCCAGGGCTCCTTCCGGGTCTCCAGGGCCACATCCCCGTCTCTAGGGCCACATCTGGGTCCCCAAGGCTGCATCCGGGTCTCCAGGGCTCCATCTGGGTGTCCAGGGCCACATCCAGGTCTCCATGGCAATATCCGAGTCTCCAGGGACACATCAATGTCTTAGGGCCATATCTGGTGCTTCAGGGCCACGTCCTGGTCTCCAGGGCCACATCCGGGTCTTCAGGGCGCCATCCAGGGCCACTTCTGTGTCCCAGGGCTCCAACCGGTTCTCCAGGAGCACATTTGTGTCTCCAGGGCCACAACCGGGTCCCCAGGGCCACATCCGCGTCCTCAGGGCCCCACCTGGGTCTCCAGGGCCACATCGGGGTCTCCAGTGTCCCATCAGGTCCCCAGGGCCACATCCGGGTCCCCTGGCCACAACCGAGTCCCCAGGGCTCCACCCGGGTCTCTAGGGACACATCCGGGTACCCAGGGCTCCTTCTGGGTCTCCAGGGCCACATCCCCATCTCTAGGGCCACATCAGGATCTCCAGGGCCACATCCGGATCTCCAGGGCCACATCCGGGTCTCCACGGTCATATCAGGTCCCCAGGGCTCCATCCAGGTTTCCAGGGCCACATCCTGGTCCCCATGTAAAAATCCGGGTCTCCAGGGCCACATCTGAATCCCAGGGCTACACCTGGGTCTCCAGGGCCACATCTGGGTCTCCAGGACCGCATCTGGGTTTCCCAGGGCCACATCCGAGTCTCCAGGGCCACATCCGGCTCCCCAGGGCTCCACCTGGCTCTCCACAGCCACATCCAGGGAGTCTCCAGGGCTCCCTCCAGCGCTAAAACTGGGTCCCAGGGCTCCATCCAAATCTCTGGTCTCCATCCAGGTCTCTGGGCTCCATCCGGGTCTCTGGGCTCCATCCTGATCCCTAAGGCTCCATCCGGGTCCGCAGGGCCACATCCGGGTCTCCAGGGCCACATCTGGGTATCCCAGGGCCACAATCAGGTCTCCAGGGCCACATACGGGTGTCCAGGGCCACATTCGGGTCTCCAGGGCCACATCCGGTTCCCCAGGGCTCCATCCGGGCCTCCAGGCCACATCCGGGTCCCCCAGGCCCACATCGTGGTGTCTAGGGCAACCTCCGGGTCTCCATGACCACATCTGGGTCTCCAGGGCTCCCTCCCGGGCCACATCTGCGTCCCAGGGCTCCACCCGGGTCCAGGGCTACATCCGGGTCCCCAGAGCCACCTCCAGGTCTCCATGGCCACACCCGGGTCTCCAGGACCACACCAGCGTCCAGGGCCACATCCGGATCTCCAGGGCTCCCTCCAGGGCCATATCTGGGTCCCAGGGCTCCACCCAGGGTCTCTGGGCCACATCCGAGTCCCCATAGCCACTTTCCGGTTCTCCAGGGCCACTTCCGGGTCCCCAGGGCCACCTCTGGGTCTTCAGGACCACATCCAGTTCTCTGGGATACATCTGGGTCTCTGGGCTCCATCCGAGTCTCAGGCCTCCATCCGGGTCTCTGGGCCACATCCGGGTCCCTAAGGTTCCATCCAGTCCCTAAGGCTCCATTCGGGTCTCTGGGCTCCATCCGGGTCCCTAAGGCTCCATCTGAGTCTATGGGCTCCATTCGAGTCTCTGGGCTCCATCTGGGTCTCTGGGCTTCATCCGGGTCTCTGGGCTCCATCCTGATCCCTAAGGCTCCATCCGGGTCCCTAAGGCTCCAACCGGGTCCGTAAGGCTCTATCCGGGTCCCTAAGGCACCATCTGGGTCTCTGGGCTCCATCCCGATCCCTAAGGCTCCATCCGGGTCCCTAAGGCTCCAACCGGGTCCGTAAGGCTCTATCCGGGTCCCTAAGGCACCATCCGGATCTCTGGGCTCCATCCAAGTCTCTGGGCTCCATCCGGGTCCCTAAGGCTCCATCTGAGTCTATGGGCTCCATTCGAGTCTCTGGGCTCCATCCGGGTCTCTGGGCTTCATCCGGGTCTCTGGGCTCCATCCTGATCCCTAAGCCTCCATCCGGGTCCCCAAGGCTCCAACCGGGTCCGTAAGGCTCTATCCGGGTCCCTAAGGCACCATCCGGGTCTCTGGGCTCCATCCAAGTCTCTGGGCTCCATCCGGGTCCCTAAGGCTCCATCCAGTCCCTAAGGCTCCATTCGGGTCTCTGGGCTCCATCCTGGTCCCTGGGCTCCATCTGGGTCTCTGGGCTCCATCCGGGTCACTGGACTCTATCTGTGTCTCTGGGCTCCATTCGAGTCTCTGGGCTCCATCCGGGTCCCTAAGGTTCCATCTGGGTCCCTAAGGTTCCATCCGGGTCTCTGGGCTCCATCTGGGTCCCTGATGCTCCATCCGAGTCTCTGGGCTCCATCCGGGTCCCTAAGGCTACATCCGGGTCTCTAGGGCCATATCCGAGTCTCCAGGGCCACATCCATTATCTCCAGGGCTCCCTCCAGGGCCACATCTGGGTCCCAGGGCTCCACCCGGGTCTCCAGGGCCACATAGGGGTCTCCAGGGCCACATCCGGGTCTCCAGAACCACATCCGGGTCTCCAGGGCTCCCTCCAGGGCCACATTCGGGTTTCAAGGGCTCTATCCGGGTTTCTAGGGCTCCACCCCTGTCTCCAGGGCAACATTCGTGTCTCCACACCACATCCGGATCCTCAGGGCCACATTCAGGTGTCCAGGGCTACATTCGGGTCTCTAGGGCTACATCAGGATCTCTAGGGTCACATCTGGGTCTCCAGGCCCACATTGGGGTCTCCAGGGCTCCATCCGAGTCCAGGGCCACATCCAGGTCTCCAGGGCCACATCCGGGTCTCCAGGGCTCCCTCCAAGGCTACATCTGGGTCCCAGGGCTCCACCCGGGTCCCAAGGGCCACATATGGGTCCCCAGGGCCACCAACAGGTCTCCGGGCTACATCGGGTTCTCTGGGCTCCATCCGGGTCTCTGGGCTCCATCCGGGTCTCTGGGCAACATCTGGGTGTCTGGGCTCTCTCCGAGTCTCTGGGTTCTCTCCAGGTCTCTGAGCTACATCCGTGTCCATAAGGCTCCATCCGAGTCTGGGCTCCAACCGAGTCTCTGGGCACCAGCAAGGTCCCTAGGATCCATCCGGGTTCCTAAGGCTCCATCCGGGTCCCTAAGGCTCCATTCGGGTCCCTAAGGCTCCATCCGAGTTTCTGGGCTCCATCCGGGTCTCTGGGCTCCATTAGGGTCTGTGGGATCCATCCGGGACCCTAAGACTCCATCCGGGTTTCTGGGCTCCATCCAGGTCCCTAAGGCTCCATCCAGGTCCCTAAGGCTCCATACGCGTCCCTAAGGCTCCATCCGGGTCTCTGGGCTCAATCCGGGTCGCTAAGGATCCATTCTGCTCTCTGTGCTCCACCCGGGTCTCCAGGGCCACATCCAGGTCACTGCGCTCCATCTGAGTCTCTGGGCTCCATCCAGGTCTCTGGGCCACATCGGGGTCGCTGGGCTCCATCCGGGTCTCTGGGCTCCATCCGGGTCTCTGGGCCACATCGGGCTCTCTGAGCTCCATTCGAGTC
Source organism: Oryctolagus cuniculus (assembly GCF_051225735.1). NCBI lineage: Eukaryota > Metazoa > Chordata > Mammalia > Lagomorpha > Leporidae > Oryctolagus > Oryctolagus cuniculus. Next base: position 5,429,975 of record NC_142889.1, on the reverse strand, counting down.
TCTGGGCCCTCTCCAGGTCTCTGAGCTACATCCGGGTCCCTAAGGCTCCATCCTCTTCTCTGGGCTCCATCCTAGTCTCAGGGCTCCATCCGAGTCTCTGGGCTCCATCCGGGCCCCTAAGGCTCCATTCCAGTCTCTGGGCTCCATCCGGGTCTCTGGTCTCCATCGGGGTCTCTGGGCTCCATTCGAATCTCTGGACTCCATCTGACTCTCTGGGCTCCATCCGGGTTCTTAAGGCTCCATCTTGTGTATAAGGCACCCTCCGAGTCTCTAGGATCAATCCAGGTCCCTAAGGCTCCATCGAGGTCTCTGGGCTCCACCAGGGTCTCCGGGCCACATCCGAGTCCCCATTGCCACAACCGGGTCCCCAGGGCCACCTCCAGGTCTCTGGATTCCATCGGGTTCTCTGGGCTCCATCCGAGTCTCTGGGCTGCATCCGGGTCTCTTGGCTCCTTCCCGGTACCTAAGGCTCCATCCGAGTCTCTGAACTCCATCCGGGTCCCTAAGACTCCATCCGAGTTACTAAGGCTCTATCTGGGTTCCTAAGGCTCCATCCGAGTCTACGGATTCCCTCCGGCTTGCACAGAGCGGGGCGCGAAGACTTCCACCTCCCCGAAGCCTCAGCGGCGGCGGCGGCGATGCTCTACGTGTGGGCTGTACTGGCCTGAGTGACAGGTAGCCGACCCAATGGCTTCCCCGGTCTCAGACTCCGGACCGCTCAGACGTGGGGTGGGTGTGTGCTTCCTGTTTCGGAGGCGTCTGCTCGGGGCGGAAATGGTGTGGAAAGGAACCGTGTTTCAACCCAGCTGTCTTCTTTCTCTTCTTTGAAAAAAAGCTCTGAGGCCTAATTTTCCTGACCTAAATGATGATTTTTCGTCTGTCACCTGTGGGCCATATTTCCTGATTTCACATTGTCCAGCCACCCTCTGCTTGGACAGGGTGGACCGGGGAGACTACAACTCCCCAAAGCCTCAGCGGCAGGGCGCTCTGCGGCTGGGCTCGTCTGAGTGACAGGTCGGGCAGCCATTGGCTTCACGCGGTCTCAGACTCCGTTGCCAATCAGATGCTGAGTGGTTGTGTCGCCCTGTTTCTGCGGCTCGGGGCGGAAATGGTGTGGAAAGCAACCGCCTCGAGCCACGCCCCTCGCGGCTCCTGACTGGACGCGGGAAGTGACGCCTGCGAGCACAACGCGGCAGTCGTCCCGCCCATGTCCAGCTCGGACCGGACGGGGCAGCTTCGGGTCTGTGTCCCGCACGTCCCTGGCAGCCCCTGAGCGGGCGCGTACCCGCCTGTCCGTCCGCCAGAACCTCGCCCTGTAGCTTGGCCCTGCCTGCCCTTGTCTGGGAGGAGGAACGCGCAGTAGGAGCCCAGAACCTGTCTTCTGCCACGCTGCCTGCCCGCGCCCAGCACGGGCGGGACAGGCCGCACTGTTCCTCCTCATCCAGCAGAGCCACTCAGGGCCGGGCAGAGGGCGAGGTTCTGAACCTAGACCTGCGCCTCACTCGTCCAGGGAGGCCAGGCAGCCACCGGCGAGGAAGGAGGTGGCGTTCTGAGCGCGCACTGGAAAAAGTCATTAGCGGCAGTGCAGAGGGCGGGAGGAGGCGCACTCGGGCAGCTTCCTGGTCGCGTTAGGGGCAGCAGGAGCGCTAAGGGGGTGGGGTGCTGGCGGGAGACTGACAGATTCCCGGTCCAGTCAGGGGCAGAAGGAGCGCCAAGGGGGTGGGGTGCTGGCGGGAGACTGACAGGATCCCGGTCCAGTCAGGGGCAGGCAGCACCGCCAAGGGGGTGGGGTTTAGGCGGGAGACTGACAGGTTCCCCGTCCAGTCTGGGGCAGGCAGGGGAACGCTAAAGGGGTGGGGTTTAGGCGGGAGACTGACAGGTTCCCCGTCCAGTCAGGGGCAGAAGGAGCGCCGAGGGGGTGGGGTTTAGGCGGGAGACTGACAGGATCGCGGTCCAATCAGGGGCAGGCAGTGGAGCCTAAAGGGGTGGGTTTCTGGCGGGAGACTGACAGGTTCCCGGTCCAGGCAGGGGCAGGCAGGGGAGCTAAGGGGGTGGGTTTCTGGCGGGAGACTGACAGGTTCCCGGTCCAGGCAGGGGCAGGCAGCGGAGCTAAGGGGGTGGGTTTCTGGCGGGAGACTGACAGGTTCCCCGTCCAGTCAGGGGCAGAAGGAGCGCCGAGGGGCTGGGGTTTAGGCGGGAGACTGACAGGATCCCGGTCCAATCAGGGGCAGGCAGGGGAGCTAAGGGGGTGGGGTTCTAGCGGGAGACTGACAGGTTCCCGGTCCAGGCAGGGGCAGGCAGGGGAGCTAGGGATGCGGGGTTCTGGTTGACGACGGGCAGCTTTTGGTCCGAGTCAGGAGCTGGCAGGGGAGCCAAGGAGGTGGGGTTCTGGCGGGAGACTGACAGGGTCCCGTCCAGTCTGGGGCAGGCAGGACCGCCAAGGGGGTGGGTTTCTGGCGGCAGAGTGACAGTTTCCCGGTCCAGTTGTGGGCCGGCAGGGGAGCTAAGGCCTTGGGGTTTGGGCGCAGACTGACAGGTTCCTGGTCCAGTCGGACAGGAAGGGGACCCAAGGAGGTGGGGTTCTGGCGGGAGACTGACAGGTTGCGGGTCCATCAGGGGCAGGCAGAGGAGCTGAGGTTGTGGGTTTCTGGTCGTACATTGAGAGCTTCCCGGTCCCGTCAGTGGCAGTCAGGGGAGCCAGTGAGCTGTGGTTTGAGCGGCAGACTGACAGGTTCCAGGTCCACTGGGGTAGGGAGGGGAGCTGAGGGGGTGGGGTTCTGGCTGCAGACTTGGAGGTTCCGGGTCCCATCGGGGCAGGCAGAGGAGACGAGGTGGGGTCCAGGCTGCAGAAAGAAAGATTCCTCGTCCAGCAGGGGCAGGCAGAGCAGATAAGGAGGTGGGGTTCTGGCCACAGACTGACAGGTTCCCGTTCGTCGAGTCAGGGGCACTCGGGTGAGCCAAGAAACTGTGGACGTTTACTTCTTCCTGAGAGGATGCGGTCTGAGAGGAGGAGCGTGGTGGGGGCAAGAGGTGCGGAGTCACCGCACGGACGCCGGGAGGCGGGTGAGAGCAGTCCTGAGGCGGGCAGCCAGCAGACTGACTCGTTTATTTCAGTTGCTACAGCTGCTTCTATGGCCAAGACAGCCCATCCAGTCAAGGGGCGGTCTAGGCCCTGACCAATCACAGGCTGTGGCCAGGCGGTTTCCAAAGCCATCCAATCACAGCCTGTGGCCAGGCAGGCTCTTGGTGCCAGGCAGGTTCTGAAACCATCCAGTCACAGCCCGCCATCAGTCAGGCTCTGTTGTCATGTGGTTTCTGAAAGCATCCAATCACGGCCGGCTGGCTGTCAGTCAGGCTCTGTTGTCATGTGGTTTCCTCTGTTGCCATGTGGTTTCAGAAGCCATCCAATCACGGCCTGGTGCCAGGCAATTTCTGTGGTCAGCGGCCATCTTGGCATGACCTTTTCTCCTCGGCGGCCATCTTGGCATGACCTTTTTCCCTCAGTGGCTATCTCGACATGACCTCTTCACCTTAACGACCTTTTCACCTTACCCCTTGCCATAGTGCACAGGGAACCTGTCAGCCTGCGACCAGACACTCCCCCTTAGCTCTCATGCCTGGACATTTTGGTCCAGGATCCTTTCCGTCTGTGGCCAAACCTGGGAACCTTTCCATCTGTGGCAGGAATCTCACGTCCTTGGCTCACCTGCCTGCCCCTGAGGGGACCCAGGAACCTGTCGGTCAGCAGCCAGAGCCCACCCCCTTAGTCTCCACTGAGTGGCCCTGACGGGACCGGGAACCTGTTGGCCTGCTGACAGAACCCCACGTCATTGGCTCTGCTGACTGCCCCTGACAGGATGGGAACCTCTCAGTGTGTGACCAGAAACCAACCGCTTTAGCTCCTCTGCCTGCCCCTGATGGAGGTGGAATCCGTCACTCTGCGGCCAGAACCCCACATGCTTGGTTCCACTGACTTCCCCCTAATGGACCCAGAACCTCTCAGCCTCTGGCCAGACCCCACCTCCTTGGCTCCCCTTCCTGCCCCTGATGGGACCGGGAATCTGTCAGTCTGCCGCCAAAACCCCACCCCTTAGCTCCCCTGCCTGGCCGTTCTGGACTGGGAACCTGTCAGTCTGCGACCAGAACCCCACCTCCATGGCTTCCCTGACTGCCACTGACAGAACTGAAACCCTGTCAGTCTGCGTCCAGAACCCCGCCTCCTTAGCTCCCCTGCCTTTCCCTGATGGGACCAGGAACCTCTCAGTCTCTGAGCAGAACCCCACTCCATCTGCTCCCCTTCCTGGACATCCTGCACCGGGACCTGTCCGTCTGACTCCAGAACCCAAACTCCTTAGGCTCCCCTGCCTGCCCCTAACAGCACTGGGTCATGTCAGTCTGCGACCAGAGGCTCACCTGTCTGCCCCTGACTCGACGTGGAACCTGTCAGTCTGCGGCAGGAATCCCACGTCCTTAGCTCCCCTGCCTGCCCTGAACAGAACTGGGAACCTGTCAGTCTGTGGGCAGAACCCCACCTCCTTAGGCTCCCCTGCCTGCCCCTGACTGGACCAGGAACCTGTCAGTCTGCAGCCAAAGCCCCACCCAGCTTGGCTCCACTGAGTGCTCTTGACAGGACCGGGAACCTGTCAGTCTGTGGCCAGAACCCCACGTCCTTAGCTGCCCGCCTGCCTTTGATAGACCTGAAAACTGTAGTCTGCAGAAAGAACCCCACCACCCTGCCTCCCTGTCCTACTCCACACGGACATGGAACCTGAAAGTCTGCCGCCAGAACCCCACATCCTTAGCTCCTTTGGCTGCCCCTGATGGGACCAGGAGCCTGTCAGTCTGCATGCAGACTTCATGTCCTTAGCTCCCCTTATTGCCCCTGACTGGACCAGGAACCTGTCAGTGTGCAGCCAAACCCCACATCCTTAGCTCCACTGCCTACCCCTGTTGGAAATGGAACCCGTGAGTCTGTGGCCAGAACCCCACCCACCTTAGCTCCCCTGCCTGCCCTTGATGGGACTGGGAACCTGTCAGTTGCGGCCAGAACCCCATGTCCCTAGCTGCCCTGCCTGCCCCTGACTGGACCGGGAACCTGTCAGTGTGCAGCCAGAACCCCACATCCTTAGCTCCACTGCCTGCCTCTGTTGGACCCAGTACCTGTAAGTCTGCGGCTAGAAGCCCAGCTCCTGGGCTCATTTCCCGCCCCAGATGGACCCGGAATGTGTCAGTCTGCCACTAGAACCCTAACTTCTTTGCTCCCCTGACTTGCCCCTAACTGGAGCAGGAACCTGTCAGTCTGCAGCCAGAACCCCACCCTCTAGTCTCTGCTGAGTGCTCCTGACAGGACCGGGCACCAGTCAGTCTGCGGCCAAAACTCCACCCCCTTAGCTCCCTTGCCTGACCATACCGGGCCAGGAATCTGTCAGTCTGTGGCCAGAACCACACGTAGCTAACTCCCCTTCCTGGCATCACTGGACCGAAACGTGTCACTCTGAGGCCAGAACCACCCTCCTTGGCTCCCCTGACTGCCACTGATGGGACCGGGAACCCGTCAGTCTGCAGCCAGAACCCCAACCCTTGAGGCTCCAGTGAGTCCCCCTGATGGGACTGGGATCCTTTCAGTCTGCGGACAGAACTGCACCCCTTAGCTCCCAGGCCTGCCCCTGACTAGACCAGGAACCTGTCAGTCTGTGGCCAGAACCCCACCTCCTTGGCTCCTCTGACTGTCCCTGACTGGACCGAGAACCTGTCAGTCTGTGGCCAGAACTCCACCCCTTAGCTCCCCTGCCTGCCCCTGACTGGACCTGGAATCTGTCAGTCTGTCTGCGGAAGGAACCCCATGTCCTTAGCTCCCTGCCTACTCCTGATGGGACCAGAGACCTGTCGTCATTCTGTGGCCAGAACCCCACCTCCGTAGGCTACGCTGCCCGCCCCTGACTGGACCAGGAACTTGTGAGTCTGCAGCCAGAACCCCACCCCATCAGCACCCCTACCTACCCTTGATGGACCCGCAACTGTCACCTGTGGCCAGAACCCCACCTCCTTAGGCTCCCCTGCCTACCTGTGATGGGACTCGGAACCTGTCAGTCTCGACCAGAGCCTAACCTGCGTGGCTCCCCTGACTTTCCCTGAGGGGGCCAGGAACCTGTCACTCTGTAGCCAGAACCCCACCTCATTGGGCTCCCCTGACAGCAACGGGAACCTGTCAGCCTGTGGCCAGATCCCCATGTCCTCAGCTCCCCTGCCTGCCCCTGATAGACCTGAACCTGTCAGTCTGTGGCCAGAACCAACCTCCTTGGCTCCCCTGACTGCCCGTGATGGGACCAGGAACCTGTCATGCTGCTGCCAGAACCTTAGCCAGAACGCCTTAGTTTCCCTGCCTGGCCATATGGACCGGGAACCTGTCCATGTGCTGCCAGAACCCCACATGCTTAGCTCCCCGGCTTGTCCCTGACTAGACAGGGAACTTGTATGTCTGTGGCAGGAACACCATCCTCTTACACTACCCTGCCTGCCCCTGACTGGAACCAGAGCCTGTCATTCTGTGGCTACCTCCTTGGCTCCCCTGACTGCCTCTTTCTGGCCTGACAGTCTAGGACTACAACCCCACCTCTTGGCTCCCCTGACTGCCTCTTTCTGGCCTGAGAACCTGACAGTCGAGGACTACAACCCCACCTCTTGGATCCCCTGCCGGCCCTTGATGGAACTGGGAACCTGTCAGTCTGGGGCCAGAACCCCACCTCCTTGTCTCCCCTGCCTGCCGCTGATGGGACTGGTAGCTTGCCAGTCTAGGGCCAGAAACGCCGTCTTTGGCTCCCCTGGCTGCCCCTGACAGGACCGGGAACCTGTCAGTCTGCGGCAGGAACCCCAAGTCCTTAGCTCTCCTGCCTGCCCCTGACTGACCCAGAACCTGTCACTCTGCGACAGTTCCTGATCCAGTCAGGGGCACTCAGTGGATCCTAAGGGAGTGGTTTCTCTGCCATATCTGAATGTGAAAGTCCAGCTGGGTGCAGAAACTAGGGAAGAACAGACAGTGCACACATCTGGTCATATGGCAAGTGTGTGACATTCAAGATGGTTTACAAAGTGGCCCACAACAGGTGATCTCTCCCTACCTCTTCATGTAGCGTGCCTTCAGACACTAACCCCTGGCTCACAACTTGAAGTCTATAAAGGACGGAGACCCTCAGCTATCACTGAGTGGCTCAGAGGACACTGCATGGCTTGTGCTCAATCACTTGTGTCCCTGTTCAAAGCATAGTTTATGAAAATAATCATACAGGCCAGCGCCGCGGCTCACCAGGCTAATCCTCTGCCTGCGGCGCCGGCACACCGGGTTTTAGTCCCGGTCAGGGCACCGGATTCTGTCCCGGTTGCCCCTCTTCCAGGCCAGCTCTCTGCTGTGACCAGGGAGTGCAGTGGAGGATGGCCCAAGTGCTTGGGCCCTGCACCCCATGGGAGACCAGGAAAAGCACCTGGCTCCTGCCATCGGATCAGCGCGGTGCGCCGGCCGCGGCGGCCATTGGAGGGTGAACCAATGGCAAAGGAAGACCTTTCTCTCCATCTCTCTGTCTCTCACTGTCCACTCCTGCCTGTCAAAAAAAAAAAAAGAGCCTATCAGCAAAAACCAAGACTCGTTCAAGGTGGTGAAGACCGCGCGTACGTTTCCGGAGTCTTATTTCAAGTTTTAATTCTTCTGCCAACACACTCATGGTAATCCCAGGCTAGTTGCTCTCGTTTCTGAATCGACGTGTCACCCACTGCGCCTCCCTCGTCTGGGCACTTCATCACTCACTCACTGAAGTTGCTGTTCAGAGTGTCCGCTGTGTCCTGTTCTCTCCTGCTCTAAAGTCACTGAGGAGACAGTACTGACGACGAAGCTGCAAACCCTTTCAAGAAGCAAACGTGTCTATACACGACCATGTTTTCAAGGCATTTCCGATGGATCTGACTGCCTGTCAAAAAAAAATTAAAAAAAATAACTGAGATATTGGGGGTCTTGGTATTAGGAGATGAGCAAACTTTGTAGTTATGAATCTACCTTGTCCAAAGTGCTCTACACGCCATGTTGATGACCCTCCTCTCCCTGAGAGAAGAGCCAGCCTGAGCCGTGGAGTGAGTGGAGCAGAAAACCGGATTAAAGGATTACAGAACGCAGAAACCGGTCAAGTCGGTTTTTCCCATCGAGAGACAGAAACTAGAGTGACCTCCCTGGAGCTCTCAAGGTCATGTCTGGGTGCCTGCGCACGAAAAAAGCTAAAAAAAAAAATCCAGGTTCTGGAACATTCTAGGACGTTCTAGAATGTTCCGGGATCCCTAGAATTTTTCCGAGGTGTTCTAGAATGTACCAGAACATCAGCAAATGAGTCTGGGGGGATTCTGGGATACGGGTCTGAGTAGAAGTTTCCCGGCTGGGTGTGACGGGTGTCCTGGTGCCGGCCTGGCCCTGCGGACATTGACGTGACATCCCGCGCCCATCGGGGCTGCGGAAACTTCCAGCACGTCGGCAGAGGGTCTCAGACCCCCCAGGACGCTCGCTGGGTTCTCTGGAACATACTGGAACATTCTACAACATTCCAAGACCCCAAAGACACTCTCCAAGCGGTCCAGGGCTTCCTACGAACATTCTAGAAAATTCTACGTCATCCGCCAGTATTCCGGAACACTCCAAGACCAGGCGCTCTAGAATACTCTAAGGCCCCGAGGATGTGCGCCGGGCTCTCTGGACGTGTTCTAGAACATTCTGGAACATTCCACAGAATTCCTCGGGATTCCAAGGACATTCCCTGGGCATTCTAGAACATTCTGGAATCCTGGAAACACCCACCAGGGGTTCTGGAAAATTCCAAGGCCCAAGAACGCACGACAGACTCTCCCAGAATTCCCTGGGAGCACTGACCGTTCCAGTGTCCACCAGGATGTTTGCACAACCTTCGGCCCCGCCAACTCCTCCCCCAGCCCTGGCAATAAATAGACGCCGGGTCCCCGCCGGCTCAGACGACGACGAAGACGATGGTGATGAAGATGACGGTGATGAAGGCTCTCCTCCTCGCCCTCACGGTGGGCGTGGCCTGTGCAGACGTCGACCCCGCCCAGGTATCATAAATTTGCATCATTAGTTCCAAGTATTAATTCTCGTCATGAATTCATATCATTACTTCGCATCACTAATTCGCATCACTACTTCGCGTTGTTTCTTCAGCCGTATCATTAATTCACGTCATTTCTTCACCTCCCCAGCTCTCCGGGCCCTGGCGCACCTCCGCCATGGCCTCCGACAACCTGGAAATGATCCTGAAGGATGGGCCACTCCAGATGCTGTTCCGCGAGATGGAGTGCAACGAGGAATGCAACGCCCTGAACGTCTTCTTCTACGTGAAGTGAGGGGCGGGGCCAGGGGAGACAAGCCGAGGCCAGAGACAGAGAGCCAGGGGGGAGCAATCGAGCCCAGAGAGCGGGGAAGACAGGCGCCGCCAAGCCCAATCGATCCCAGAGAGAGAGAGAGAGAGTAGGCCAGAGCGACCAGCCGAGCCCAGAGAGAGAGCAGACAGGAGTAGTTGAGCCCAGAGTCAGAGAGCATGTGGGCTAGAGGGGAGTAATGGAGCTGAGAAAGAGCAGACAGGAGTAGTTGAGCCCAGAGTCAAAGAGCAAGCCAGGGGGGACCAGCCGAGCCCAGGGAGAGTGAGCAGACAGGGGTAGTTGAGCCCAGAGTCAGAGAGCATGTGGGCTAGAGGGGAGTAATGGAGCTGAGAGTGAGCAGACAGGACCAGCCGATCCCAGAGTCAAAGAGCAGGCCATGGTGGACCAGCCGAGCCCAGAGAGAGAAAGAGTAGACAGGAGCAGTTGAGCCCAGAGTCAGAGAACAGGTGGGCTAGAGGGGAGTAATGGAGCTGAGAGAGAGCAGACAGGACCAGCCGATCCCAGAGTCAAACAGCAGGCCATGGTGGACCAGGCGAGCCCAGAGGGAGAGCAGACAGGAGCAGTTGAGCCCACAGCGAGCGGCCATGTTCCCGGTCTCTCCTTCAGGAAGAACAAGGTATGCACCCCGCACACGGTTGTGGCCCAGAAGAACGCAGACGGCATCTACACCACTGACTGTGAGTACAGAGCATTTCGGAAAGTTCCAGACAATTCCAGATGACCCTAGGGAATGTCCGGTGTGTTCCAGAATGTTCGAGAATGTTCCCAGAAATGTTCCAGGATGCTGCAAATGTCCCAGGATGCTCCAGTTCCTCAATGTTCTAGAATGTTCCAGAATGCGCTAGAATGTCCCAGCATGCCCCGGCACATCCAGAACACCCACCTATCTCCCTACAGTCGAAGGCCAGACCTCCTTCCAGTTCCGCGAATTGGATCCCGTTAGGCAAATCATCTTCATCAATAACATGGGGTCCAAAGGCAAGACCAGCCGCCTCAGCTTCCTTGTGGGTGAGCCCCCCTCACACACACATGTACACTGCCGGTGCCCGCTAGGGATACGCACCACCACCCGAGAGTCTGAGCCCGACTGTATACGGGGAAAGGGGGGCTGCATGGCCAGGCATATACAGTCGGTGCCCACTGGATAAAGCGAGTGTATACAGTCAGTGCCCACTAGACATGGTGGGCATATACAGTTGGTGCCCACTAACGCTAGCATATACAGTTGGCGCTCGCTAGATGGGGTGAGTGTATACAGTCACTAAAGCGAGTGTATGCAGTAGGCTCACACTAAAGCGAGCGTACTCAGTCGGCGCCCACTCGTGCCACAGTCAAATTGGGAATCATAAACGACGACCCGCCAGAGGACTACGCGAGGCTCACGGAGCAGAATGGGATCCCGCGGAAGTACATCCGGCGTGTGGCCGACACAGGTGAGGCTTCGGCGGCTTCCGGGCTGACTCGGCGCTGACTCGGCACTGACTCGGCTTTCCTCTCTCCAACAGACACCTGTCCACCCTGAGGACGCCTCCCTTGGAGAAGGTGCCAGAACGTTCTAGACCATTCCAGAACCGCCCCTCCTGCACAATGATTCCTCCCCTGATCGCCTCACCATCTCCTCCCACCTGCGAACGCGCTAGTATGCTCCGGAACATTCTAGAGCATTCTGGATTGATCCAAGATGGTCTGGATTGTTCCAGAATTTCTAGAAAGCTTCGGAACATTCTAGAATCGGCCGTCCCCAGCTTTCTCTGCTTCCTGTTCATGGAATAAACTCATCCCAGGCACAGTCCCAGTCGTTTATTTTAAACGATTTTTATTGTTCCGTCAAAAGACAGAGCGAGCTGGTGGAGGAACCCAGGGGCTACCTCCGGGTCTCCCTGCACTGTCAGTCACCGTTCACTGACAAGGGGGTGGGCTCTGTCATCTGGTGGCTGTCAATCAGCCCTGAGTGACACTGGGGGGGTTCTCCCCGACTCCACTGGCAGCCAGTCACACTCCACCAGGATCCCAGGGCCACATCCGGGTCCCCATGGCCACATCCGGGTCTCCAGGGCAATATCCGGCTCCCCAGGGCTCCACTCATGTCCGCAGTGACACATCCAGGTCCCCAGGGGCACATCCTGGTCCCCAGGGCCACATCCGGGTCTAAGTGCTCCATCCGGGTCTCTGGGCTCCATCTGGGTCCCTAGGGCTCCATCCGGGTCTCTGGGCTCCATCCGGGACTCCTGGCTCCATCCGAGTCTCTGGGCTCCATACAGGTCTCTGGGCTCCATCGGGGTCTCTGGTCTCCATCTGTATCTCTGGGCTCCATCTGGGTCCCTAAGGAAACATCCTGGTCCCTAAGGCTCCATCCGGGTCTCTGTGCTCCTTCAGGGTCACTAAGGCTACATCCGGGTCCTTAAGGTTCCTTCCGAGTCCTTAAGGCTCCATCCAGGTCTCTGGGCTCCATCCAGGTCTCTGGACCACACCCGGGTCTCTGAGCTCCATCCGGGTTTCGGGGCTCCAACCATGTCCCTAAGGCTGCATCCAGTCTCTGGGCTCCATCCGAGTCTCTGGGCTCCACCCCGATCTCCAGGGCCACATCCAGGTCCCCAGGGCCACATCCGGGTCTCCAGGGCCACATCCGGTTCCCCAGGGCTCCATCCGGGTCTCCAGGGCCACACCAGGGTCTCCAGGGCCACATCCGGATCTCCAGGGCTCCCTCCAGGGCCATATCTGGGTCCCAGGGCTCCACCCAGGGTCTCTGGGCTCTCTCCAGGTCTCTGAGCTACATCCGGGTCCCTGAGGCTCCATCCTGGTCTCTGGGCTCCATCCTGGTCTCGGGGCTCTGCCCGAGTCTCTGGGCTCCATCTGGGTCCCTAAGGCTCCACCCGCATCCCTAAGGCTCCATGCGGGTCTCTGGGCTCCATCCAGGTCTTAAGGCTCCATCTGAGTCTCTGGGCTCCATCCAGGTCTTTGGGCTCCATCCAGGTCCCTAAGGATCGATCCGGGACTCCTGGCTCCATCCGAGTCTCTGGGCTCCATCCAGGTCTCTGGGCTCCATCCAGGTCTCTGGGCTCCATCCGTATCTCTGGGCTCCATCTGGGTCCCTAAGGATCCATCCGGGACTCCTGGCTCCATCCGAGTCTCTGGGCTCCATCCAATTCCCTAAGACTCCATCCAGGTCCCTAAGGCTCCATCCAGTTCCCTAAGGCTCTTCCGAGACTCTGGGCTCCATCTGGGTCCATAAGGCTCCATCCGGGTCCATAAGGCTCCATCCGGGTCTTTGGGCTCAATGCGAGTCTCTGGGCTCCATCCGAGTCTCAAGGCTCCATCCATATCTCTGAGCTCCATCTGGGTCCCTAGGGCTCCATCCTGGTCTCTGGCTCCATCCGGGTCTCTGGGCTCCATCCAGATCCTATGGCTCCATCCGGATCTCTGGGCTCCATCCGGGTCCCTAAGGCTCCATCCGGATCTCTGGGCTCCATCTGGGTCTCTGGGCTCCACCTGGGTCTCTGGGCTCCATCTGGGTTCCTATGGCTCCATCCGGATCTCTGGGCTCCATCCGGGTCCCTAAGACTCCATCGGGGTCCCTAAGGCTCCATCCGGGTCTCTGGGCTCCATCCGAGTCCTTAAGGCTCTATCCGGTCACTTGGCTCAATCCAAGTCTCTGGGCTCCATCTGGGTCTCTGAGCTCCATCCGGGTCTCCAGGGCCACATCTGGTCTCCCAGGGCTCCACATATGGGACCCAGGGCCACATCCGGTTCCCCAAGGGACATATCGGGGTCCCCAGGGCCACATCCAGGTGTCTCGGGCCATTACCGGTTCTCCAGGGCCACATCCGGGTCTAGGGCCACATCCAGGTCTCCAGGGCTCCATCCAGGTCTCCAGGAACATCTGGGTCTCCAGGGCCACATCAGCATGATCAGGGCCACATCCGGGTCTCTAGGGCTCTCTCCAGGGCCACATCCAGGTCTCCATCACTACATCCGGCTCTCTATGGCGCCATCCAGGTCTCCAGGGTCACATCCGGATCTCCAGGGCCACATACGGGCTCCCAGGGCCACATCCGGGTCCTTAGAGTCACATGGGGGTCTCCAGGGCCACACCCGGGTCTCTAGGGCTACATCCGGGTCTCCCAGGGCTCCATCCGGGTCCCCCAGGTCCACATCCGGGTTGCCAAGGCCACATCGGGGTCTCCCAGGGCTCCATCCATGTCCACATCAGGTCCCCAGGGCCACATCCGGTTCTCCCGGAGCCACATTCGGGTCCCCACATCCGCACCCGGGTCCCAGGGCCACATCCAGGTCCCTAGGGCCATATCTGGGTCTCCAGGGCTCCATCCAGGTCTCTAAGGCTTTATCCAAGTCTCTGGGTTCCATCAGAGTCTCTGGGCTCCATCCGTATCTCTGGGCTCCATCCGGGTTCCTAAGATTCCATCCGGGTTCCTAAGATTCCATCCGGGTCTCTGGGCTCCGTCCGAGCCCCTAATGCTCTATCTCACTCTCTGGGCTCCATCAGAGTCTCTGGGCTCCATCAGGTTTCTGGGCTCCATCCGGGTTCCTAAGGCTCCATCCAAGTCTCTGGGCTCCATCCAGGTCCCTAAGACTCCATCAAGGTCCCTAAGGCTCCATCCGGGTCTCCGTGCTCCATCCGGGTCCCTAATGCTCCATCGGGGTCCCTAAGGCTCCATCCGGGTCTCTGGGTTCCATCCGAGTCCCTAAGATTCCATCTGGGTCCCTAAGGCTCCATCCAGTCCCTAAGCCTCCATCCGGGTCTCTGGGCTCCATCCGGGTCTCTGGGCTCCATCCAAGTCTCTGGGCTCCATCCGAGCCATAAGGCTCTATCTCACTCTCTGGACACCATCCGAGTCTCTGGACTCCATACGTATCTCGGCTCCATCCAGGTTCCTAAGGCTCCATCCAGGTCTCTGGGCTCCATCCAAGTCTCTGGGCTCCATCTGGATCTCTGGGCTCCATCTAGGTTCCTAAGGCTCCATCCAGGTCTCTGGGCTCCATCCGGGTCTCTGGGCTCCATCCAGGTCTCTGGGCTCCATCCGGGTCTCTGGGCTCCATCCAAGTCTCTGGGCTCCATCTGGATCTCTGGGCTCTATCCAGGTTCCTAAGGCTCCATCCAGGTCTCTGGGCTCCATCCGGGTCTCTGGGCTCCATCTGGATCTCTGGGCTCCATCCAGGTTCCTAAGGCTCCATCCAAGTCTCTGGGCTCCATCTGGATCTCTGGGCTCCATCCAGGTTCCTAAGGCTCCATCCAGGTCTCTGGGCTGCATCCGAGTCTCTGGGCTCCATCCGGATCCCTAAGACTCCATCGGGGTCCCTAAGGCTCCATCCGGGTCTCTGGGCTCCATCCGGGTCTCTGGGCTCCATCCGGGTCTCTGGGCTCCATCAGGGTCCCTAAGGCTCCATCCGGGTCTCTGGGCTCCATCCTGGTCTCTGGGCTCCTTCTGGGTCCCTAATGCTCCATCGGGTCCCTAAGGCTCCATCCAAGTCTCTGGGTTCCATCCGAGTCCCTAAGATTCCATCCGGGTCCCTAAGGCTCCATCCAGTCCCTAAGCCTCCATCCGGTTCTCTGGGCTCCATCCGGGTCTCTGGGCTCCATCCGAGCCATAAGGCTCTATCTCACTCTCTGGACACCATTCGAGTCTCTGGGCTCCATCCATATCTCTGGGGTCCATCCGGGTCTCTGGGCTCCATCCGAGCCCCTAAGGCTCTATCTCACTCTATGGGCTCCATCCAAGTCTCTAGGCTCCATCCGGATCTCTGGGCTCCATCCGAGTCTCTGGGCTCCATCCGAGTCTCTGGGCTCCATCCGGGTCTCTGGGCTCCATCCAAGTCTCTGGACTCCATCCGAGTCTCTGGGCTTCACCCAGG
The DNA here is from genome assembly GCF_051225735.1 of Oryctolagus cuniculus. Taxonomy (NCBI): domain Eukaryota; kingdom Metazoa; phylum Chordata; class Mammalia; order Lagomorpha; family Leporidae; genus Oryctolagus; species Oryctolagus cuniculus. The sequence goes on along the minus strand of NC_142889.1, from coordinate 5,414,681 downwards.
TTCCAGGGCCACATCCAGGTCTTCAGGGCTCACTCAAGGGCCACATCTTGGTCCCAGGGCTCCACCCAGGTCTCCAGGGCCACATCCGGGACTCCACGGCCGCATCCGGGTCTCCAGGGCCACATCCTTGTCTCCAGGGCCACATCCGGGTCTCCCAGGGCTTCACCAGGTCCCAGGTCACATCTGGGTCCCCAGGGCTACATCGGGGTCCTCAGGGCTCCTTTAGTGTCTCCAGGGCCACATCCGGGTCTCCTGGGCCACATCCGGATCTCAAGGGCTACATCGGGGTCTCCAGGGCCACATCTGGGTCTCCAGGGCCACATCCAGGTCTTCAGGGCTCCCTCCAGGGCCACTTCTGTGTCCCAAGGCTCCACCCGGTTCTCCAGGGGCACATCCGGGTCCCCAGGGCCACATCCAGGTCTCCCAGGGCTCCACTCGGTTCCCCAGGTCCACACCTGGGTCTCCAGTGCCCCATTGGGTCTTCAGGGCCACATCCAGGTCTCCAGGGCCACATCCGGGTCCCCAGGGCCACATCCGGGTCTCCAGGGACACATCTGTGTCTCCAGGGCTCCATTCGGGTCTTCAGGGCACATCCGGGTCTCTAGGGCCACATCCAGTTTCCAGGCACATCCAGGTCTCCAGGGCCACATCCAGGTCTCCAAGGGGCACATCCAGGTCTCCAGGGCCACATCCAGGTCTCCAACGGCCACATTCGGTCCCCAGAGTCACATCCATGTCCCTAGGGTACCATCCGGGTCTCCAGGGCCACACCAGGGTCTCCAGGGCCACTTCCGGCCCCAGGGCAATATCTGATTGTCTAGAGCCACATCAGGGATCCCAGGGTCACATCTGGGTGACTAGGGCCACATCCGGATCTCCAGGGTTGCATCCGGGTCTCTAGGGCACCATCCGGGTCTCCAGGACCACAGCCGGTTCTCTAGGGCTCCCTCCAGGTCCCCACCCATGTAACCAGGGCCACATCAGGGTCTCCAGGGCCACATCGGGGTCTCCAGGGCCCCACCCGTGTTACCAGGGCCTCACCCGGATCTCCAGGGCCACATCCGGGTCTCTAGGGCTCCATCCGGGTCTCCAGGAACACATCTGGGTCTCTAGGGCCACATCCGAGTCACCAAGGCTCCCTCCAGGGCCCCACCCGGGTCTCCAGGTCCACATCCGGGTCCCCAGGGCAACATCCGAATGTCTAGTGTCACATCCGGATCCCCAGGGCTCCATGCAGGTTTCCAGGGCCACATCTCAATCCCAGGGCTCCACCCGGGTCTCCAGGGCCACATCCGGGTCTTTAGGGATCCCTACAGGGCCACATCCGGGACCCCAGGGCCACATCCGGGTCTCTAGGGCCACATCCGGGTCTCCTAGGGCTCCACCCGTGTTTCTAGGGACACATCCGGATCCCCAGGTCCACATCTGCGTCCCCAGGGCCACACCTGAGTCTCCAGGGCCACACCCGGGTCTCCAGTGCCCCATCGGGTCCTCAGGGCCACATCCGGGTCTCCAGGGCCACATCCAGGTCCCCAGGGCTCCTTCCGGGTCTCCAGGGCCACATCCCCATCTCTAGGGCCACATCCGGGTCCCCAAGGCTGCATCCGGGTCCCCAGGGCTCCATCTGGGTGTCCAGGGCCACATCCAGGTCTCCATGGCAATATCCGAGTCTCCAGGGACACATCAATGTCTTAGGGCCATATCTGGTGCTTCAGGGCCACGTCCTGGTCTCCAGGGCCACATCCGGGTCTTCAGGGCGCCATCCAGGGCCACTTCTGTGTCCCAGGGCTCCAACCGGTTCTCCAGGGGCACATTTGTGTCTCCAGGGCCACATCCGGGTCCCCAGGGCCACATCCAGGTCTCCCACGGCTCCAACCGGGTCGCCAGGGCCACATCCGCGTCCCCAGGGCCCCACCTGGGTCTCCAGGGCCACATCGGGATCTCCAGTGCCCCATCGGGTCCCCAGGGCCACATCCGGTCCCCTGGCCACACCGAAGTCCCCAGGGCTCCACCCGGGTCTCTAGGGACACATCTGGGTACCCAGGGCTCCTTCTGGGTCTCCAGGGCCACATCCCCATCTCTAGGGCCACATCCGTGTCTCCAGGGCAACATCCGGGTCCCCCAGGGCCACATCCGGGTCCCCCAGGGCCACATCAGGGTCCCCAGGGCAGCATCCGAGTCCCCAGGGCTCCATCTGGGTGTCCAGGGCCACATCCAGGTCTCCATGGCCAGATCTGAGTCTCCAGGGACACATCGGGGTCTTAGGGCCATATCCGGTTCCTCAGGGCCACATCTGGGTCTCTGGGCTCCATCCGGGTTTATGTGCTCCATCCAAGTCTCTGGGCTCCATCCGGGTCTTTGGGCTCCATCCGGGTCTGGGTTCCATTTAGGTCTCTGGGCTCCATCCAGGTCTCTGGGCCACATCCGGGTCTCTGGGCTCAACCCGGGTCTCCGGGCCACATCCAGATCTCCAAGGACACATCTGGGTCTCCAGGGCCACATCTGGGTCTCCAAGGGCCACATTCGGTCCCCAGAGTCACATCCATGTCCCTAGGGCACCATCCAGATCTCCAGGACCACATCCAGGTCTCCAGTGCCACATCTGGGTCTCCAGGGCCACAACTGGGTCTCCAGGGCTCCCTCCAGGGCCCCACCCGTGTCTCCAGGGCCACATTGGGGTCTCCAGGGCCACACCCGGATCTCCAGGGCCACATCCAAGTCTCCAGGGCCACATCCGGGTCTCAGGTCCACATCCGGGTCTCTAGGGCTCCATCCGGGTCTCCAGGGACACATCCGGGTCTCTAGGGCTTCATCCGGGTTACCAGGGCCACATAGAGGTCTCAGGGGCACACCCAGGTCTCTAGGCCACATAGGGGTCTCAGGGGCAAACCCGGGCCTCTAGGGCCACATCAGGGTCCCCAGGGCCACATCCGGATCTCCAGGGCCACATCCGGGTCTCCAGTGCCACATCCGGGTCTCTAGGGCCACAACTGGGTCTCCAGGGCCACATCCTGGTCCCCATGTAAAAATCCGGGTCTCCAGGGCCACATCTGAATCCCAGGGCTACACCTGGGTCTCCAGGGCCACATCTGGGTCTCCAGGACCGCATCGGTTTTCCCAGGGCCACATCCAGGTCTCCAGGGCCACATCCGGCTCCCCGGGGCTCCACCCGGCTCTCCACAGCCACATCCAGGTCTCCAGGGCTCCCTCCAGCGCTAAAACTGGGTCCCAGGGCTCCATCCAAATCTCTGGTCTCCATCCAGGTCTCTGGGCTCCATCCGGGTCCCTAGGGTTCCATCCGGGTCTCTGGGCTCCATCCGAGTCTCTGGACTCCATCCAGGTCTCTGGGCACCATCCTGATCCCTAAGGCTCCATCCAGGTCCGCAGGGCCACATCTGGGTCTCCAGGGCCACATCTGGGTATCCCAGGGCCACAATCAGGTCTCCAGGGCCACATCCGGGTGTCCAGGGCCACATCCGGGTGTCCAGGGCCACATCCGGTTCCCCAGGGCTCCATCCGGGCCTCCAGGCCACATCCGGGTCCCCCAGGGCCACATCGTGGTGTCTAGGGCAACCTCCGGGTCTCCATGACCACATCTGGGTCCCCAGGGCCACACCCGGGTCTCCAGGGCCACACCCGGGTCTCCAGGACCACACCAGCGTCCAGGGCCACATCCGGATCTCCAGGGCTCCCTCCAGGGCCATATCTGGGTCCCAGGGCTCCACCCGGGACCCAAGGGCAACATCCGAGTCCCCATAGCCACTTTCCGGTTCTCCAGGGCCACATCCGGGTCCCCAGGGCCACATCTGGGTCTTCAGGATCACATCCAGTTCTCTGGGCTACATCTGGGTCTCTGGGCTCCATCCGGGTCTCTGGGCCACATCCGGGTCCCTAAGGTTCCATCCAGTCCCTAAGGCTCCATTCGGATCTCTGGGCTCCATCCAAGTCTCTGGGCTCCATCAGGGTCCCTAAGGCTCCATTCGGGTCTCTGGGCTCCATCCTGGTCCCTGGGCTCCATCCGGGTCTCTGGGCTCCATCCGGGTCTCTGGGCTCCATCCGGGTCCCTAAGGTTCCATCTGGGTCCCTAAAATTCCATCCGGGTCTCTGGGCTCCATCCTGGTCACTGGACTCTATCTGTGTCTCTGGGCTCCATTCGAGTCTGGGTTCCATCCGGGTCCCTAAGGTTCCATCTGGGTCCCTAAGGTTCCATCCGGGTCTCTGGGCTCCATCTGGGTTCCTGATGCTCCATCCGAGTCTCTGGGCTCCATCCGGGTCCCAAGGCTACATCCGGGTCTCTAGGGCCATATCCGAGTCTCCAGGGCCACATCCATTATCTCCAGGGCTCCCTCCAGGGCCACATCTGGGTCCCAGGGCTCCACCCGGGTCTCCAGGGCCACATTCGGTTCCTCAGGGCCACATAGGGGTCTCCAGGGCCACATCCGGGTCTCCAGAACCACATCCGGGTCTCCAGGGCTCCCTCCAGGGCCACATTTGGGTTTCAAGGGCTCTATCCGGGTCTCTAGGGCTCCACCCCTGTCTCCAGGGCAACATTCATGTCTCCACAACACATCCGGATCCTCAGGGCCACATTCAGGTGTCCAGGGCTACATTCGGGTCTCTAGGGCTACATCAGGATCTCTAGGGTCACATCTGGGTCTCCAGGCCCACATTGGGGTCTCCAGGGCTCTATCCAGGTCCAGGGCCACATCCAGGTCTCCAGGGCCACATCCGGGTCTCCAGGGCTCCCTCCAAGGCTACATCTGGGTCCCAGGGCTCCACCCGGGTCCCAAGGGCCACATATGGGTCCCCAGGGCCACCAACAGGTCTCCGGGCTACATCGGGTTCTCTGGGCTCCATCCGAGTCTGGGCTCCATCCGGGTCTCTGGGCAACATCTGGGTGTCTGGGCTCTCTCCGAGTCTCTGGGCTCTCTCCAGGTCTCTGAGCTACATCCGTGTCCATAAGGCTCCATCCGACCTGGGCTCCAACCGAGTCTCTGGGCACCAGCTAGGTCCCTAGGATCCATCCGGGTTCCTAAGGCTCCATCCGGGTCCCTAAGGCTCCATTCGGGTCCCTAAGGCTCCATCCGAGTTTCTGGGCTCCATTAGGGTCTGTGGGATCCATCCGGGACCCTAAGACTCCATCCGGGTTTCTGGGCTCCATCCAGGTCCCTAAGGCTCCATCCAGGTCCCTAAGGCTCCATGCGCGTCCTTAAGGCTCCATCCGGGTCTCTGGGCTCAATCCGGGTTGCTAAGGATCCATTCCGGTCTCTGTGCTCCACCCGGGTCTCCAGGGCCACATCCGGGTCATTGCGCTCCATCTGGGTCTCTGGGCTCCATTAGAGTCTCTGGGCTCCATCCAGGTCTCTGGGCCACATCCGAGTCTCTGGGCTCCATCCGGGTCTCTGGGCCACATCGGGCTCTCTGAGCTCCATTCGAGTCTCTGGGCTCTCTCCAGGTCTCTCAGCTACATCCAGGTCCCTAAGGCTCCATCCTCTTCTCTGGGCTCCATCCTAATCTCAGGGCTCCATCCGAGTCTCTGGGCTCCATCCGGGTCTCTGGTCTCCATCCGTGTCTCTGGGCTCCATTCGAATCTCTGGACTCCATCCGACTCTCTGGGCTCCATCTGGGTTCTTAAGGCTCCATCTTGTGTATAAGGCTCCTTCCGAGTCTCTAGGATCACTCCAGGTCCCTAAGGCTCCATCGAGGTCTCTGGGCTCCACCAGGGTCTCCGGGCCACATCCGAGTCCCCATTGCCACAACCGGGTCCCCAGGGCCACCTCCAGGTCTCTGGATTCCATCGGGTTCTCTGGGCTCCATCCGAGTCTCTGGGCTGCATCCGGGTCTCTTGGCTCCTTCCGGGTACCTAAGGCTCCATCCGAGTCTCTGAACTCCATCCAGGTCCCTAAGACTCCATCCGAGTCTATGGATTCCCTCTGGCTTGCACAGAGCCGGGCGGGGAGACTACACCACCCCGAAGCCTCAGCGGCGGCGGCGGCGACGCTCTACGTGTGGGCTGTACTGGCCTGAGTGACAGGTAGCCGACCCAATGGCTTCCCCGGTCTCAGACTCCGGACCGCTCAGACGTGGGGTGGGTGTGTGCTTCCTGTTTCGGAGGCGTCTGCTCGGGGCAGAAATGGTGTGGAAAGGAACCGTGTTTCAACCCAGCTGTCTTCTTTCTCTTCTTTGAAAAAAAGCTCTGAGGCCTAATTTTCCTGACCTGAGCTATCATTTTCCTTTTATCATCTGTAGGCCATAATTCCTGATTTCACATTGCCCAGCCACCCTATGCTTGGACAGGGTGGAGCGGGGAGACTACAACTCCCGAAAGCCTCAGCGGCAGGGCGCTCTGCGGCTGGGCTCGTCTGAGTGACAGGTCGGGCAGCCATTGGCTTCACGCGGTCTCAGACTCCGTTGCCAATCAGATGCTGAGTGGTTGTGTCGCCCTGTTTCTGCGGCTCGGGGCGGAAATGGTGTGGAAAGCAACCGCCTCGAGCCACGCCCCTCGCGGCTCCTGACTGGACGCGGGAAGTGACGTCTGCGCGCACCACGCGGCAGTCGTCCCGCCCATGTCCAGCTCGGACCGGACGGGGCAGCTTCGGGTCTGGGTCCCGCACGTCCCTGGCAGCCCCTGAGCGGGCGCGTACCCGCCTGTCCGTCCGCCAGAACCTCGCCCTGTAGCTTGGCCCTGCCTGCCCTTGTCTGGGAGGAGGAACGCGCAGTAGGAGCCCAGAACCTGTCTTCTGCCACGCTGCCTGCCCGCGCCCAGCACGGGCGGGACAGGCCGCACTGTTCCTCCTCATCCAGCAGAGCCACTCAGGGCCGGGCAGAGGGCGAGGTTCTGAACCTAGACCTGCGCCTCACTCGTCCAGGGAGGCCAGGCAGCCACCGGCGAGGAAGGAGGTGGCGTTCTGAGCGCGCACTGGAAAAAGTCATTAGCGGCAGTGCAGAGGGCGGGAGGAGGCGCACTCGGGCAGCTTCCGGGTGGCGTTAGGGGCAGCAGGAGCGCTAAGGGGGTGGGGTGCTGGCGGGAGACTGACAGATTCCCGGTCCAGTCAGGGGCAGAAGGAGCGCCAAGGGGGTGGGGTGCTGGCGGGAGACTGACAGGATCCCCATCCAGTCAGGGGTAGAAGGAGCGCCGAGGTGGTGGGGTTTAAGCGGGAGACTGACCGGTTCACCGTCCAGTCACGGGCAGGCAGGGGAACGCTAAAGGGGTGGGGTTTAGGCGGGAGACTGACAGGTTCCCCGTCCAGTCAGGGGCAGAAGGAGCGCCGAGGGACTGGGGTTTAGGCGGGAGACTGACAGGATCCCGGTCCAATCAGGGGCAGGCAGGAGAGCTAGGGATGCGGGGTTCTGGTTGACGACGGGCAGGTTTTGGTCCGAGTCAGGAGCTGGCAGGGGAGCCAAGGAGGTGGGGTTCTGGCGGGAGACTGACAGGGTCCCGTCAGTCTGCGGCAGGCAGGACCGCCAAGGGTGTGGGGTTCTGGCTGCAGACTGACAGGTTCCCTGTCCAGTCAGGGGTACTCAGTGGAGCTTAAGGGGGTGGGATATGGTGGCAGACTGACAGGTTCCTGGTCGTGAATGGATAGGCAGGGGAGCTAAGGGGGTGGAGTTCTGAACAGACTGAGGTTTCCTGGTCCCATCAGGGGCAGGCAGGGGAGCTGAGGATGTGGGGTTCTGGCCACAGACTGACGAGTTCACAGTCCTCTCAGGGGCATGCTGGGGAACTAACAAGGTGGGGTTCTATGTGCTGACTGACAGGTGTCCGGTCCTGTCAGGGGCACTCAGTGGAGCCTAAGAGGGTGGGGGTTCTGGCTGCAGCCTGACAGTATGGACGGCCCAGTATGGACAGGCAGGGGAACTAAGGACCCTGGTTTCCTGCCGCAGCCTGACAGTTCCAAGTACCGTCAGGGGCATGTGGGGAGCTGGCGAGTGGGGGTTCTAGATGCTAGCTAACAGGTTCCTCATCCAGTCAGGGGCATTCAGTGGATCCTAAGGCAGTGGGTTTCTGGCTGCAGACCGAGAGGTTCCCCGTCCCATCAGGGGCAGGAAGGGGAGCTAAGGGGGTGGGGTCCTGGCGGCAGACTGACAAGTTCCCCGTCCAGTCGAGAGCAGGCAGTGGAGCCTCAGGGGGTGGGGTTCTGGGCGCAGAATGACGAGTTCACAGCCTATGGCTTCTCCGGTCTCAGACTCGGGGACCAATCAGAGGCTGGGCGGGCGTGTGCTTCCTGTTTCAGCGGCTCGGGGCGGAAGTGGTGCTGAACCGCATTTCACACAGCTCTCTCCTCTCTTTCCTTTTAAAAAAAGCTCCTTGATCGAGCCGGCGCCGTGGCTCAATAGGCTAATCCTCCACCTTGCGGCGCCGGCACACCGGGTTCTAGTCCCGGTCGGGGCGCCGGATTCTGTCCCGGTTGCCCCTCTTCCAGGCCAGCTCTCTGCTATGGCCAGGGAGTGCAGTGGAGGATGGCCCAGGTGCTTGGGCCCTGCACCCCATGGGAGACCAGGAAAAAGCACCTGGCTCCTGGCTCCTGCCATCGGATCAGCGCGCTGCGCCGGCTGCAGCGGCGGCCATTGGAGGGTGAACCAACGGCAAGGGAAGACCTGTCTCTCTCTCTCTCACTGTCCACTGCCTATCAAAAAATTAAAAAAAAAGCTCCTTGATCTAATTTTCCTGACCTAAATTATCATTTTGCTTTTATCATCTGTGGGCCATATGTCCTGGTTTCACACCGTCCAGCCACAGTAGGCTTGGACAGGGCGGAGGGGGGAGACTACAACTCCCGGAAGCCTCGCCGCCGACCTCGCCCTCCGTCTGGGCTGGACTCGCCTGGGTGACACGTCGGGCAGCCAATGGCTTCCCCCTGTCTCAGACCCGGGGGCCAATCACAGGCCGGGTTGGTGTGTGCGTCCTGTTTCTGCGACTCGGGGCGGACATGGTCTTGAACCCAGCTCACTTCTCTCTTTTCTTATTTTTATTTTATATTCTTTTTTTATTTTATTTCATTTTACTTTATTTTATTTTATTTTATTTTTTGAAGGCAGAGTGGACAGTGAGAGAGAGACAGAGAGAAAGGTCTTCCTTTGCCGTTGGTTCACCCTCCCATGGCCGCTGCGGCCGGCGCACCGCGCTGATGCGATGGCAGGAGCCAGGTGCTTTTCCTGGTCTCCCATGGGGTGCAGGGCCCAGGCACTTGGGCCATCCTCCACTGCACTCTCTGGCCACAGCAGAGAGCTGGCCTGGAAGAGGGGCAACCGGGACAGAATCCGGCGCCCCGACCGGGACTAGAACCCGGCGTGCCGGCGCCGCTAGGCGGAGGATTAGCCTAGTGAGCCGCGGCGCCGGCTTTTATTTTTTTGACAGGCAGCGTGGACAGTGAGAGAGAGAGACAGAGAGAAAGGTCTTCCTTTTGCCGTTGGTTCACCCTCCAATGGCCGCTGCGGTCGGTGCGCTGGCCACAGCGCACCGTGCTGATGCGATGGCAGGAGCCAGGTGCTTAACCTGGTCTCCCATGGGGTGCAGGGCCCAACACTTGGGCCATCCTCCACTGCACTCCCGGGCCACAGCAGAGAGCTGGCCTGGAAGAGGGGCAACCGGGACAGAATCCGGCGCCCCCACCGGGACTAGAACCCGGCGTGCCGGCGCCGCAAGGCGGAGGATTAGCCTAGTGAGCCGCGGCGCTGGCCTTCTCTCTTTTCTTGAAAATAAAAGCTCTATGATCTAATTTTCCTGACCTAAGTTATCATTTTTCTTTTATCATCTGTGGGCCATATTCCCTGGTCTCACATTGTCCAGCCACGCTCGGCTTGCACAGAGCGGGGCGGGGAGACTACAACTCCCCGAAGCCTCAGCGGCGGCGGCGACGCTCGACGTGTGGGCTGTACTGGCCTGAGTGACAGGTAGCCGACCCAATGGCTTCCCCGGTCTCAGACTCCGGACCGCTCAGACGCGGGGTGGGTGTGTGCTTCCTGTTTCGGAGGCGTCTGCTCGGGGCGGAAATTCTATATGTAAGAGCTGAGAAAGCTTTCTTTTCTTTCAAAAAAAAAAAAAAGCTGTGAGGCCTAATTTTCCTGACCTGAGCTATCATTTTCCTGTTATCATCTGTGGGCCATATTTCCTGGTTTCACATTGCCCAGCCACGCTAGGCTTGAACTGGGCGGAGCGGGGAGACCACAACTCCCAAACGGCTCAGCGAGAGCGTCGCTTTGCGTCTGGGCTGGACTCGCCTGAGTGACAGGTCCGCAAGCCAATGGCTTCACGCGTCTCAGACCCGGGGGCCAATCAGAGGCTGGGTGGTTGCGGGCTTCCTGTTTCTGCGGCTCCCGACGGACGTGGTCTTGAAACAAACCACGTTCAACCCAACTCACTTCTCTCTTTTCTTGAAAATGAAAGCTCTATGATCTAATTTTCCGGACCTAAGTTATCATTTTTCTTTTATCATTTTTGGGCCATCTTTCCTGATTTCAAATTGTGCAGGCACACTTGCCTTGTCTGAACGCAGCCTTGAACTACAGCTGCCAGGAGCCCTAGTGGCGGCAGATGCGGCGCTCTACGACTGGGCTGGGCTCGTACGAGTGACAGGTAGCACAGCCTATGGCTTCTCCGGTCTCAGACTCGGGGACCAATCAGAGGCTGGGCGGGCGTGTGCTTCCTGTTTCAGCGGCTCGGGGCGGAAGTGGTGCTGAACCGCATTTCACACAGCTCTCTCCTCTCTTTCCTTTTAAAAAAAGCTCCTTGATCGAGCCGGCGCCGTGGCTCACTAGGCTAATCCTCCACCTTGCGGCGCCGGCACACCGGGTTCTAGTCCCGGTCGGGGCGCCGGATTCTGTCCCGGTTGCCCCTCTTCCAGGCCAGCTCTCTGCTATGGCCAGGGAGTGCAGTGGAGGATGGCCCAGGTGCTTGGGCCCTGCACCCCATGGGAGACCAGGAAAAAGCACCTGGCTCCTGGCTCCTGCCATCGGATCAGCGCGCTGCGCCGGCTGCAGCGGCGGCCATTGGAGGGTGAACCAACGGCAAGGGAAGACCTGTCTCTCTCTCTCTCACTGTCCACTGCCTATCAAAAAATTAAAAAAAAAGCTCCTTGATCTAATTTTCCTGACCTAAATTATCATTTTGCTTTTATCATCTGTGGGCCATATGTCCTGGTTTCACACCGTCCAGCCACAGTAGGCTTGGACAGGGCGGAGGGGGGAGACTACAACTCCCGGAAGCCTCGCCGCCGACCTCGCCCTCCGTCTGGGCTGGACTCGCCTGGGTGACACGTCGGGCAGCCAATGGCTTCCCCCTGTCTCAGACCCGGGGGCCAATCACAGGCCGGGTTGGTGTGTGCGTCCTGTTTCTGCGACTCGGGGCGGACATGGTCTTGAACCCAGCTCACTTCTCTCTTTTCTTATTTTTATTTTATATTCTTTTTTTATTTTATTTCATTTTACTTTATTTTATTTTATTTTATTTTTTGAAGGCAGAGTGGACAGTGAGAGAGAGACAGAGAGAAAGGTCTTCCTTTGCCGTTGGTTCACCCTCCCATGGCCGCTGCGGCCGGCGCACCGCGCTGATGCGATGGCAGGAGCCAGGTGCTTTTCCTGGTCTCCCATGGGGTGCAGGGCCCAGGCACTTGGGCCATCCTCCACTGCACTCTCTGGCCACAGCAGAGAGCTGGCCTGGAAGAGGGGCAACCGGGACAGAATCCGGCGCCCCGACCGGGACTAGAACCCGGCGTGCCGGCGCCGCTAGGCGGAGGATTAGCCTAGTGAGCCGCGGCGCCGGCTTTTATTTTTTTGACAGGCAGCGTGGACAGTGAGAGAGAGAGACAGAGAGAAAGGTCTTCCTTTTGCCGTTGGTTCACCCTCCAATGGCCGCTGCGGTCGGTGCGCTGGCCACAGCGCACCGTGCTGATGCGATGGCAGGAGCCAGGTGCTTAACCTGGTCTCCCATGGGGTGCAGGGCCCAACACTTGGGCCATCCTCCACTGCACTCCCGGGCCACAGCAGAGAGCTGGCCTGGAAGAGGGGCAACCGGGACAGAATCCGGCGCCCCCACCGGGACTAGAACCCGGCGTGCCGGCGCCGCAAGGCGGAGGATTAGCCTAGTGAGCCGCGGCGCTGGCCTTCTCTCTTTTCTTGAAAATAAAAGCTCTATGATCTAATTTTCCTGACCTAAGTTATCATTTTTCTTTTATCATCTGTGGGCCATATTCCCTGGTCTCACATTGTCCAGCCACGCTCGGCTTGCACAGAGCGGGGCGGGGAGACTACAACTCCCCGAAGCCTCAGCGGCGGCGGCGACGCTCGACGTGTGGGCTGTACTGGCCTGAGTGACAGGTAGCCGACCCAATGGCTTCCCCGGTCTCAGACTCCGGACCGCTCAGACGCGGGGTGGGTGTGTGCTTCCTGTTTCGGAGGCGTCTGCTCGGGGCGGAAATTCTATATGTAAGAGCTGAGAAAGCTTTCTTTTCTTTCAAAAAAAAAAAAAAGCTGTGAGGCCTAATTTTCCTGACCTGAGCTATCATTTTCCTGTTATCATCTGTGGGCCATATTTCCTGGTTTCACATTGCCCAGCCACGCTAGGCTTGAACTGGGCGGAGCGGGGAGACCACAACTCCCAAACGGCTCAGCGAGAGCGTCGCTTTGCGTCTGGGCTGGACTCGCCTGAGTGACAGGTCCGCAAGCCAATGGCTTCACGCGTCTCAGACCCGGGGGCCAATCAGAGGCTGGGTGGTTGCGGGCTTCCTGTTTCTGCGGCTCCCGACGGACGTGGTCTTGAAACAAACCACGTTCAACCCAACTCACTTCTCTCTTTTCTTGAAAATGAAAGCTCTATGATCTAATTTTCCGGACCTAAGTTATCATTTTTCTTTTATCATTTTTGGGCCATCTTTCCTGATTTCAAATTGTGCAGGCACACTTGCCTTGTCTGAACGCAGCCTTGAACTACAGCTGCCAGGAGCCCTAGTGGCGGCAGATGCGGCGCTCTACGACTGGGCTGGGCTCGTACGAGTGACAGGTAGCACAGCCTATGGCTTCTCCGGTCTCAGACTCGGGGACCAATCAGAGGCTGGGCGGGCGTGTGCTTCCTGTTTCAGCGGCTCGGGGCGGAAGTGGTGCTGAACCGCATTTCACACAGCTCTCTCCTCTCTTTCCTTTTAAAAAAAGCTCCTTGATCGAGCCGGCGCCGTGGCTCAATAGGCTAATCCTCCACCTTGCGGCGCCGGCACACCGGGTTCTAGTCCCGGTCGGGGCGCCGGATTCTGTCCCGGTTGCCCCTCTTCCAGGCCAGCTCTCTGCTATGGCCAGGGAGTGCAGTGGAGGATGGCCCAGGTGCTTGGGCCCTGCACCCCATGGGAGACCAGGAAAAAGCACCTGGCTCCTGGCTCCTGCCATCGGATCAGCGCGCTGCGCCGGCTGCAGCGGCGGCCATTGGAGGGTGAACCAACGGCAAGGGAAGACCTGTCTCTCTCTCTCTCACTGTCCACTGCCTATCAAAAAATTAAAAAAAAAGCTCCTTGATCTAATTTTCCTGACCTAAATTATCATTTTGCTTTTATCATCTGTGGGCCATATGTCCTGGTTTCACACCGTCCAGCCACAGTAGGCTTGGACAGGGCGGAGGGGGGAGACTACAACTCCCGGAAGCCTCGCCGCCGACCTCGCCCTCCGTCTGGGCTGGACTCGCCTGGGTGACACGTCGGGCAGCCAATGGCTTCCCCCTGTCTCAGACCCGGGGGCCAATCACAGGCCGGGTTGGTGTGTGCGTCCTGTTTCTGCGACTCGGGGCGGACATGGTCTTGAACCCAGCTCACTTCTCTCTTTTCTTATTTTTATTTTATATTCTTTTTTTATTTTATTTCATTTTACTTTATTTTATTTTATTTTATTTTTTGAAGGCAGAGTGGACAGTGAGAGAGAGACAGAGAGAAAGGTCTTCCTTTGCCGTTGGTTCACCCTCCCATGGCCGCTGCGGCCGGCGCACCGCGCTGATGCGATGGCAGGAGCCAGGTGCTTTTCCTGGTCTCCCATGGGGTGCAGGGCCCAGGCACTTGGGCCATCCTCCACTGCACTCTCTGGCCACAGCAGAGAGCTGGCCTGGAAGAGGGGCAACCGGGACAGAATCCGGCGCCCCGACCGGGACTAGAACCCGGCGTGCCGGCGCCGCTAGGCGGAGGATTAGCCTAGTGAGCCGCGGCGCCGGCTTTTATTTTTTTGACAGGCAGCGTGGACAGTGAGAGAGAGAGACAGAGAGAAAGGTCTTCCTTTTGCCGTTGGTTCACCCTCCAATGGCCGCTGCGGTCGGTGCGCTGGCCACAGCGCACCGTGCTGATGCGATGGCAGGAGCCAGGTGCTTAACCTGGTCTCCCATGGGGTGCAGGGCCCAACACTTGGGCCATCCTCCACTGCACTCCCGGGCCACAGCAGAGAGCTGGCCTGGAAGAGGGGCAACCGGGACAGAATCCGGCGCCCCCACCGGGACTAGAACCCGGCGTGCCGGCGCCGCAAGGCGGAGGATTAGCCTAGTGAGCCGCGGCGCTGGCCTTCTCTCTTTTCTTGAAAATAAAAGCTCTATGATCTAATTTTCCTGACCTAAGTTATCATTTTTCTTTTATCATCTGTGGGCCATATTCCCTGGTCTCACATTGTCCAGCCACGCTCGGCTTGCACAGAGCGGGGCGGGGAGACTACAACTCCCCGAAGCCTCAGCGGCGGCGGCGACGCTCGACGTGTGGGCTGTACTGGCCTGAGTGACAGGTAGCCGACCCAATGGCTTCCCCGGTCTCAGACTCCGGACCGCTCAGACGCGGGGTGGGTGTGTGCTTCCTGTTTCGGAGGCGTCTGCTCGGGGCGGAAATTCTATATGTAAGAGCTGAGAAAGCTTTCTTTTCTTTCAAAAAAAAAAAAAAAGCTGTGAGGCCTAATTTTCCTGACCTGAGCTATCATTTTCCTGTTATCATCTGTGGGCCATATTTCCTGGTTTCACATTGCCCAGCCACGCTAGGCTTGAACTGGGCGGAGCGGGGAGACCACAACTCCCAAACGGCTCAGCGAGAGCGTCGCTTTGCGTCTGGGCTGGACTCGCCTGAGTGACAGGTCCGCAAGCCAATGGCTTCACGCGTCTCAGACCCGGGGGCCAATCAGATGCTGGGTGGTTGCGGGCTACCTGTTTCTGCGGCTCCCGACGGACGTGGTCTTGAAACAAACCACGTTCAACCCAACTCACTTCTCTCTTTTCTTGAAAATAAAAGCTCTATGATCTAATTTTCCGGACCTAAGTTATCATTTTTCTTTTATCATTTTTGGGCCATCTTTCCTGATTTCAAATTGTGCAGGCACACTTGCCTTGTCTGAACGCAGCCCTGAACTACAGCTGCCAGGAGCCCTAGCGGCGGCGGATGCGGCGCTCTACGACTGGGCTGGGCTCGTACGAGTGACAGGTAGCACAGCCTATGGCTTCTCCGGTCTCAGACTCGGGGACCAATCAGAGGCTGGGCGGGCGTGTGCTTCCTGTTTCAGCGGCTCGGGGCGGAAGTGGTGCTGAACCGCATTTCACACAGCTCTCTCCTCTCTTTCCTTTTAAAAAAAGCTCCTTGATCGAGCCGGCGCCGTGGCTCAATAGGCTAATCCTCCACCTTGCGGCGCCGGCACACCGGGTTCTAGTCCCGGTCGGGGCGCCGGATTCTGTCCCGGTTGCCCCTCTTCCAGGCCAGCTCTCTGCTATGGCCAGGGAGTGCAGTGGAGGATGGCCCAGGTGCTTGGGCCCTGCACCCCATGGGAGACCAGGAAAAAGCACCTGGCTCCTGGCTCCTGCCATCGGATCAGCGCGCTGCGCCGGCTGCAGCGGCGGCCATTGGAGGGTGAACCAACGGCAAGGGAAGACCTGTCTCTCTCTCTCTCACTGTCCACTGCCTATCAAAAAATTAAAAAAAAAGCTCCTTGATCTAATTTTCCTGACCTAAATTATCATTTTGCTTTTATCATCTGTGGGCCATATGTCCTGGTTTCACACCGTCCAGCCACAGTAGGCTTGGACAGGGCGGAGGGGGGAGACTACAACTCCCGGAAGCCTCGCCGCCGACCTCGCCCTCCGTCTGGGCTGGACTCGCCTGGGTGACACGTCGGGCAGCCAATGGCTTCCCCCTGTCTCAGACCCGGGGGCCAATCACAGGCCGGGTTGGTGTGTGCGTCCTGTTTCTGCGACTCGGGGCGGACATGGTCTTGAACCCAGCTCACTTCTCTCTTTTCTTATTTTTATTTTATATTCTTTTTTTATTTTATTTCATTTTACTTTATTTTATTTTATTTTATTTTTTGAAGGCAGAGTGGACAGTGAGAGAGAGACAGAGAGAAAGGTCTTCCTTTGCCGTTGGTTCACCCTCCCATGGCCGCTGCGGCCGGCGCACCGCGCTGATGCGATGGCAGGAGCCAGGTGCTTTTCCTGGTCTCCCATGGGGTGCAGGGCCCAGGCACTTGGGCCATCCTCCACTGCACTCTCTGGCCACAGCAGAGAGCTGGCCTGGAAGAGGGGCAACCGGGACAGAATCCGGCGCCCCGACCGGGACTAGAACCCGGCGTGCCGGCGCCGCTAGGCGGAGGATTAGCCTAGTGAGCCGCGGCGCCGGCTTTTATTTTTTTGACAGGCAGCGTGGACAGTGAGAGAGAGAGACAGAGAGAAAGGTCTTCCTTTTGTCGTTGGTTCACCCTCCAATGGCCGCTGCGGTCGGTGCGCTGGCCACAGCGCACCGTGCTGATGCGATGGCAGGAGCCAGGTGCTTAACCTGGTCTCCCATGGGGTGCAGGGCCCAACACTTGGGCCATCCTCCACTGCACTCCCGGGCCACAGCAGAGAGCTGGCCTGGAAGAGGGGCAACCGGGACAGAATCCGGCGCCCCCACCGGGACTAGAACCCGGCGTGCCGGCGCCGCAAGGCGGAGGATTAGCCTAGTGAGCCGCGGCGCTGGCCTTCTCTCTTTTCTTGAAAATAAAAGCTCTATGATCTAATTTTCCTGACCTAAGTTATCATTTTTCTTTTATCATCTGTGGGCCATATTCCCTGGTCTCACATTGTCCAGCCACGCTCGGCTTGCACACAGCGGGGCGGGGAGACTACAACTCCCCGAAGCCTCAGCGGCGGCGGCGACGCTCGACGTGTGGGCTGTACTGGCCTGAGTGACAGGTAGCCGACCCAATGGCTTCCCCGGTCTCAGACTCCGGACCGCTCAGACGCGGGGTGGGTGTGTGCTTCCTGTTTCGGAGGCGTCTGCTCGGGGCGGAAATTCTATATGTAAGAGCTGAGAAAGCTTTCTTTTCTTTCAAAAAAAAAAAAAAAAAGCTGTGAGGCCTAATTTTCCTGACCTGAGCTATCATTTTCCTGTTATCATCTGTGGGCCATATTTCCTGGTTTCACATTGCCCAGCCACGCTAGGCTTGAACTGGGCGGAGCGGGGAGACCACAACTCCCAAACGGCTCAGCGAGAGCGTCGCTTTGCGTCTGGGCTGGACTCGCCTGAGTGACAGGTCCGCAAGCCAATGGCTTCACGCGTCTCAGACCCGGGGGCCAATCAGATGCTGGGTGGTTGCGGGCTACCTGTTTCTGCGGCTCCCGACGGACGTGGTCTTGAAACAAACCACGTTCAACCCAACTCACTTCTCTCTTTTCTTGAAAATAAAAGCTCTATGATCTAATTTTCCGGACCTAAGTTATCATTTTTCTTTTATCATTTTTGGGCCATCTTTCCTGATTTCAAATTGTGCAGGCACACTTGCCTTGTCTGAACGCAGCCCTGAACTACAGCTGCCAGGAGCCCTAGCGGCGGCGGATGCGGCGCTCTACGACTGGGCTGGGCTCGTACGAGTGACAGGTAGCACAGCCTATGGCTTCTCCGGTCTCAGACTCGGGGACCAATCAGAGGCTGGGCGGGCGTGTGCTTCCTGTTTCAGCGGCTCGGGGCGGAAGTGGTGCTGAACCGCATTTCACACAGCTCTCTCCTCTCTTTCCTTTTAAAAAAAGCTCCTTGATCGAGCCGGCGCCGTGGCTCAATAGGCTAATCCTCCACCTTGCGGCGCCGGCACACCGGGTTCTAGTCCCGGTCGGGGCGCCGGATTCTGTCCCGGTTGCCCCTCTTCCAGGCCAGCTCTCTGCTATGGCCAGGGAGTGCAGTGGAGGATGGCCCAGGTGCTTGGGCCCTGCACCCCATGGGAGACCAGGAAAAAGCACCTGGCTCCTGGCTCCTGCCATCGGATCAGCGCGCTGCGCCGGCTGCAGCGGCGGCCATTGGAGGGTGAACCAACGGCAAGGGAAGACCTGTCTCTCTCTCTCTCACTGTCCACTGCCTATCAAAAAATTAAAAAAAAAGCTCCTTGATCTAATTTTCCTGACCTAAATTATCATTTTGCTTTTATCATCTGTGGGCCATATGTCCTGGTTTCACACCGTCCAGCCACAGTAGGCTTGGACAGGGCGGAGGGGGGAGACTACAACTCCCGGAAGCCTCGCCGCCGACCTCGCCCTCCGTCTGGGCTGGACTCGCCTGGGTGACACGTCGGGCAGCCAATGGCTTCCCCCTGTCTCAGACCCGGGGGCCAATCACAGGCCGGGTTGGTGTGTGCGTCCTGTTTCTGCGACTCGGGGCGGACATGGTCTTGAACCCAGCTCACTTCTCTCTTTTCTTATTTTTATTTTATATTCTTTTTTTATTTTATTTCATTTTACTTTATTTTATTTTATTTTATTTTTTGAAGGCAGAGTGGACAGTGAGAGAGAGACAGAGAGAAAGGTCTTCCTTTGCCGTTGGTTCACCCTCCCATGGCCGCTGCGGCCGGCGCACCGCGCTGATGCGATGGCAGGAGCCAGGTGCTTTTCCTGGTCTCCCATGGGGTGCAGGGCCCAGGCACTTGGGCCATCCTCCACTGCACTCTCTGGCCACAGCAGAGAGCTGGCCTGGAAGAGGGGCAACCGGGACAGAATCCGGCGCCCCGACCGGGACTAGAACCCGGCGTGCCGGCGCCGCTAGGCGGAGGATTAGCCTAGTGAGCCGCGGCGCCGGCTTTTATTTTTTTGACAGGCAGCGTGGACAGTGAGAGAGAGAGACAGAGAGAAAGGTCTTCCTTTTGTCGTTGGTTCACCCTCCAATGGCCGCTGCGGTCGGTGCGCTGGCCACAGCGCACCGTGCTGATGCGATGGCAGGAGCCAGGTGCTTAACCTGGTCTCCCATGGGGTGCAGGGCCCAACACTTGGGCCATCCTCCACTGCACTCCCGGGCCACAGCAGAGAGCTGGCCTGGAAGAGGGGCAACCGGGACAGAATCCGGCGCCCCCACCGGGACTAGAACCCGGCGTGCCGGCGCCGCAAGGCGGAGGATTAGCCTAGTGAGCCGCGGCGCTGGCCTTCTCTCTTTTCTTGAAAATAAAAGCTCTATGATCTAATTTTCCTGACCTAAGTTATCATTTTTCTTTTATCATCTGTGGGCCATATTCCCTGGTCTCACATTGTCCAGCCACGCTCGGCTTGCACAGAGCGGGGCGGGGAGACTACAACTCCCCGAAGCCTCAGCGGCGGCGGCGACGCTCGACGTGTGGGCTGTACTGGCCTGAGTGACAGGTAGCCGAACCAATGGCTTCCCCGGTCTCAGACTCCGGACCGCTCAGACGCGGGGTGGGTGTGTGCTTCCTGTTTCGGAGGCGTCTGCTCGGGGCGGAAATTCTATATGTAAGAGCTGAGAAAGCTTTCTTTTCTTTCAAAAAAAAAAAAAAAAGCTGTGAGGCCTAATTTTCCTGACCTGAGCTATCATTTTCCTGTTATCATCTGTGGGCCATATTTCCTGGTTTCACATTGCCCAGCCACGCTAGGCTTGAACTGGGCGGAGCGGGGAGACCACAACTCCCAAACGGCTCAGCGAGAGCGTCGCTTTGCGTCTGGGCTGGACTCGCCTGAGTGACAGGTCCGCAAGCCAATGGCTTCACGCGTCTCAGACCCGGGGGCCAATCAGATGCTGGGTGGTTGCGGGCTACCTGTTTCTGCGGCTCCCGACGGACGTGGTCTTGAAACAAACCACGTTCAACCCAACTCACTTCTCTCTTTTCTTGAAAATAAAAGCTCTATGATCTAATTTTCCGGACCTAAGTTATCAGTTTTCTTTTATCATTTTTGGGCCATCTTTCCTGATTTCAAATTGTGCAGGCACACTTGCCTTGTCTGAACGCAGCCCTGAACTACAGCTGCCAGGAGCCCTAGCGGCGGCGGATGCGGCGCTCTACGACTGGGCTGGGCTCGTACGAGTGACAGGTAGCACAGCCTATGGCTTCTCCGGTCTCAGACTCGGGGACCAATCAGAGGCTGGGCGGGCGTGTGCTTCCTGTTTCAGCGGCTCGGGGCGGAAGTGGTGCTGAACCGCATTTCACACAGCTCTCTCCTCTCTTTCCTTTTAAAAAAAGCTCCTTGATCGAGCCGGCGCCGTGGCTCAATAGGCTAATCCTCCACCTTGCGGCGCCGGCACACCGGGTTCTAGTCCCGGTCGGGGCGCCGGATTCTGTCCCGGTTGCCCCTCTTCCAGGCCAGCTCTCTGCTATGGCCAGGGAGTGCAGTGGAGGATGGCCCAGGTGCTTGGGCCCTGCACCCTATGGGAGACCAGGAAAAAGCACCTGGCTCCTGGCTCCTGCCATCGGATCAGCGCGCTGCGCCGGCTGCAGCGGCGGCCATTGGAGGGTGAACCAACGGCAAGGGAAGACCTGTCTCTCTCTCTCTCACTGTCCACTCTGCCTATCAAAAAATAAAAAAAAAGCTCCTTGATCTAATTTTCCTGACCTAAATTATCATTTTGCTTTTATCATCTGTGGGCCATATGTCCTGGTTTCACACCGTCCAGCCACAGTAGGCTTGGACAGGGCGGAGGGGGGAGACTACAACTCCCGGAAGCCTCGCCGCCGACCTCGCCCTCCGTCTGGGCTGGACTCGCCTGGGTGACACGTCGGGCAGCCAATGGCTTCCCCCTGTCTCAGACCCGGGGGCCAATCACAGGCCGGGTTGGTGTGTGCGTCCTGTTTCTGCGACTCGGGGCGGACATGGTCTTGAACCCAGCTCACTTCTCTCTTTTCTTATTTTTATTTTATATTCTTTTTTATTTTATTTCATTTTACTTTATTTTATTTTATTTTATTTTATTTTTTGAAGGCAGAGTGGACAGTGAGAGAGAGACAGAGAGAAAGGTCTTCCTTTGCCGTTGGTTCACCCTCCCATGGCCGCTGCGGCCGGCGCACCGCGCTGATGCGATGGCAGGAGCCAGGTGCTTTTCCTGGTCTCCCATGGGGTGCAGGGCCCAGGCACTTGGGCCATCCTCCACTGCACTCTCTGGCCACAGCAGAGAGCTGGCCTGGAAGAGGGGCAACCGGGACAGAATCCGGCGCCCCGACCGGGACTAGAACCCGGCGTGCCGGCGCCGCTAGGCGGAGGATTAGCCTAGTGAGCCGCGGCGCCGGCTTTTATTTTTTTGACAGGCAGCGTGGACAGTGAGAGAGAGAGACAGAGAGAAAGGTCTTCCTTTTGCCGTTGGTTCACCCTCCAATGGCCGCTGCGGTCGGTGCGCTGGCCACAGCGCACCGTGCTGATGCGATGGCAGGAGCCAGGTGCTTAACCTGGTCTCCCATGGGGTGCAGGGCCCAACACTTGGGCCATCCTCCACTGCACTCCCGGGCCACAGCAGAGAGCTGGCCTGGAAGAGGGGCAACCGGGACAGAATCCGGCGCCCCCACCGGGACTAGAACCCGGCGTGCCGGCGCCGCAAGGCGGAGGATTAGCCTAGTGAGCCGCGGCGCTGGCCTTCTCTCTTTTCTTGAAAATAAAAGCTCTATGATCTAATTTTCCTGACCTAAATTATCATTTTGCTTTTATCATCTGTGGGCCATATGTCCTGGTTTCACACCGTCCAGCCACGCTCGGCTTGCACAGAGCGGGGCGGGGAGACTACAACTCCCCGAAGCCTCAGCGGCGGCGGCGACGCTCGACGTGTGGGCTGTACTGGCCTGAGTGACAGGTAGCCGACCCAATGGCTTCCCCGGTCTCAGACTCCGGACCGCTCAGACGCGGGGTGGGTGTGTGCTTCCTGTTTCGGAGGCGTCTGCTCGGGGCGGAAATTCTATATGTAAGAGCTGAGAAAGCTTTCTTTTCTTTCAAAAAAAAAAAAAAGCTGTGAGGCCTAATTTTCCTGACCTGAGCTATCATTTTCCTGTTATCATCTGTGGGCCATATTTCCTGGTTTCACATTGCCCAGCCACGCTAGGCTTGAACTGGGCGGAGCGGGGAGACCACAACTCCCAAACGGCTCAGCGAGAGCGTCGCTTTGCGTCTGGGCTGGACTCGCCTGAGTGACAGGTCCGCAAGCCAATGGCTTCACGCGTCTCAGACCCGGGGGCCAATCAGAGGCTGGGTGGTTGCGGGCTTCCTGTTTCTGCGGCTCCCGACGGACGTGGTCTTGAAACAAACCACGTTCAACCCAACTCACTTCTCTCTTTTCTTGAAAATAAAAGCTCTATGATCTAATTTTCCGGACCTAAGTTATCATTTTTCTTTTATCATTTTTGGGCCATCTTTCCTGATTTCAAATTGTGCAGGCACACTTGCCTTGTCTGAACGCAGCCCTGAACTACAGCTGCCAGGAGCCCTAGCGGCGGCGGATGCGGCGCTCTACGACTGGGCTGGGCTCGTACGAGTGACAGGTAGCACAGCCTATGGCTTCTCCGGTCTCAGACTCGGGGACCAATCAGAGGCTGGGCGGGCGTGTGCTTCCTGTTTCAGCGGCTCGGGGCGGAAGTGGTGCTGAACCGCATTTCACACAGCTCTCTCCTCTCTTTCCTTTTAAAAAAAGCTCCTTGATCGAGCCGGCGCCGTGGCTCAATAGGCTAATCCTCCACCTTGCGGCGCCGGCACACCGGGTTCTAGTCCCGGTCGGGGCGCCGGATTCTGTCCCGGTTGCCCCTCTTCCAGGCCAGCTCTCTGCTATGGCCAGGGAGTGCAGTGGAGGATGGCCCAGGTGCTTGGGCCCTGCACCCTATGGGAGACCAGGAAAAAGCACCTGGCTCCTGGCTCCTGCCATCGGATCAGCGCGCTGCGCCGGCTGCAGCGGCGGCCATTGGAGGGTGAACCAACGGCAAGGGAAGACCTGTCTCTCTCTCTCTCACTGTCCACTCTGCCTATCAAAAAATTAAAAAAAAAGCTCCTTGATCTAATTTTCCTGACCTAAATTATCATTTTGCTTTTATCATCTGTGGGCCATATGTCCTGGTTTCACACCGTCCAGCCACAGTAGGCTTGGACAGGGCGGAGGGGGGAGACTACAACTCCCGGAAGCCTCGCCGCCGACCTCGCCCTCCGTCTGGGCTGGACTCGCCTGGGTGACACGTCGGGCAGCCAATGGCTTCCCCCTGTCTCAGACCCGGGGGCCAATCACAGGCCGGGTTGGTGTGTGCGTCCTGTTTCTGCGACTCGGGGCGGACATGGTCTTGAACCCAGCTCACTTCTCTCTTTTCTTATTTTTATTTTATATTCTTTTTTATTTTATTTCATTTTACTTTATTTTATTTTATTTTATTTTATTTTTTGAAGGCAGAGTGGACAGTGAGAGAGAGACAGAGAGAAAGGTCTTCCTTTGCCGTTGGTTCACCCTCCCATGGCCGCTGCGGCCGGCGCACCGCGCTGATGCGATGGCAGGAGCCAGGTGCTTTTCCTGGTCTCCCATGGGGTGCAGGGCCCAGGCACTTGGGCCATCCTCCACTGCACTCTCTGGCCACAGCAGAGAGCTGGCCTGGAAGAGGGGCAACCGGGACAGAATCCGGCGCCCCGACCGGGACTAGAACCCGGCGTGCCGGCGCCGCTAGGCGGAGGATTAGCCTAGTGAGCCGCGGCGCCGGCTTTTATTTTTTTGACAGGCAGCGTGGACAGTGAGAGAGAGAGACAGAGAGAAAGGTCTTCCTTTTGCCGTTGGTTCACCCTCCAATGGCCGCTGCGGTCGGTGCGCTGGCCACAGCGCACCGTGCTGATGCGATGGCAGGAGCCAGGTGCTTAACCTGGTCTCCCATGGGGTGCAGGGCCCAACACTTGGGCCATCCTCCACTGCACTCCCGGGCCACAGCAGAGAGCTGGCCTGGAAGAGGGGCAACCGGGACAGAATCCGGCGCCCCCACCGGGACTAGAACCCGGCGTGCCGGCGCCGCAAGGCGGAGGATTAGCCTAGTGAGCCGCGGCGCTGGCCTTCTCTCTTTTCTTGAAAATAAAAGCTCTATGATCTAATTTTCCTGACCTAAGTTATCATTTTTCTTTTATCATCTGTGGGCCATATTCCCTGGTCTCACATTGTCCAGCCACGCTCGGCTTGCACACAGCGGGGCGGGGAGACTACAACTCCCCGAAGCCTCAGCGGCGGCGGCGACGCTCGACGTGTGGGCTGTACTGGCCTGAGTGACAGGTAGCCGACCCAATGGCTTCCCCGGTCTCAGACTCCGGACCGCTCAGACGCGGGGTGGGTGTGTGCTTCCTGTTTCGGAGGCGTCTGCTCGGGGCGGAAATTCTATATGTAAGAGCTGAGAAAGCTTTCTTTTCTTTCAAAAAAAAAAAAAAAGCTGTGAGGCCTAATTTTCCTGACCTGAGCTATCATTTTCCTGTTATCATCTGTGGGCCATATTTCCTGGTTTCACATTGCCCAGCCACGCTAGGCTTGAACTGGGCGGAGCGGGGAGACCACAACTCCCAAACGGCTCAGCGAGAGCGTCGCTTTGCGTCTGGGCTGGACTCGCCTGAGTGACAGGTCCGCAAGCCAATGGCTTCACGCGTCTCAGACCCGGGGGCCAATCAGATGCTGGGTGGTTGCGGGCTACCTGTTTCTGCGGCTCCCGACGGACGTGGTCTTGAAACAAACCACGTTCAACCCAACTCACTTCTCTCTTTTCTTGAAAATAAAAGCTCTATGATCTAATTTTCCGGACCTAAGTTATCATTTTTCTTTTATCATTTTTGGGCCATCTTTCCTGATTTCAAATTGTGCAGGCACACTTGCCTTGTCTGAACGCAGCCCTGAACTACAGCTGCCAGGAGCCCTAGCGGCGGCGGATGCGGCGCTCTACGACTGGGCTGGGCTCGTACGAGTGACAGGTAGCACAGCCTATGGCTTCTCCGGTCTCAGACTCGGGGACCAATCAGAGGCTGGGCGGGCGTGTGCTTCCTGTTTCAGCGGCTCGGGGCGGAAGTGGTGCTGAACCGCATTTCACACAGCTCTCTCCTCTCTTTCCTTTTAAAAAAAGCTCCTTGATCGAGCCGGCGCCGTGGCTCAATAGGCTAATCCTCCACCTTGCGGCGCCGGCACACCGGGTTCTAGTCCCGGTCGGGGCGCCGGATTCTGTCCCGGTTGCCCCTCTTCCAGGCCAGCTCTCTGCTATGGCCAGGGAGTGCAGTGGAGGATGGCCCAGGTGCTTGGGCCCTGCACCCTATGGGAGACCAGGAAAAAGCACCTGGCTCCTGGCTCCTGCCATCGGATCAGCGCGCTGCGCCGGCTGCAGCGGCGGCCATTGGAGGGTGAACCAACGGCAAGGGAAGACCTGTCTCTCTCTCTCTCACTGTCCACTCTGCCTATCAAAAAATTAAAAAAAAAGCTCCTTGATCTAATTTTCCTGACCTAAATTATCATTTTGCTTTTATCATCTGTGGGCCATATGTCCTGGTTTCACACCGTCCAGCCACAGTAGGCTTGGACAGGGCGGAGGGGGGAGACTACAACTCCCGGAAGCCTCGCCGCCGACCTCGCCCTCCGTCTGGGCTGGACTCGCCTGGGTGACACGTCGGGCAGCCAATGGCTTCCCCCTGTCTCAGACCCGGGGGCCAATCACAGGCCGGGTTGGTGTGTGCGTCCTGTTTCTGCGACTTGGGGCGGACATGGTCTTGAACCCAGCTCACTTCTCTCTTTTCTTATTTTTATTTTATATTCTTTTTTATTTTATTTCATTTTACTTTATTTTATTTTATTTTATTTTATTTTTTGAAGGCAGAGTGGACAGTGAGAGAGAGACAGAGAGAAAGGTCTTCCTTTGCCGTTGGTTCACCCTCCCATGGCCGCTGCGGCCGGCGCACCGCGCTGATGCGATGGCAGGAGCCAGGTGCTTTTCCTGGTCTCCCATGGGGTGCAGGGCCCAGGCACTTGGGCCATCCTCCACTGCACTCTCTGGCCACAGCAGAGAGCTGGCCTGGAAGAGGGGCAACCGGGACAGAATCCGGCGCCCCGACCGGGACTAGAACCCGGCGTGCCGGCGCCGCTAGGCGGAGGATTAGCCTAGTGAGCCGCGGCGCCGGCTTTTATTTTTTTGACAGGCAGCGTGGACAGTGAGAGAGAGAGACAGAGAGAAAGGTCTTCCTTTTGCCGTTGGTTCACCCTCCAATGGCCGCTGCGGTCGGTGCGCTGGCCACAGCGCACCGTGCTGATGCGATGGCAGGAGCCAGGTGCTTAACCTGGTCTCCCATGGGGTGCAGGGCCCAACACTTGGGCCATCCTCCACTGCACTCCCGGGCCACAGCAGAGAGCTGGCCTGGAAGAGGGGCAACCGGGACAGAATCCGGCGCCCCCACCGGGACTAGAACCCGGCGTGCCGGCGCCGCAAGGCGGAGGATTAGCCTAGTGAGCCGCGGCGCTGGCCTTCTCTCTTTTCTTGAAAATAAAAGCTCTATGATCTAATTTTCCTGACCTAAGTTATCATTTTTCTTTTATCATCTGTGGGCCATATTCCCTGGTCTCACATTGTCCAGCCACGCTCGGCTTGCACAGAGCGGGGCGGGGAGACTACAACTCCCCGAAGCCTCAGCGGCGGCGGCGACGCTCGACGTGTGGGCTGTACTGGCCTGAGTGACAGGTAGCCGACCCAATGGCTTCCCCGGTCTCAGACTCCGGACCGCTCAGACGCGGGGTGGGTGTGTGCTTCCTGTTTCGGAGGCGTCTGCTCGGGGCGGAAATTCTATATGTAAGAGCTGAGAAAGCTTTCTTTTCTTTCAAAAAAAAAAAAAAAGCTGTGAGGCCTAATTTTCCTGACCTGAGCTATCATTTTCCTGTTATCATCTGTGGGCCATATTTCCTGGTTTCACATTGCCCAGCCACGCTAGGCTTGAACTGGGCGGAGCGGGGAGACCACAACTCCCAAACGGCTCAGCGAGAGCGTCGCTTTGCGTCTGGGCTGGACTCGCCTGAGTGACAGGTCCGCAAGCCAATGGCTTCACGCGTCTCAGACCCGGGGGCCAATCAGATGCTGGGTGGTTGCGGGCTACCTGTTTCTGCGGCTCCCGACGGACGTGGTCTTGAAACAAACCACGTTCAACCCAACTCACTTCTCTCTTTTCTTGAAAATAAAAGCTCTATGATCTAATTTTCCGGACCTAAGTTATCATTTTTCTTTTATCATTTTTGGGCCATCTTTCCTGATTTCAAATTGTGCAGGCACACTTGCCTTGTCTGAACGCAGCCCTGAACTACAGCTGCCAGGAGCCCTAGCGGCGGCGGATGCGGCGCTCTACGACTGGGCTGGGCTCGTACGAGTGACAGGTAGCACAGCCTATGGCTTCTCCGGTCTCAGACTCGGGGACCAATCAGAGGCTGGGCGGGCGTGTGCTTCCTGTTTCAGCGGCTCGGGGCGGAAGTGGTGCTGAACCGCATTTCACACAGCTCTCTCCTCTCTTTCCTTTTAAAAAAAGCTCCTTGATCGAGCCGGCGCCGTGGCTCAATAGGCTAATCCTCCACCTTGCGGCGCCGGCACACCGGGTTCTAGTCCCGGTCGGGGCGCCGGATTCTGTCCCGGTTGCCCCTCTTCCAGGCCAGCTCTCTGCTATGGCCAGGGAGTGCAGTGGAGGATGGCCCAGGTGCTTGGGCCCTGCACCCCATGGGAGACCAGGAAAAAGCACCTGGCTCCTGGCTCCTGCCATCGGATCAGCGCGCTGCGCCGGCTGCAGCGGCGGCCATTGGAGGGTGAACCAACGGCAAGGGAAGACCTGTCTCTCTCTCTCTCACTGTCCACTCTGCCTATCAAAAAATTAAAAAAAAAGCTCCTTGATCTAATTTTCCTGACCTAAATTATCATTTTGCTTTTATCATCTGTGGGCCATATGTCCTGGTTTCACACCGTCCAGCCACAGTAGGCTTGGACAGGGCGGAGGGGGGAGACTACAACTCCCGGAAGCCTCGCCGCCGACCTCGCCCTCCGTCTGGGCTGGACTCGCCTGGGTGACACGTCGGGCAGCCAATGGCTTCCCCCTGTCTCAGACCCGGGGGCCAATCACAGGCCGGGTTGGTGTGTGCGTCCTGTTTCTGCGACTCGGGGCGGACATGGTCTTGAACCCAGCTCACTTCTCTCTTTTCTTATTTTTATTTTATATTCTTTTTTATTTTATTTCATTTTACTTTATTTTATTTTATTTTATTTTATTTTTTGAAGGCAGAGTGGACAGTGAGAGAGAGACAGAGAGAAAGGTCTTCCTTTGCCGTTGGTTCACCCTCCCATGGCCGCTGCGGCCGGCGCACCGCGCTGATGCGATGGCAGGAGCCAGGTGCTTTTCCTGGTCTCCCATGGGGTGCAGGGCCCAGGCACTTGGGCCATCCTCCACTGCACTCTCTGGCCACAGCAGAGAGCTGGCCTGGAAGAGGGGCAACCGGGACAGAATCCGGCGCCCCGACCGGGACTAGAACCCGGCGTGCCGGCGCCGCTAGGCGGAGGATTAGCCTAGTGAGCCGCGGCGCCGGCTTTTATTTTTTTGACAGGCAGCGTGGACAGTGAGAGAGAGAGACAGAGAGAAAGGTCTTCCTTTTGCCGTTGGTTCACCCTCCAATGGCCGCTGCGGTCGGTGCGCTGGCCACAGCGCACCGTGCTGATGCGATGGCAGGAGCCAGGTGCTTAACCTGGTCTCCCATGGGGTGCAGGGCCCAACACTTGGGCCATCCTCCACTGCACTCCCGGGCCACAGCAGAGAGCTGGCCTGGAAGAGGGGCAACCGGGACAGAATCCGGCGCCCCCACCGGGACTAGAACCCGGCGTGCCGGCGCCGCAAGGCGGAGGATTAGCCTAGTGAGCCGCGGCGCTGGCCTTCTCTCTTTTCTTGAAAATAAAAGCTCTATGATCTAATTTTCCTGACCTAAGTTATCATTTTTCTTTTATCATCTGTGGGCCATATTCCCTGGTCTCACATTGTCCAGCCACGCTCGGCTTGCACAGAGCGGGGCGGGGAGACTACAACTCCCCGAAGCCTCAGCGGCGGCGGCGACGCTCGACGTGTGGGCTGTACTGGCCTGAGTGACAGGTAGCCGACCCAATGGCTTCCCCGGTCTCAGACTCCGGACCGCTCAGACGCGGGGTGGGTGTGTGCTTCCTGTTTCGGAGGCGTCTGCTCGGGGCGGAAATTCTATATGTAAGAGCTGAGAAAGCTTTCTTTTCTTTCAAAAAAAAAAAAAAAAAGCTGTGAGGCCTAATTTTCCTGACCTGAGCTATCATTTTCCTGTTATCATCTGTGGGCCATATTTCCTGGTTTCACATTGCCCAGCCACGCTAGGCTTGAACTGGGCGGAGCGGGGAGACCACAACTCCCAAACGGCTCAGCGAGAGCGTCGCTTTGCGTCTGGGCTGGACTCGCCTGAGTGACAGGTCCGCAAGCCAATGGCTTCACGCGTCTCAGACCCGGGGGCCAATCAGATGCTGGGTGGTTGCGGGCTACCTGTTTCTGCGGCTCCCGACGGACGTGGTCTTGAAACAAACCACGTTCAACCCAACTCACTTCTCTCTTTTCTTGAAAATAAAAGCTCTATGATCTAATTTTCCGGACCTAAGTTATCATTTTTCTTTTATCATTTTTGGGCCATCTTTCCTGATTTCAAATTGTGCAGGCACACTTGCCTTGTCTGAACGCAGCCCTGAACTACAGCTGCCAGGAGCCCTAGCGGCGGCGGATGCGGCGCTCTACGACTGGGCTGGGCTCGTACGAGTGACAGGTAGCACAGCCTATGGCTTCTCCGGTCTCAGACTCGGGGACCAATCAGAGGCTGGGCGGGCGTGTGCTTCCTGTTTCAGCGGCTCGGGGCGGAAGTGGTGCTGAACCGCATTTCACACAGCTCTCTCCTCTCTTTCCTTTTAAAAAAAGCTCCTTGATCGAGCCGGCGCCGTGGCTCAATAGGCTAATCCTCCACCTTGCGGCGCCGGCACACCGGGTTCTAGTCCCGGTCGGGGCGCCGGATTCTGTCCCGGTTGCCCCTCTTCCAGGCCAGCTCTCTGCTATGGCCAGGGAGTGCAGTGGAGGATGGCCCAGGTGCTTGGGCCCTGCACCCCATGGGAGACCAGGAAAAAGCACCTGGCTCCTGGCTCCTGCCATCGGATCAGCGCGCTGCGCCGGCTGCAGCGGCGGCCATTGGAGGGTGAACCAACGGCAAGGGAAGACCTGTCTCTCTCTCTCTCACTGTCCACTCTGCCTATCAAAAAATTAAAAAAAAAGCTCCTTGATCTAATTTTCCTGACCTAAATTATCATTTTGCTTTTATCATCTGTGGGCCATATGTCCTGGTTTCACACCGTCCAGCCACAGTAGGCTTGGACAGGGCGGAGGGGGGAGACTACAACTCCCGGAAGCCTCGCCGCCGACCTCGCCCTCCGTCTGGGCTGGACTCGCCTGGGTGACACGTCGGGCAGCCAATGGCTTCCCCCTGTCTCAGACCCGGGGGCCAATCACAGGCCGGGTTGGTGTGTGCGTCCTGTTTCTGCGACTCGGGGCGGACATGGTCTTGAACCCAGCTCACTTCTCTCTTTTCTTATTTTTATTTTATATTCTTTTTTATTTTATTTCATTTTACTTTATTTTATTTTATTTTATTTTATTTTTTGAAGGCAGAGTGGACAGTGAGAGAGAGACAGAGAGAAAGGTCTTCCTTTGCCGTTGGTTCACCCTCCCATGGCCGCTGCGGCCGGCGCACCGCGCTGATGCGATGGCAGGAGCCAGGTGCTTTTCCTGGTCTCCCATGGGGTGCAGGGCCCAGGCACTTGGGCCATCCTCCACTGCACTCTCTGGCCACAGCAGAGAGCTGGCCTGGAAGAGGGGCAACCGGGACAGAATCCGGCGCCCCGACCGGGACTAGAACCCGGCGTGCCGGCGCCGCTAGGCGGAGGATTAGCCTAGTGAGCCGCGGCGCCGGCTTTTATTTTTTTGACAGGCAGCGTGGACAGTGAGAGAGAGAGACAGAGAGAAAGGTCTTCCTTTTGCCGTTGGTTCACCCTCCAATGGCCGCTGCGGTCGGTGCGCTGGCCACAGCGCACCGTGCTGATGCGATGGCAGGAGCCAGGTGCTTAACCTGGTCTCCCATGGGGTGCAGGGCCCAACACTTGGGCCATCCTCCACTGCACTCCCGGGCCACAGCAGAGAGCTGGCCTGGAAGAGGGGCAACCGGGACAGAATCCGGCGCCCCCACCGGGACTAGAACCCGGCGTGCCGGCGCCGCAAGGCGGAGGATTAGCCTAGTGAGCCGCGGCGCTGGCCTTCTCTCTTTTCTTGAAAATAAAAGCTCTATGATCTAATTTTCCTGACCTAAGTTATCATTTTTCTTTTATCATCTGTGGGCCATATTCCCTGGTCTCACATTGTCCAGCCACGCTCGGCTTGCACACAGCGGGGCGGGGAGACTACAACTCCCCGAAGCCTCAGCGGCGGCGGCGACGCTCGACGTGTGGGCTGTACTGGCCTGAGTGACAGGTAGCCGACCCAATGGCTTCCCCGGTCTCAGACTCCGGACCGCTCAGACGCGGGGTGGGTGTGTGCTTCCTGTTTCGGAGGCGTCTGCTCGGGGCGGAAATTCTATATGTAAGAGCTGAGAAAGCTTTCTTTTCTTTCAAAAAAAAAAAAAAAGCTGTGAGGCCTAATTTTCCTGACCTGAGCTATCATTTTCCTGTTATCATCTGTGGGCCATATTTCCTGGTTTCACATTGCCCAGCCACGCTAGGCTTGAACTGGGCGGAGCGGGGAGACCACAACTCCCAAACGGCTCAGCGAGAGCGTCGCTTTGCGTCTGGGCTGGACTCGCCTGAGTGACAGGTCCGCAAGCCAATGGCTTCACGCGTCTCAGACCCGGGGGCCAATCAGAGGCTGGGTGGTTGCGGGCTTCCTGTTTCTGCGGCTCCCGACGGACGTGGTCTTGAAACAAACCACGTTCAACCCAACTCACTTCTCTCTTTTCTTGAAAATAAAAGCTCTATGATCTAATTTTCCGGACCTAAGTTATCATTTTTCTTTTATCATTTTTGGGCCATCTTTCCTGATTTCAAATTGTGCAGGCACACTTGCCTTGTCTGAACGCAGCCCTGAACTACAGCTGCCAGGAGCCCTAGCGGCGGCGGATGCGGCGCTCTACGACTGGGCTGGGCTCGTACGAGTGACAGGTAGCACAGCCTATGGCTTCTCCGGTCTCAGACTCGGGGACCAATCAGAGGCTGGGCGGGCGTGTGCTTCCTGTTTCAGCGGCTCGGGGCGGAAGTGGTGCTGAACCGCATTTCACACAGCTCTCTCCTCTCTTTCCTTTTAAAAAAAGCTCCTTGATCGAGCCGGCGCCGTGGCTCAATAGGCTAATCCTCCACCTTGCGGCGCCGGCACACCGGGTTCTAGTCCCGGTCGGGGCGCCGGATTCTGTCCCGGTTGCCCCTCTTCCAGGCCAGCTCTCTGCTATGGCCAGGGAGTGCAGTGGAGGATGGCCCAGGTGCTTGGGCCCTGCACCCTATGGGAGACCAGGAAAAAGCACCTGGCTCCTGGCTCCTGCCATCGGATCAGCGCGCTGCGCCGGCTGCAGCGGCGGCCATTGGAGGGTGAACCAACGGCAAGGGAAGACCTGTCTCTCTCTCTCTCACTGTCCACTCTGCCTATCAAAAAATTAAAAAAAAAGCTCCTTGATCTAATTTTCCTGACCTAAATTATCATTTTGCTTTTATCATCTGTGGGCCATATGTCCTGGTTTCACACCGTCCAGCCACAGTAGGCTTGGACAGGGCGGAGGGGGGAGACTACAACTCCCGGAAGCCTCGCCGCCGACCTCGCCCTCCGTCTGGGCTGGACTCGCCTGGGTGACACGTCGGGCAGCCAATGGCTTCCCCCTGTCTCAGACCCGGGGGCCAATCACAGGCCGGGTTGGTGTGTGCGTCCTGTTTCTGCGACTCGGGGCGGACATGGTCTTGAACCCAGCTCACTTCTCTCTTTTCTTATTTTTATTTTATATTCTTTTTTATTTTATTTCATTTTACTTTATTTTATTTTATTTTATTTTATTTTTTGAAGGCAGAGTGGACAGTGAGAGAGAGACAGAGAGAAAGGTCTTCCTTTGCCGTTGGTTCACCCTCCCATGGCCGCTGCGGCCGGCGCACCGCGCTGATGCGATGGCAGGAGCCAGGTGCTTTTCCTGGTCTCCCATGGGGTGCAGGGCCCAGGCACTTGGGCCATCCTCCACTGCACTCTCTGGCCACAGCAGAGAGCTGGCCTGGAAGAGGGGCAACCGGGACAGAATCCGGCGCCCCGACCGGGACTAGAACCCGGCGTGCCGGCGCCGCTAGGCGGAGGATTAGCCTAGTGAGCCGCGGCGCCGGCTTTTATTTTTTTGACAGGCAGCGTGGACAGTGAGAGAGAGAGACAGAGAGAAAGGTCTTCCTTTTGCCGTTGGTTCACCCTCCAATGGCCGCTGCGGTCGGTGCGCTGGCCACAGCGCACCGTGCTGATGCGATGGCAGGAGCCAGGTGCTTAACCTGGTCTCCCATGGGGTGCAGGGCCCAACACTTGGGCCATCCTCCACTGCACTCCCGGGCCACAGCAGAGAGCTGGCCTGGAAGAGGGGCAACCGGGACAGAATCCGGCGCCCCCACCGGGACTAGAACCCGGCGTGCCGGCGCCGCAAGGCGGAGGATTAGCCTAGTGAGCCGCGGCGCTGGCCTTCTCTCTTTTCTTGAAAATAAAAGCTCTATGATCTAATTTTCCTGACCTAAGTTATCATTTTTCTTTTATCATCTGTGGGCCATATTCCCTGGTCTCACATTGTCCAGCCACGCTCGGCTTGCACACAGCGGGGCGGGGAGACTACAACTCCCCGAAGCCTCAGCGGCGGCGGCGACGCTCGACGTGTGGGCTGTACTGGCCTGAGTGACAGGTAGCCGACCCAATGGCTTCCCCGGTCTCAGACTCCGGACCGCTCAGACGCGGGGTGGGTGTGTGCTTCCTGTTTCGGAGGCGTCTGCTCGGGGCGGAAATTCTATATGTAAGAGCTGAGAAAGCTTTCTTTTCTTTCAAAAAAAAAAAAAAAGCTGTGAGGCCTAATTTTCCTGACCTGAGCTATCATTTTCCTGTTATCATCTGTGGGCCATATTCCTGGTTTCACATTGCCCAGCCACGCTAGGCTTGAACTGGGCGGAGCGGGGAGACCACAACTCCCAAACGGCTCAGCGAGAGCGTCGCTTTGCGTCTGGGCTGGACTCGCCTGAGTGACAGGTCCGCAAGCCAATGGCTTCACGCGTCTCAGACCCGGGGGCCAATCAGATGCTGGGTGGTTGCGGGCTACCTGTTTCTGCGGCTCCCGACGGACGTGGTCTTGAAACAAACCACGTTCAACCCAACTCACTTCTCTCTTTTCTTGAAAATAAAAGCTCTATGATCTAATTTTCCGGACCTAAGTTATCATTTTTCTTTTATCATTTTTGGGCCATCTTTCCTGATTTCAAATTGTGCAGGCACACTTGCCTTGTCTGAACGCAGCCCTGAACTACAGCTGCCAGGAGCCCTAGCGGCGGCGGATGCGGCGCTCTACGACTGGGCTGGGCTCGTACGAGTGACAGGTAGCACAGCCTATGGCTTCTCCGGTCTCAGACTCGGGGACCAATCAGAGGCTGGGCGGGCGTGTGCTTCCTGTTTCAGCGGCTCGGGGCGGAAGTGGTGCTGAACCGCATTTCACACAGCTCTCTCCTCTCTTTCCTTTTAAAAAAAGCTCCTTGATCGAGCCGGCGCCGTGGCTCAATAGGCTAATCCTCCACCTTGCGGCGCCGGCACACCGGGTTCTAGTCCCGGTCGGGGCGCCGGATTCTGTCCCGGTTGCCCCTCTTCCAGGCCAGCTCTCTGCTATGGCCAGGGAGTGCAGTGGAGGATGGCCCAGGTGCTTGGGCCCTGCACCCTATGGGAGACCAGGAAAAAGCACCTGGCTCCTGGCTCCTGCCATCGGATCAGCGCGCTGCGCCGGCTGCAGCGGCGGCCATTGGAGGGTGAACCAACGGCAAGGGAAGACCTGTCTCTCTCTCTCTCACTGTCCACTCTGCCTATCAAAAAATTAAAAAAAAGCTCCTTGATCTAATTTTCCTGACCTAAATTATCATTTTGCTTTTATCATCTGTGGGCCATATGTCCTGGTTTCACACCGTCCAGCCACAGTAGGCTTGGACAGGGCGGAGGGGGGAGACTACAACTCCCGGAAGCCTCGCCGCCGACCTCGCCCTCCGTCTGGGCTGGACTCGCCTGGGTGACACGTCGGGCAGCCAATGGCTTCCCCCTGTCTCAGACCCGGGGGCCAATCACAGGCCGGGTTGGTGTGTGCGTCCTGTTTCTGCGACTCGGGGCGGACATGGTCTTGAACCCAGCTCACTTCTCTCTTTTCTTATTTTTATTTTATATTCTTTTTATTTTATTTCATTTTACTTTATTTTATTTTATTTTATTTTATTTTTTGAAGGCAGAGTGGACAGTGAGAGAGAGACAGAGAGAAAGGTCTTCCTTTGCCGTTGGTTCACCCTCCCATGGCCGCTGCGGCCGGCGCACCGCGCTGATGCGATGGCAGGAGCCAGGTGCTTTTCCTGGTCTCCCATGGGGTGCAGGGCCCAGGCACTTGGGCCATCCTCCACTGCACTCTCTGGCCACAGCAGAGAGCTGGCCTGGAAGAGGGGCAACCGGGACAGAATCCGGCGCCCCGACCGGGACTAGAACCCGGCGTGCCGGCGCCGCTAGGCGGAGGATTAGCCTAGTGAGCCGCGGCGCCGGCTTTTATTTTTTTGACAGGCAGCGTGGACAGTGAGAGAGAGAGACAGAGAGAAAGGTCTTCCTTTTGCCGTTGGTTCACCCTCCAATGGCCGCTGCGGTCGGTGCGCTGGCCACAGCGCACCGTGCTGATGCGATGGCAGGAGCCAGGTGCTTAACCTGGTCTCCCATGGGGTGCAGGGCCCAACACTTGGGCCATCCTCCACTGCACTCCCGGGCCACAGCAGAGAGCTGGCCTGGAAGAGGGGCAACCGGGACAGAATCCGGCGCCCCCACCGGGACTAGAACCCGGCGTGCCGGCGCCGCAAGGCGGAGGATTAGCCTAGTGAGCCGCGGCGCTGGCCTTCTCTCTTTTCTTGAAAATAAAAGCTCTATGATCTAATTTTCCTGACCTAAGTTATCATTTTTCTTTTATCATCTGTGGGCCATATTCCCTGGTCTCACATTGTCCAGCCACGCTCGGCTTGCACAGAGCGGGGCGGGGAGACTACAACTCCCCGAAGCCTCAGCGGCGGCGGCGACGCTCGACGTGTGGGCTGTACTGGCCTGAGTGACAGGTAGCCGACCCAATGGCTTCCCCGGTCTCAGACTCCGGACCGCTCAGACGCGGGGTGGGTGTGTGCTTCCTGTTTCGGAGGCGTCTGCTCGGGGCGGAAATTCTATATGTAAGAGCTGAGAAAGCTTTCTTTTCTTTCAAAAAAAAAAAAAAGCTGTGAGGCCTAATTTTCCTGACCTGAGCTATCATTTTCCTGTTATCATCTGTGGGCCATATTTCCTGGTTTCACATTGCCCAGCCACGCTAGGCTTGAACTGGGCGGAGCGGGGAGACCACAACTCCCAAACGGCTCAGCGAGAGCGTCGCTTTGCGTCTGGGCTGGACTCGCCTGAGTGACAGGTCCGCAAGCCAATGGCTTCACGCGTCTCAGACCCGGGGGCCAATCAGATGCTGGGTGGTTGCGGGCTACCTGTTTTCTGCGGCTCCCGACGGACGTGGTCTTGAAACAAACCACGTTCAACCCAACTCACTTCTCTCTTTTCTTGAAAATAAAAGCTCTATGATCTAATTTTCCGGACCTAAGTTATCATTTTTCTTTTATCATTTTTGGGCCATCTTTCCTGATTTCAAATTGTGCAGGCACACTTGCCTTGTCTGAACGCAGCCCTGAACTACAGCTGCCAGGAGCCCTAGCGGCGGCGGATGCGGCGCTCTACGACTGGGCTGGGCTCGTACGAGTGACAGGTAGCACAGCCTATGGCTTCTCCGGTCTCAGACTCGGGGACCAATCAGAGGCTGGGCGGGCGTGTGCTTCCTGTTTCAGCGGCTCGGGGCGGAAGTGGTGCTGAACCGCATTTCACACAGCTCTCTCCTCTCTTTCCTTTTAAAAAAAGCTCCTTGATCGAGCCGGCGCCGTGGCTCAATAGGCTAATCCTCCACCTTGCGGCGCCGGCACACCGGGTTCTAGTCCCGGTCGGGGCGCCGGATTCTGTCCCGGTTGCCCCTCTTCCAGGCCAGCTCTCTGCTATGGCCAGGGAGTGCAGTGGAGGATGGCCCAGGTGCTTGGGCCCTGCACCCCATGGGAGACCAGGAAAAAGCACCTGGCTCCTGGCTCCTGCCATCGGATCAGCGCGCTGCGCCGGCTGCAGCGGCGGCCATTGGAGGGTGAACCAACGGCAAGGGAAGACCTGTCTCTCTCTCTCTCACTGTCCACTCTGCCTATCAAAAAATTAAAAAAAAGCTCCTTGATCTAATTTTCCTGACCTAAATTATCATTTTGCTTTTATCATCTGTGGGCCATATGTCCTGGTTTCACACCGTCCAGCCACAGTAGGCTTGGACAGGGCGGAGGGGGGAGACTACAACTCCCGGAAGCCTCGCCGCCGACCTCGCCCTCCGTCTGGGCTGGACTCGCCTGGGTGACACGTCGGGCAGCCAATGGCTTCCCCCTGTCTCAGACCCGGGGGCCAATCACAGGCCGGGTTGGTGTGTGCGTCCTGTTTCTGCGACTCGGGGCGGACATGGTCTTGAACCCAGCTCACTTCTCTCTTTTCTTATTTTTATTTTATATTCTTTTTTATTTTATTTCATTTTACTTTATTTTATTTTATTTTATTTTATTTTTTGAAGGCAGAGTGGACAGTGAGAGAGAGACAGAGGAGAAAGGTCTTCCTTTGCCGTTGGTTCACCCTCCCATGGCCGCTGCGGCCGGCGCACCGCGCTGATGCGATGGCAGGAGCCAGGTGCTTTTCCTGGTCTCCCATGGGGTGCAGGGCCCAGGCACTTGGGCCATCCTCCACTGCACTCTCTGGCCACAGCAGAGAGCTGGCCTGGAAGAGGGGCAACCGGGACAGAATCCGGCGCCCCGACCGGGACTAGAACCCGGCGTGCCGGCGCCGCTAGGCGGAGGATTAGCCTAGTGAGCCGCGGCGCCGGCTTTTATTTTTTTGACAGGCAGCGTGGACAGTGAGAGAGAGAGACAGAGAGAAAGGTCTTCCTTTTGCCGTTGGTTCACCCTCCAATGGCCGCTGCGGTCGGTGCGCTGGCCACAGCGCACCGTGCTGATGCGATGGCAGGAGCCAGGTGCTTAACCTGGTCTCCCATGGGGTGCAGGGCCCAACACTTGGGCCATCCTCCACTGCACTCCCGGGCCACAGCAGAGAGCTGGCCTGGAAGAGGGGCAACCGGGACAGAATCCGGCGCCCCCACCGGGACTAGAACCCGGCGTGCCGGCGCCGCAAGGCGGAGGATTAGCCTAGTGAGCCGCGGCGCTGGCCTTCTCTCTTTTCTTGAAAATAAAAGCTCTATGATCTAATTTTCCTGACCTAAGTTATCATTTTTCTTTTATCATCTGTGGGCCATATTCCCTGGTCTCACATTGTCCAGCCACGCTCGGCTTGCACAGAGCGGGGCGGGGAGACTACAACTCCCCGAAGCCTCAGCGGCGGCGGCGACGCTCGACGTGTGGGCTGTACTGGCCTGAGTGACAGGTAGCCGACCCAATGGCTTCCCCGGTCTCAGACTCCGGACCGCTCAGACGCGGGGTGGGTGTGTGCTTCCTGTTTCGGAGGCGTCTGCTCGGGGCGGAAATTCTATATGTAAGAGCTGAGAAAGCTTTCTTTTCTTTCAAAAAAAAAAAAAAAAGCTGTGAGGCCTAATTTTCCTGACCTGAGCTATCATTTTCCTGTTATCATCTGTGGGCCATATTTCCTGGTTTCACATTGCCCAGCCACGCTAGGCTTGAACTGGGCGGAGCGGGGAGACCACAACTCCCAAACGGCTCAGCGAGAGCGTCGCTTTGCGTCTGGGCTGGACTCGCCTGAGTGACAGGTCCGCAAGCCAATGGCTTCACGCGTCTCAGACCCGGGGGCCAATCAGATGCTGGGTGGTTGCGGGCTACCTGTTTCTGCGGCTCCCGACGGACGTGGTCTTGAAACAAACCACGTTCAACCCAACTCACTTCTCTCTTTTCTTGAAAATAAAAGCTCTATGATCTAATTTTCCGGACCTAAGTTATCATTTTTCTTTTATCATTTTTGGGCCATCTTTCCTGATTTCAAATTGTGCAGGCACACTTGCCTTGTCTGAACGCAGCCCTGAACTACAGCTGCCAGGAGCCCTAGCGGCGGCGGATGCGGCGCTCTACGACTGGGCTGGGCTCGTACGAGTGACAGGTAGCACAGCCTATGGCTTCTCCGGTCTCAGACTCGGGGACCAATCAGAGGCTGGGCGGGCGTGTGCTTCCTGTTTCAGCGGCTCGGGGCGGAAGTGGTGCTGAACCGCATTTCACACAGCTCTCTCCTCTCTTTCCTTTTAAAAAAAGCTCCTTGATCGAGCCGGCGCCGTGGCTCAATAGGCTAATCCTCCACCTTGCGGCGCCGGCACACCGGGTTCTAGTCCCGGTCGGGGCGCCGGATTCTGTCCCGGTTGCCCCTCTTCCAGGCCAGCTCTCTGCTATGGCCAGGGAGTGCAGTGGAGGATGGCCCAGGTGCTTGGGCCCTGCACCCCATGGGAGACCAGGAAAAAGCACCTGGCTCCTGGCTCCTGCCATCGGATCAGCGCGCTGCGCCGGCTGCAGCGGCGGCCATTGGAGGGTGAACCAACGGCAAGGGAAGACCTGTCTCTCTCTCTCTCACTGTCCACTCTGCCTATCAAAAAATTAAAAAAAAAGCTCCTTGATCTAATTTTCCTGACCTAAATTATCATTTTGCTTTTATCATCTGTGGGCCATATGTCCTGGTTTCACACCGTCCAGCCACAGTAGGCTTGGACAGGGCGGAGGGGGGAGACTACAACTCCCGGAAGCCTCGCCGCCGACCTCGCCCTCCGTCTGGGCTGGACTCGCCTGGGTGACACGTCGGGCAGCCAATGGCTTCCCCCTGTCTCAGACCCGGGGGCCAATCACAGGCCGGGTTGGTGTGTGCGTCCTGTTTCTGCGACTCGGGGCGGACATGGTCTTGAACCCAGCTCACTTCTCTCTTTTCTTATTTTTATTTTATATTCTTTTTTATTTTATTTCATTTTACTTTATTTTATTTTATTTTATTTTATTTTTTGAAGGCAGAGTGGACAGTGAGAGAGAGACAGAGAGAAAGGTCTTCCTTTGCCGTTGGTTCACCCTCCCATGGCCGCTGCGGCCGGCGCACCGCGCTGATGCGATGGCAGGAGCCAGGTGCTTTTCCTGGTCTCCCATGGGGTGCAGGGCCCAGGCACTTGGGCCATCCTCCACTGCACTCTCTGGCCACAGCAGAGAGCTGGCCTGGAAGAGGGGCAACCGGGACAGAATCCGGCGCCCCGACCGGGACTAGAACCCGGCGTGCCGGCGCCGCTAGGCGGAGGATTAGCCTAGTGAGCCGCGGCGCCGGCTTTTATTTTTTTGACAGGCAGCGTGGACAGTGAGAGAGAGAGACAGAGAGAAAGGTCTTCCTTTTGCCGTTGGTTCACCCTCCAATGGCCGCTGCGGTCGGTGCGCTGGCCACAGCGCACCGTGCTGATGCGATGGCAGGAGCCAGGTGCTTAACCTGGTCTCCCATGGGGTGCAGGGCCCAACACTTGGGCCATCCTCCACTGCACTCCCGGGCCACAGCAGAGAGCTGGCCTGGAAGAGGGGCAACCGGGACAGAATCCGGCGCCCCCACCGGGACTAGAACCCGGCGTGCCGGCGCCGCAAGGCGGAGGATTAGCCTAGTGAGCCGCGGCGCTGGCCTTCTCTCTTTTCTTGAAAATAAAAGCTCTATGATCTAATTTTCCTGACCTAAGTTATCATTTTTCTTTTATCATCTGTGGGCCATATTCCCTGGTCTCACATTGTCCAGCCACGCTCGGCTTGCACACAGCGGGGCGGGGAGACTACAACTCCCCGAAGCCTCAGCGGCGGCGGCGACGCTCGACGTGTGGGCTGTACTGGCCTGAGTGACAGGTAGCCGACCCAATGGCTTCCCCGGTCTCAGACTCCGGACCGCTCAGACGCGGGGTGGGTGTGTGCTTCCTGTTTCGGAGGCGTCTGCTCGGGGCGGAAATTCTATATGTAAGAGCTGAGAAAGCTTTCTTTTCTTTCAAAAAAAAAAAAAAAGCTGTGAGGCCTAATTTTCCTGACCTGAGCTATCATTTTCCTGTTATCATCTGTGGGCCATATTTCCTGGTTTCACATTGCCCAGCCACGCTAGGCTTGAACTGGGCGGAGCGGGGAGACCACAACTCCCAAACGGCTCAGCGAGAGCGTCGCTTTGCGTCTGGGCTGGACTCGCCTGAGTGACAGGTCCGCAAGCCAATGGCTTCACGCGTCTCAGACCCGGGGGCCAATCAGATGCTGGGTGGTTGCGGGCTACCTGTTTCTGCGGCTCCCGACGGACGTGGTCTTGAAACAAACCACGTTCAACCCAACTCACTTCTCTCTTTTCTTGAAAATAAAAGCTCTATGATCTAATTTTCCGGACCTAAGTTATCATTTTTCTTTTATCATTTTTGGGCCATCTTTCCTGATTTCAAATTGTGCAGGCACACTTGCCTTGTCTGAACGCAGCCCTGAACTACAGCTGCCAGGAGCCCTAGCGGCGGCGGATGCGGCGCTCTACGACTGGGCTGGGCTCGTACGAGTGACAGGTAGCACAGCCTATGGCTTCTCCGGTCTCAGACTCGGGGACCAATCAGAGGCTGGGCGGGCGTGTGCTTCCTGTTTCAGCGGCTCGGGGCGGAAGTGGTGCTGAACCGCATTTCACACAGCTCTCTCCTCTCTTTCCTTTTAAAAAAAGCTCCTTGATCGAGCCGGCGCCGTGGCTCAATAGGCTAATCCTCCACCTTGCGGCGCCGGCACACCGGGTTCTAGTCCCGGTCGGGGCGCCGGATTCTGTCCCGGTTGCCCCTCTTCCAGGCCAGCTCTCTGCTATGGCCAGGGAGTGCAGTGGAGGATGGCCCAGGTGCTTGGGCCCTGCACCCTATGGGAGACCAGGAAAAAGCACCTGGCTCCTGGCTCCTGCCATCGGATCAGCGCGCTGCGCCGGCTGCAGCGGCGGCCATTGGAGGGTGAACCAACGGCAAGGGAAGACCTGTCTCTCTCTCTCTCACTGTCCACTCTGCCTATCAAAAAATTAAAAAAAAAGCTCCTTGATCTAATTTTCCTGACCTAAATTATCATTTTGCTTTTATCATCTGTGGGCCATATGTCCTGGTTTCACACCGTCCAGCCACAGTAGGCTTGGACAGGGCGGAGGGGGGAGACTACAACTCCCGGAAGCCTCGCCGCCGACCTCGCCCTCCGTCTGGGCTGGACTCGCCTGGGTGACACGTCGGGCAGCCAATGGCTTCCCCCTGTCTCAGACCCGGGGGCCAATCACAGGCCGGGTTGGTGTGTGCGTCCTGTTTCTGCGACTCGGGGCGGACATGGTCTTGAACCCAGCTCACTTCTCTCTTTTCTTATTTTTATTTTATATTCTTTTTTATTTTATTTCATTTTACTTTATTTTATTTTATTTTATTTTATTTTTTGAAGGCAGAGTGGACAGTGAGAGAGAGACAGAGAGAAAGGTCTTCCTTTGCCGTTGGTTCACCCTCCCATGGCCGCTGCGGCCGGCGCACCGCGCTGATGCGATGGCAGGAGCCAGGTGCTTTTCCTGGTCTCCCATGGGGTGCAGGGCCCAGGCACTTGGGCCATCCTCCACTGCACTCTCTGGCCACAGCAGAGAGCTGGCCTGGAAGAGGGGCAACCGGGACAGAATCCGGCGCCCCGACCGGGACTAGAACCCGGCGTGCCGGCGCCGCTAGGCGGAGGATTAGCCTAGTGAGCCGCGGCGCCGGCTTTTATTTTTTTGACAGGCAGCGTGGACAGTGAGAGAGAGAGACAGAGAGAAAGGTCTTCCTTTTGCCGTTGGTTCACCCTCCAATGGCCGCTGCGGTCGGTGCGCTGGCCACAGCGCACCGTGCTGATGCGATGGCAGGAGCCAGGTGCTTAACCTGGTCTCCCATGGGGTGCAGGGCCCAACACTTGGGCCATCCTCCACTGCACTCCCGGGCCACAGCAGAGAGCTGGCCTGGAAGAGGGGCAACCGGGACAGAATCCGGCGCCCCCACCGGGACTAGAACCCGGCGTGCCGGCGCCGCAAGGCGGAGGATTAGCCTAGTGAGCCGCGGCGCTGGCCTTCTCTCTTTTCTTGAAAATAAAAGCTCTATGATCTAATTTTCCTGACCTAAGTTATCATTTTTCTTTTATCATCTGTGGGCCATATTCCCTGGTCTCACATTGTCCAGCCACGCTCGGCTTGCACACAGCGGGGCGGGGAGACTACAACTCCCCGAAGCCTCAGCGGCGGCGGCGACGCTCGACGTGTGGGCTGTACTGGCCTGAGTGACAGGTAGCCGACCCAATGGCTTCCCCGGTCTCAGACTCCGGACCGCTCAGACGCGGGGTGGGTGTGTGCTTCCTGTTTCGGAGGCGTCTGCTCGG
Organism: Oryctolagus cuniculus; assembly: GCF_051225735.1. Lineage (NCBI taxonomy): Eukaryota > Metazoa > Chordata > Mammalia > Lagomorpha > Leporidae > Oryctolagus > Oryctolagus cuniculus. The sequence continues at coordinate 5,370,728 of NC_142889.1, read as the reverse complement.
GGCGGAAATTCTATATGTAAGAGCTGAGAAAGCTTTCTTTTCTTTCAAAAAAAAAAAAAAAGCTGTGAGGCCTAATTTTCCTGACCTGAGCTATCATTTTCCTGTTATCATCTGTGGGCCATATTTCCTGGTTTCACATTGCCCAGCCACGCTAGGCTTGAACTGGGCGGAGCGGGGAGACCACAACTCCCAAACGGCTCAGCGAGAGCGTCGCTTTGCGTCTGGGCTGGACTCGCCTGAGTGACAGGTCCGCAAGCCAATGGCTTCACGCGTCTCAGACCCGGGGGCCAATCAGATGCTGGGTGGTTGCGGGCTACCTGTTTCTGCGGCTCCCGACGGACGTGGTCTTGAAACAAACCACGTTCAACCCAACTCACTTCTCTCTTTTCTTGAAAATAAAAGCTCTATGATCTAATTTTCCGGACCTAAGTTATCATTTTTCTTTTATCATTTTTGGGCCATCTTTCCTGATTTCAAATTGTGCAGGCACACTTGCCTTGTCTGAACGCAGCCCTGAACTACAGCTGCCAGGAGCCCTAGCGGCGGCGGATGCGGCGCTCTACGACTGGGCTGGGCTCGTACGAGTGACAGGTAGCACAGCCTATGGCTTCTCCGGTCTCAGACTCGGGGACCAATCAGAGGCTGGGCGGGCATGTGCTTCCTGTTTCAGCGGCTCGGGGCGGAAGTGGTGCTGAACCGCATTTCACACAGCTCTCTCCTCTCTTTCCTTTTAAAAAAAGCTCCTTGATCGAGCCGGCGCCGTGGCTCAATAGGCTAATCCTCCACCTTGCGGCGCCGGCACACCGGGTTCTAGTCCCGGTCGGGGCGCCGGATTCTGTCCCGGTTGCCCCTCTTCCAGGCCAGCTCTCTGCTATGGCCAGGGAGTGCAGTGGAGGATGGCCCAGGTGCTTGGGCCCTGCACCCTATGGGAGACCAGGAAAAAGCACCTGGCTCCTGGCTCCTGCCATCGGATCAGCGCGCTGCGCCGGCTGCAGCGGCGGCCATTGGAGGGTGAACCAACGGCAAGGGAAGACCTGTCTCTCTCTCTCTCACTGTCCACTCTGCCTATCAAAAAATTAAAAAAAAAGCTCCTTGATCTAATTTTCCTGACCTAAATTATCATTTTGCTTTTATCATCTGTGGGCCATATGTCCTGGTTTCACACCGTCCAGCCACAGTAGGCTTGGACAGGGCGGAGGGGGGAGACTACAACTCCCGGAAGCCTCGCCGCCGACCTCGCCCTCCGTCTGGGCTGGACTCGCCTGGGTGACACGTCGGGCAGCCAATGGCTTCCCCCTGTCTCAGACCCGGGGGCCAATCACAGGCCGGGTTGGTGTGTGCGTCCTGTTTCTGCGACTCGGGGCGGACATGGTCTTGAACCCAGCTCACTTCTCTCTTTTCTTATTTTTATTTTATATTATTTTTTTATTTTATTTCATTTTACTTTATTTTATTTTATTTTATTTTTTGAAGGCAGAGTGGACAGTGAGAGAGAGACAGAGAGAAAGGTCTTCCTTTGCCGTTGGTTCACCCTCCCATGGCCGCTGCGGCCGGCGCACCGCGCTGATCCGATGGCAGGAGCCAGGTGCTTTTCCTGGTCTCCCATGGGGTGCAGGGCCCAGGCACTTGGGCCATCCTCCACTGCACTCTCTGGCCACAGCAGAGAGCTGGCCTGGAAGAGGGGCAACCGGGACAGAATCCGGCGCCCCGACCGGGACTAGAACCCGGCGTGCCGGCGCCGCTAGGCGGAGGATTAGCCTAGTGAGCCGCGGCGCCGGCTTTTATTTTTTTGACAGGCAGCGTGGACAGTGAGAGAGAGAGACAGAGAGAAAGGTCTTCCTTTTGCCGTTGGTTCACCCTCCAATGGCCGCTGCGGTCGGTGCGCTGGCCACAGCGCACCGTGCTGATGCGATGGCAGGAGCCAGGTGCTTAACCTGGTCTCCCATGGGGTGCAGGGCCCAACACTTGGGCCATCCTCCACTGCACTCCCGGGCCACAGCAGAGAGCTGGCCTGGAAGAGGGGCAACCGGGACAGAATCCGGCGCCCCCACCGGGACTAGAACCCGGCGTGCCGGCGCCGCAAGGCGGAGGATTAGCCTAGTGAGCCGCGGCGCTGGCCTTCTCTCTTTTCTTGAAAATAAAAGCTCTATGATCTAATTTTCCTGACCTAAGTTATCATTTTTCTTTTATCATCTGTGGGCCATATTCCCTGGTCTCACATTGTCCAGCCACGCTCGGCTTGCACAGAGCGGGGCGGGGAGACTACAACTCCCCGAAGCCTCAGCGGCGGCGGCGACGCTCGACGTGTGGGCTGTACTGGCCTGAGTGACAGGTAGCCGACCCAATGGCTTCCCCGGTCTCAGACTCCGGACCGCTCAGACGCGGGGTGGGTGTGTGCTTCCTGTTTCGGAGGCGTCTGCTCGGGGCGGAAATTCTATATGTAAGAGCTGAGAAAGCTTTCTTTTCTTTCAAAAAAAAAAAAAAAGCTGTGAGGCCTAATTTTCCTGACCTGAGCTATCATTTTCCTGTTATCATCTGTGGGCCATATTTCCTGGTTTCACATTGCCCAGCCACGCTAGGCTTGAACTGGGCGGAGCGGGGAGACCACAACTCCCAAACGGCTCAGCGAGAGCGTCGCTTTGCGTCTGGGCTGGACTCGCCTGAGTGACAGGTCCGCAAGCCAATGGCTTCACGCGTCTCAGACCCGGGGGCCAATCAGAGGCTGGGTGGTTGCGGGCTTCCTGTTTCTGCGGCTCCCGACGGACATGGTCTTGAAACAAACCACGTTCAACCCAACTCACTTCTCTCTTTTCTTGAAAATAAAAGCTCTATGATCTAATTTTCCGGACCTAAGTTATCATTTTTCTTTTATCATTTTTGGGCCATCTTTCCTGATTTCAAATTGTGCAGGCACACTTGCCTTGTCTGAACGCAGCCCTGAACTACAGCTGCCAGGAGCCCTAGCGGCGGCGGATGCGGCGCTCTACGACTGGGCTGGGCTCGTACGAGTGACAGGTAGCACAGCCTATGGCTTCTCCGGTCTCAGACTCGGGGACCAATCAGAGGCTGGGCGGGCGTGTGCTTCCTGTTTCAGCGGCTCGGGGCGGAAGTGGTGCTGAACCGCATTTCACACAGCTCTCTCCTCTCTTTCCTTTTAAAAAAAGCTCCTTGATCGAGCCGGCGCCGTGGCTCAATAGGCTAATCCTCCACCTTGCGGCGCCGGCACACCGGGTTCTAGTCCCGGTCGGGGCGCCGGATTCTGTCCCGGTTGCCCCTCTTCCAGGCCAGCTCTCTGCTATGGCCAGGGAGTGCAGTGGAGGATGGCCCAGGTGCTTGGGCCCTGCACCCTATGGGAGACCAGGAAAAAGCACCTGGCTCCTGGCTCCTGCCATCGGATCAGCGCGCTGCGCCGGCTGCAGCGGCGGCCATTGGAGGGTGAACCAACGGCAAGGGAAGACCTGTCTCTCTCTCTCTCACTGTCCACTCTGCCTATCAAAAAATTAAAAAAAAAGCTCCTTGATCTAATTTTCCTGACCTAAATTATCATTTTGCTTTTATCATCTGTGGGCCATATGTCCTGGTTTCACACCGTCCAGCCACAGTAGGCTTGGACAGGGCGGAGGGGGGAGACTACAACTCCCGGAAGCCTCGCCGCCGACCTCGCCCTCCGTCTGGGCTGGACTCGCCTGGGTGACACGTCGGGCAGCCAATGGCTTCCCCCTGTCTCAGACCCGGGGGCCAATCACAGGCCGGGTTGGTGTGTGCGTCCTGTTTCTGCGACTCGGGGCGGACATGGTCTTGAACCCAGCTCACTTCTCTCTTTTCTTATTTTTATTTTATATTATTTTTTTATTTTATTTCATTTTACTTTATTTTATTTTATTTTATTTTTTGAAGGCAGAGTGGACAGTGAGAGAGAGACAGAGAGAAAGGTCTTCCTTTGCCGTTGGTTCACCCTCCCATGGCCGCTGCGGCCGGCGCACCGCGCTGATGCGATGGCAGGAGCCAGGTGCTTTTCCTGGTCTCCCATGGGGTGCAGGGCCCAGGCACTTGGGCCATCCTCCACTGCACTCTCTGGCCACAGCAGAGAGCTGGCCTGGAAGAGGGGCAACCGGGACAGAATCCGGCGCCCCGACCGGGACTAGAACCCGGCGTGCCGGCGCCGCTAGGCGGAGGATTAGCCTAGTGAGCCGCGGCGCCGGCTTTTATTTTTTTGACAGGCAGCGTGGACAGTGAGAGAGAGAGACAGAGAGAAAGGTCTTCCTTTTGCCGTTGGTTCACCCTCCAATGGCCGCTGCGGTCGGTGCGCTGGCCACAGCGCACCGTGCTGATGCGATGGCAGGAGCCAGGTGCTTAACCTGGTCTCCCATGGGGTGCAGGGCCCAACACTTGGGCCATCCTCCACTGCACTCCCGGGCCACAGCAGAGAGCTGGCCTGGAAGAGGGGCAACCGGGACAGAATCCGGCGCCCCCACCGGGACTAGAACCCGGCGTGCCGGCGCCGCAAGGCGGAGGATTAGCCTAGTGAGCCGCGGCGCTGGCCTTCTCTCTTTTCTTGAAAATAAAAGCTCTATGATCTAATTTTCCTGACCTAAGTTATCATTTTTCTTTTATCATCTGTGGGCCATATTCCCTGGTCTCACATTGTCCAGCCACGCTCGGCTTGCACAGAGCGGGGCGGGGAGACTACAACTCCCCGAAGCCTCAGCGGCGGCGGCGACGCTCGACGTGTGGGCTGTACTGGCCTGAGTGACAGGTAGCCGACCCAATGGCTTCCCCGGTCTCAGACTCCGGACCGCTCAGACGCGGGGTGGGTGTGTGCTTCCTGTTTCGGAGGCGTCTGCTCGGGGCGGAAATTCTATATGTAAGAGCTGAGAAAGCTTTCTTTTCTTTCAAAAAAAAAAAAAAGCTGTGAGGCCTAATTTTCCTGACCTGAGCTATCATTTTCCTGTTATCATCTGTGGGCCATATTTCCTGGTTTCACATTGCCCAGCCACGCTAGGCTTGAACTGGGCGGAGCGGGGAGACCACAACTCCCAAACGGCTCAGCGAGAGCGTCGCTTTGCGTCTGGGCTGGACTCGCCTGAGTGACAGGTCCGCAAGCCAATGGCTTCACGCGTCTCAGACCCGGGGGCCAATCAGAGGCTGGGTGGTTGCGGGCTTCCTGTTTCTGCGGCTCCCGACGGACGTGGTCTTGAAACAAACCACGTTCAACCCAACTCACTTCTCTCTTTTCTTGAAAATAAAAGCTCTATGATCTAATTTTCCGGACCTAAGTTATCATTTTTCTTTTATCATTTTTGGGCCATCTTTCCTGATTTCAAATTGTGCAGGCACACTTGCCTTGTCTGAACGCAGCCCTGAACTACAGCTGCCAGGAGCCCTAGCGGCGGCGGATGCGGCGCTCTACGACTGGGCTGGGCTCGTACGAGTGACAGGTAGCACAGCCTATGGCTTCTCCGGTCTCAGACTCGGGGACCAATCAGAGGCTGGGCGGGCGTGTGCTTCCTGTTTCAGCGGCTCGGGGCGGAAGTGGTGCTGAACCGCATTTCACACAGCTCTCTCCTCTCTTTTCTTTTAAAAAAAGCTCCTTGATCGAGCCGGCGCCGTGGCTCAATAGGCTAATCCTCCACCTTGCGGCGCCGGCACACCGGGTTCTAGTCCCGGTCGGGGCGCCGGATTCTGTCCCGGTTGCCCCTCTTCCAGGCCAGCTCTCTGCTATGGCCAGGGAGTGCAGTGGAGGATGGCCCAGGTGCTTGGGCCCTGCACCCTATGGGAGACCAGGAAAAAGCACCTGGCTCCTGGCTCCTGCCATCGGATCAGCGCGCTGCGCCGGCTGCAGCGGCGGCCATTGGAGGGTGAACCAACGGCAAGGGAAGACCTGTCTCTCTCTCTCACTGTCCACTCTGCCTATCAAAAAATAAAAAAAAAAGCTCCTTGATCTAATTTTCCTGACCTAAATTATCATTTTGCTTTTATCATCTGTGGGCCATATGTCCTGGTTTCACACCGTCCAGCCACAGTAGGCTTGGACAGGGCGGAGGGGGGAGACTACAACTCCCGGAAGCCTCGCCGCCGACCTCGCCCTCCGTCTGGGCTGGACTCGCCTGGGTGACACGTCGGGCAGCCAATGGCTTCCCCCTGTCTCAGACCCGGGGGCCAATCACAGGCCGGGTTGGTGTGTGCGTCCTGTTTCTGCGACTCGGGGCGGACATGGTCTTGAACCCAGCTCACTTCTCTCTTTTCTTATTTTTATTTTATATTATTTTTTTATTTTATTTCATTTTACTTTATTTTATTTTATTTTATTTTTTGAAGGCAGAGTGGACAGTGAGAGAGAGACAGAGAGAAAGGTCTTCCTTTGCCGTTGGTTCACCCTCCCATGGCCGCTGCGGCCGGCGCACCGCGCTGATGCGATGGCTGGAGCCAGGTGCTTTTCCTGGTCTCCCATGGGGTGCAGGGCCCAGGCACTTGGGCCATCCTCCACTGCACTCTCTGGCCACAGCAGAGAGCTGGCCTGGAAGAGGGGCAACCGGGACAGAATCCGGCGCCCCGACCGGGACTAGAACCCGGCGTGCCGGCGCCGCTAGGCGGAGGATTAGCCTAGTGAGCCGCGGCGCCGGCTTTTATTTTTTTGACAGGCAGCGTGGACAGTGAGAGAGAGAGACAGAGAGAAAGGTCTTCCTTTTGCCGTTGGTTCACCCTCCAATGGCCGCTGCGGTCGGTGCGCTGGCCACAGCGCACCGTGCTGATGCGATGGCAGGAGCCAGGTGCTTAACCTGGTCTCCCATGGGGTGCAGGGCCCAACACTTGGGCCATCCTCCACTGCACTCCCGGGCCACAGCAGAGAGCTGGCCTGGAAGAGGGGCAACCGGGACAGAATCCGGCGCCCCCACCGGGACTAGAACCCGGCGTGCCGGCGCCGCAAGGCGGAGGATTAGCCTAGTGAGCCGCGGCGCTGGCCTTCTCTCTTTTCTTGAAAATAAAAGCTCTATGATCTAATTTTCCTGACCTAAGTTATCATTTTTCTTTTATCATCTGTGGGCCATATTCCCTGGTCTCACATTGTCCAGCCACGCTCGGCTTGCACAGAGCGGGGCGGGGAGACTACAACTCCCCGAAGCCTCAGCGGCGGCGGCGACGCTCGACGTGTGGGCTGTACTGGCCTGAGTGACAGGTAGCCGACCCAATGGCTTCCCCGGTCTCAGACTCCGGACCGCTCAGACGCGGGGTGGGTGTGTGCTTCCTGTTTCGGAGGCGTCTGCTCGGGGCGGAAATTCTATATGTAAGAGCTGAGAAAGCTTTCTTTTCTTTCAAAAAAAAAAAAAAAGCTGTGAGGCCTAATTTTCCTGACCTGAGCTATCATTTTCCTGTTATCATCTGTGGGCCATATTTCCTGGTTTCACATTGCCCAGCCACGCTAGGCTTGAACTGGGCGGAGCGGGGAGACCACAACTCCCAAACGGCTCAGCGAGAGCGTCGCTTTGCGTCTGGGCTGGACTCGCCTGAATGACAGGTCCGCAAGCCAATGGCTTCACGCGTCTCAGACCCGGGGGCCAATCAGATGCTGGGTGGTTGCGGGCTACCTGTTTCTGCGGCTCCCGACGGACGTGGTCTTGAAACAAACCACGTTCAACCCAACTCACTTCTCTCTTTTCTTGAAAATAAAAGCTCTATGATCTAATTTTCCGGACCTAAGTTATCATTTTTCTTTTATCATTTTTGGGCCATCTTTCCTGATTTCAAATTGTGCAGGCACACTTGCCTTGTCTGAACGCAGCCCTGAACTACAGCTGCCAGGAGCCCTAGCGGCGGCGGATGCGGCGCTCTACGACTGGGCTGGGCTCGTACGAGTGACAGGTAGCACAGCCTATGGCTTCTCCGGTCTCAGACTCGGGGACCAATCAGAGGCTGGGCGGGCGTGTGCTTCCTGTTTCAGCGGCTCGGGGCGGAAGTGGTGCTGAACCGCATTTCACACAGCTCTCTCCTCTCTTTCCTTTTAAAAAAAGCTCCTTGATCGAGCCGGCGCTGTGGCTCAATAGGCTAATCCTCCACCTTGCGGCGCCGGCACACCGGGTTCTAGTCCCGGTCGGGGCGCCGGATTCTGTCCCGGTTGCCCCTCTTCCAGGCCAGCTCTCTGCTATGGCCAGGGAGTGCAGTGGAGGATGGCCCAGGTGCTTGGGCCCTGCACCCCATGGGAGACCAGGAAAAAGCACCTGGCTCCTGGCTCCTGCCATCGGATCAGCGCGCTGCGCCGGCTGCAGCGGCGGCCATTGGAGGGTGAACCAACGGCAAGGGAAGACCTGTCTCTCTCTCTCTCACTGTCCACTCTGCCTATCAAAAAATAAAAAAAAAAGCTCCTTGATCTAATTTTCCTGACCTAAATTATCATTTTGCTTTTATCATCTGTGGGCCATATGTCCTGGTTTCACACCGTCCAGCCACAGTAGGCTTGGACAGGGCGGAGGGGGGAGACTACAACTCCCGGAAGCCTCGCCGCCGACCTCGCCCTCCGTCTGGGCTGGACTCGCCTGGGTGACACGTCGGGCAGCCAATGGCTTCCCCCTGTCTCAGACCCGGGGGCCAATCACAGGCCGGGTTGGTGTGTGCGTCCTGTTTCTGCGACTCGGGGCGGACATGGTCTTGAACCCAGCTCACTTCTCTCTTTTCTTATTTTTATTTTATATTCTTTTTTATTTTATTTCATTTTACTTTATTTTATTTTATTTTATTTTATTTTTTGAAGGCAGAGTGGACAGTGAGAGAGAGACAGAGAGAAAGGTCTTCCTTTGCCGTTGGTTCACCCTCCCATGGCCGCTGCGGCCGGCGCACCGCGCTGATGCGATGGCAGGAGCCAGGTGCTTTTCCTGGTCTCCCATGGGGTGCAGGGCCCAGGCACTTGGGCCATCCTCCACTGCACTCTCTGGCCACAGCAGAGAGCTGGCCTGGAAGAGGGGCAACCGGGACAGAATCCGGCGCCCCGACCGGGACTAGAACCCGGCGTGCCGGCGCCGCTAGGCGGAGGATTAGCCTAGTGAGCCGCGGCGCCGGCTTTTATTTTTTTGACAGGCAGCGTGGACAGTGAGAGAGAGAGACAGAGAGAAAGGTCTTCCTTTTGCCGTTGGTTCACCCTCCAATGGCCGCTGCGGTCGGTGCGCTGGCCACAGCGCACCGTGCTGATGCGATGGCAGGAGCCAGGTGCTTAACCTGGTCTCCCATGGGGTGCAGGGCCCAACACTTGGGCCATCCTCCACTGCACTCCCGGGCCACAGCAGAGAGCTGGCCTGGAAGAGGGGCAACCGGGACAGAATCCGGCGCCCCCACCGGGACTAGAACCCGGCGTGCCGGCGCCGCAAGGCGGAGGATTAGCCTAGTGAGCCGCGGCGCTGGCCTTCTCTCTTTTCTTGAAAATAAAAGCTCTATGATCTAATTTTCCTGACCTAAGTTATCATTTTTCTTTTATCATCTGTGGGCCATATTCCCTGGTCTCACATTGTCCAGCCACGCTCGGCTTGCACACAGCGGGGCGGGGAGACTACAACTCCCCGAAGCCTCAGCGGCGGCGGCGACGCTCGACGTGTGGGCTGTACTGGCCTGAGTGACAGGTAGCCGACCCAATGGCTTCCCCGGTCTCAGACTCCGGACCGCTCAGACGCGGGGTGGGTGTGTGCTTCCTGTTTCGGAGGCGTCTGCTCGGGGCGGAAATTCTATATGTAAGAGCTGAGAAAGATTTCTTTTCTTTCAAAAAAAAAAAAAAAAGCTGTGAGGCCTAATTTTCCTGACCTGAGCTATCATTTTCCTGTTATCATCTGTGGGCCATATTTCCTGGTTTCACATTGCCCAGCCACGCTAGGCTTGAACTGGGCGGAGCGGGGAGACCACAACTCCCAAACGGCTCAGCGAGAGCGTCGCTTTGCGTCTGGGCTGGACTCGCCTGAGTGACAGGTCCGCAAGCCAATGGCTTCACGCGTCTCAGACCCGGGGGCCAATCAGATGCTGGGTGGTTGCGGGCTACCTGTTTCTGCGGCTCCCGACGGACGTGGCCTTGAAACAAACCACGTTCAACCCAACTCACTTCTCTCTTTTCTTGAAAATAAAAGCTCTATGATCTAATTTTCCGGACCTAAGTTATCATTTTTCTTTTATCATTTTTGGGCCATCTTTCCTGATTTCAAATTGTGCAGGCACACTTGCCTTGTCTGAACGCAGCCCTGAACTACAGCTGCCAGGAGCCCTAGCGGCGGCGGATGCGGCGCTCTACGACTGGGCTGGGCTCGTACGAGTGACAGGTAGCACAGCCTATGGCTTCTCCGGTCTCAGACTCGGGGACCAATCAGAGGCTGGGCGGGCGTGTGCTTCCTGTTTCAGCGGCTCGGGGCGGAAGTGGTGCTGAACCGCATTTCACACAGCTCTCTCCTCTCTTTCCTTTTAAAAAAAGCTCCTTGATCGAGCCGGCGCCGTGGCTCAATAGGCTAATCCTCCACCTTGCGGCGCCGGCACACCGGGTTCTAGTCCCGGTCGGGGCGCCGGATTCTGTCCCGGTTGCCCCTCTTCCAGGCCAGCTCTCTGCTATGGCCAGGGAGTGCAGTGGAGGATGGCCCAGGTGCTTGGGCCCTGCACCCCATGGGAGACCAGGAAAAAGCACCTGGCTCCTGGCTCCTGCCATCGGATCAGCGCGCTGCGCCGGCTGCAGCGGCGGCCATTGGAGGGTGAACCAACGGCAAGGGAAGACCTGTCTCTCTCTCTCTCACTGTCCACTCTGCCTATCAAAAAATAAAAAAAAAGCTCCTTGATCTAATTTTCCTGACCTAAATTATCATTTTGCTTTTATCATCTGTGGGCCATATGTCCTGGTTTCACACCGTCCAGCCACAGTAGGCTTGGACAGGGCGGAGGGGGGAGACTACAACTCCCGGAAGCCTCGCCGCCGACCTCGCCCTCCGTCTGGGCTGGACTCGCCTGGGTGACACGTCGGGCAGCCAATGGCTTCCCCCTGTCTCAGACCCGGGGGCCAATCACAGGCCGGGTTGGTGTGTGCGTCCTGTTTCTGCGACTCGGGGCGGACATGGTCTTGAACCCAGCTCACTTCTCTCTTTTCTTATTTTTATTTTATATTCTTTTTTATTTTATTTCATTTTACTTTATTTTATTTTATTTTATTTTATTTTTTGAAGGCAGAGTGGACAGTGAGAGAGAGACAGAGAGAAAGGTCTTCCTTTGCCGTTGGTTCACCCTCCCATGGCCGCTGCGGCCGGCGCACCGCGCTGATGCGATGGCAGGAGCCAGGTGCTTTTCCTGGTCTCCCATGGGGTGCAGGGCCCAGGCACTTGGGCCATCCTCCACTGCACTCTCTGGCCACAGCAGAGAGCTGGCCTGGAAGAGGGGCAACTGGGACAGAATCCGGCGCCCCGACCGGGACTAGAACCCGGCGTGCCGGCGCCGCTAGGCGGAGGATTAGCCTAGTGAGCCGCGGCGCCGGCTTTTATTTTTTTGACAGGCAGCGTGGACAGTGAGAGAGAGAGACAGAGAGAAAGGTCTTCCTTTTGCCGTTGGTTCACCCTCCAATGGCCGCTGCGGTCGGTGCGCTGGCCACAGCGCACCGTGCTGATGCGATGGCAGGAGCCAGGTGCTTAACCTGGTCTCCCATGGGGTGCAGGGCCCAACACTTGGGCCATCCTCCACTGCACTCCCGGGCCACAGCAGAGAGCTGGCCTGGAAGAGGGGCAACCGGGACAGAATCCGGCGCCCCCACCGGGACTAGAACCCGGCGTGCCGGCGCCGCAAGGCGGAGGATTAGCCTAGTGAGCCGCGGCGCTGGCCTTCTCTCTTTTCTTGAAAATAAAAGCTCTATGATCTAATTTTCCTGACCTAAGTTATCATTTTTCTTTTATCATCTGTGGGCCATATTCCCTGGTCTCACATTGTCCAGCCACGCTCGGCTTGCACAGAGCGGGGCGGGGAGACTACAACTCCCTGAAGCCTCAGCGGCGGCGGCGACACTCGACGTGTGGGCTGTACTGGCCTGAGTGACAGGTAGCCGACCCAATGGCTTCCCCGGTCTCAGACTCCGGACCGCTCAGACGCGGGGTGGGTGTGTGCTTCCTGTTTCGGAGGCGTCTGCTCGGGGCGGAAATTCTATATGTAAGAGCTGAGAAAGCTTTCTTTTCTTTCAAAAAAAAAAAAAAAAGCTGTGAGGCCTAATTTTCCTGACCTGAGCTATCATTTTCCTGTTATCATCTGTGGGCCATATTTCCTGGTTTCACATTGCCCAGCCACGCTAGGCTTGAACTGGGCGGAGCGGGGAGACCACAACTCCCAAACGGCTCAGCGAGAGCGTCGCTTTGCGTCTGGGCTGGACTCGCCTGAGTGACAGGTCCGCAAGCCAATGGCTTCACGCGTCTCAGACCCGGGGGCCAATCAGATGCTGGGTGGTTGCGGGCTACCTGTTTCTGCGGCTCCCGACGGACGTGGTCTTGAAACAAACCACGTTCAACCCAACTCACTTCTCTCTTTTCTTGAAAATAAAAGCTCTATGATCTAATTTTCCGGACCTAAGTTATCATTTTTCTTTTATCATTTTTGGGCCATCTTTCCTGATTTCAAATTGTGCAGGCACACTTGCCTTGTCTGAACGCAGCCCTGAACTACAGCTGCCAGGAGCCCTAGCGGCGGCGGATGCGGCGCTCTACGACTGGGCTGGGCTCGTACGAGTGACAGGTAGCACAGCCTATGGCTTCTCCGGTCTCAGACTCGGGGACCAATCAGAGGCTGGGCGGGCGTGTGCTTCCTGTTTCAGCGGCTCGGGGCGGAAGTGGTGCTGAACCGCATTTCACACAGCTCTCTCCTCTCTTTCCTTTTAAAAAAAGCTCCTTGATCGAGCCGGCGCCGTGGCTCAATAGGCTAATCCTCCACCTTGCGGCGCCGGCACACCGGGTTCTAGTCCCGGTCGGGGCGCCGGATTCTGTCCCGGTTGCCCCTCTTCCAGGCCAGCTCTCTGCTATGGCCAGGGAGTGCAGTGGAGGATGGCCCAGGTGCTTGGGCCCTGCACCCCATGGGAGACCAGGAAAAAGCACCTGGCTCCTGGCTCCTGCCATCGGATCAGCGCGCTGCGCCGGCTGCAGCGGCGGCCATTGGAGGGTGAACCAACGGCAAGGGAAGACCTGTCTCTCTCTCTCTCACTGTCCACTGCCTATCAAAAAATTAAAAAAAAAGCTCCTTGATCTAATTTTCCTGACCTAAATTATCATTTTGCTTTTATCATCTGTGGGCCATATGTCCTGGTTTCACACCGTCCAGCCACAGTAGGCTTGGACAGGGCGGAGGGGGGAGACTACAACTCCCGGAAGCCTCGCCGCCGACCTCGCCCTCCGTCTGGGCTGGACTCGCCTGGGTGACACGTCGGGCAGCCAATGGCTTCCCCCTGTCTCAGACCCGGGGGCCAATCACAGGCCGGGTTGGTGTGTGCGTCCTGTTTCTGCGACTCGGGGCGGACATGGTCTTGAACCCAGCTCACTTCTCTCTTTTCTTATTTTTATTTTATATTATTTTTTTATTTTATTTCATTTTACTTTATTTTATTTTATTTTATTTTTTGAAGGCAGAGTGGACAGTGAGAGAGAGACAGAGAGAAAGGTCTTCCTTTGCCGTTGGTTCACCCTCCCATGGCCGCTGCGGCCGGCGCACCGCGCTGATGCGATGGCTGGAGCCAGGTGCTTTTCCTGGTCTCCCATGGGGTGCAGGGCCCAGGCACTTGGGCCATCCTCCACTGCACTCTCTGGCCACAGCAGAGAGCTGGCCTGGAAGAGGGGCAACCGGGACAGAATCCGGCGCCCCGACCGGGACTAGAACCCGGCGTGCCGGCACCGCTAGGCGGAGGATTAGCCTAGTGAGCCGCGGCGCCGGCTTTTATTTTTTTGACAGGCAGCGTGGACAGTGAGAGAGAGAGACAGAGAGAAAGGTCTTCCTTTTGCCGTTGGTTCACCCTCCAATGGCCGCTGCGGTCGGTGCGCTGGCCACAGCGCACCGTGCTGATGCGATGGCAGGAGCCAGGTGCTTAACCTGGTCTCCCATGGGGTGCAGGGCCCAACACTTGGGCCATCCTCCACTGCACTCCCGGGCCACAGCAGAGAGCTGGCCTGGAAGAGGGGCAACCGGGACAGAATCCGGCGCCCCCACCGGGACTAGAACCCGGCGTGCCGGCGCCGCAAGGCGGAGGATTAGCCTAGTGAGCCGCGGCGCTGGCCTTCTCTCTTTTCTTGAAAATAAAAGCTCTATGATCTAATTTTCCTGACCTAAGTTATCATTTTTCTTTTATCATCTGTGGGCCATATTCCCTGGTCTCACATTGTCCAGCCACGCTCGGCTTGCACAGAGCGGGGCGGGGAGACTACAACTCCCCGAAGCCTCAGCGGCGGCGGCGACGCTCGACGTGTGGGCTGTACTGGCCTGAGTGACAGGTAGCCGACCCAATGGCTTCCCCGGTCTCAGACTCCGGACCGCTCAGACGCGGGGTGGGTGTGTGCTTCCTGTTTCGGAGGCGTCTGCTCGGGGCGGAAATTCTATATGTAAGAGCTGAGAAAGCTTTCTTTTCTTTCAAAAAAAAAAAAAAAGCTGTGAGGCCTAATTTTCCTGACCTGAGCTATCATTTTCCTGTTATCATCTGTGGGCCATATTTCCTGGTTTCACATTGCCCAGCCACGCTAGGCTTGAACTGGGCGGAGCGGGGAGACCACAACTCCCAAACGGCTCAGCGAGAGCGTCGCTTTGCGTCTGGGCTGGACTCGCCTGAGTGACAGGTCCGCAAGCCAATGGCTTCACGCGTCTCAGACCCGGGGGCCAATCAGATGCTGGGTGGTTGCGGGCTACCTGTTTCTGCGGCTCCCGACGGACGTGGTCTTGAAACAAACCACGTTCAACCCAACTCACTTCTCTCTTTTCTTGAAAATAAAAGCTCTATGATCTAATTTTCCGGACCTAAGTTATCATTTTTCTTTTATCATTTTTGGGCCATCTTTCCTGATTTCAAATTGTGCAGGCACACTTGCCTTGTCTGAACGCAGCCCTGAACTACAGCTGCCAGGAGCCCTAGCGGCGGCGGATGCGGCGCTCTACGACTGGGCTGGGCTCGTACGAGTGACAGGTAGCACAGCCTATGGCTTCTCCGGTCTCAGACTCGGGGACCAATCAGAGGCTGGGCGGGCGTGTGCTTCCTGTTTCAGCGGCTCGGGGCGGAAGTGGTGCTGAACCGCATTTCACACAGCTCTCTCCTCTCTTTCCTTTTAAAAAAAGCTCCTTGATCGAGCCGGCGCTGTGGCTCAATAGGCTAATCCTCCACCTTGCGGCGCCGGCACACCGGGTTCTAGTCCCGGTCGGGGCGCCGGATTCTGTCCCGGTTGCCCCTCTTCCAGGCCAGCTCTCTGCTATGGCCAGGGAGTGCAGTGGAGGATGGCCCAGGTGCTTGGGCCCTGCACCCCATGGGAGACCAGGAAAAAGCACCTGGCTCCTGGCTCCTGCCATCGGATCAGCGCGCTGCGCCGGCTGCAGCGGCGGCCATTGGAGGGTGAACCAACGGCAAGGGAAGACCTGTCTCTCTCTCTCTCACTGTCCACTCTGCCTATCAAAAAATAAAAAAAAAAGCTCCTTGATCTAATTTTCCTGACCTAAATTATCATTTTGCTTTTATCATCTGTGGGCCATATGTCCTGGTTTCACACCGTCCAGCCACAGTAGGCTTGGACAGGGCGGAGGGGGGAGACTACAACTCCCGGAAGCCTCGCCGCCGACCTCGCCCTCCGTCTGGGCTGGACTCGCCTGGGTGACACGTCGGGCAGCCAATGGCTTCCCCCTGTCTCAGACCCGGGGGCCAATCACAGGCCGGGTTGGTGTGTGCGTCCTGTTTCTGCGACTCGGGGCGGACATGGTCTTGAACCCAGCTCACTTCTCTCTTTTCTTATTTTTATTTTATATTCTTTTTTATTTTATTTCATTTTACTTTATTTTATTTTATTTTATTTTATTTTATTTTTTGAAGGCAGAGTGGACAGTGAGAGAGAGACAGAGAGAAAGGTCTTCCTTTGCCGTTGGTTCACCCTCCCATGGCCGCTGCGGCCGGCGCACCGCGCTGATGCGATGGCAGGAGCCAGGTGCTTTTCCTGGTCTCCCATGGGGTGCAGGGCCCAGGCACTTGGGCCATCCTCCACTGCACTCTCTGGCCACAGCAGAGAGCTGGCCTGGAAGAGGGGCAACCGGGACAGAATCCGGCGCCCCGACCGGGACTAGAACCCGGCGTGCCGGCGCCGCTAGGCGGAGGATTAGCCTAGTGAGCCGCGGCGCCGGCTTTTATTTTTTTGACAGGCAGCGTGGACAGTGAGAGAGAGAGACAGAGAGAAAGGTCTTCCTTTTGCCGTTGGTTCACCCTCCAATGGCCGCTGCGGTCGGTGCGCTGGCCACAGCGCACCGTGCTGATGCGATGGCAGGAGCCAGGTGCTTAACCTGGTCTCCCATGGGGTGCAGGGCCCAACACTTGGGCCATCCTCCACTGCACTCCCGGGCCACAGCAGAGAGCTGGCCTGGAAGAGGGGCAACCGGGACAGAATCCGGCGCCCCCACCGGGACTAGAACCCGGCGTGCCGGCGCCGCAAGGCGGAGGATTAGCCTAGTGAGCCGCGGCGCTGGCCTTCTCTCTTTTCTTGAAAATAAAAGCTCTATGATCTAATTTTCCTGACCTAAGTTATCATTTTTCTTTTATCATCTGTGGGCCATCTTTCCTGATTTCAAATTGTGCAGGCACACTTGCCTTGTCTGAACGCAGCCTTGAACTACAGCTGCCAGGAGCCCTAGCGGCGGCAGATGCGGCGCTCTACGACTGGGCTGGGCTCGTACGAGTGACAGGTAGCACAGCCTATGGCTTCTCCGGTCTCAGACTCGGGGACCAATCAGAGGCTGGGCGGGCGTGTGCTTCCTGTTTCAGCGGCTCGGGGCGGAAGTGGTGCTGAACCGCATTTCACACAGCTCTCTCCTCTCTTTCCTTTTAAAAAAAGCTCCTTGATCGAGCCGGCGCCGTGGCTCAATAGGCTAATCCTCCACCTTGCGGCGCCGGCACACCGGGTTCTAGTCCCGGTCGGGGCGCCGGATTCTGTCCCGGTTGCCCCTCTTCCAGGCCAGCTCTCTGCTATGGCCAGGGAGTGCAGTGGAGGATGGCCCAGGTGCTTGGGCCCTGCACCCCATGGGAGACCAGGAAAAAGCACCTGGCTCCTGGCTCCTGCCATCGGATCAGCGCGCTGCGCCGGCTGCAGCGGCGGCCATTGGAGGGTGAACCAACGGCAAGGGAAGACCTGTCTCTCTCTCTCTCACTGTCCACTCTGCCTATCAAAAAATAAAAAAAAAGCTCCTTGATCTAATTTTCCTGACCTAAATTATCATTTTGCTTTTATCATCTGTGGGCCATATGTCCTGGTTTCACACCGTCCAGCCACAGTAGGCTTGGACAGGGCGGAGGGGGGAGACTACAACTCCCGGAAGCCTCGCCGCCGACCTCGCCCTCCGTCTGGGCTGGACTCGCCTGGGTGACACGTCGGGCAGCCAATGGCTTCCCCCTGTCTCAGACCCGGGGGCCAATCACAGGCCGGGTTGGTGTGTGCGTCCTGTTTCTGCGACTCGGGGCGGACATGGTCTTGAACCCAGCTCACTTCTCTCTTTTCTTATTTTTATTTTATATTCTTTTTTATTTTATTTCATTTTACTTTATTTTATTTTATTTTATTTTATTTTTTGAAGGCAGAGTGGACAGTGAGAGAGAGACAGAGAGAAAGGTCTTCCTTTGCCGTTGGTTCACCCTCCCATGGCCGCTGCGGCCGGCGCACCGCGCTGATGCGATGGCAGGAGCCAGGTGCTTTTCCTGGTCTCCCATGGGGTGCAGGGCCCAGGCACTTGGGCCATCCTCCACTGCACTCTCTGGCCACAGCAGAGAGCTGGCCTGGAAGAGGGGCAACTGGGACAGAATCCGGCGCCCCGACCGGGACTAGAACCCGGCGTGCCGGCGCCGCTAGGCGGAGGATTAGCCTAGTGAGCCGCGGCGCCGGCTTTTATTTTTTTGACAGGCAGCGTGGACAGTGAGAGAGAGAGACAGAGAGAAAGGTCTTCCTTTTGCCGTTGGTTCACCCTCCAATGGCCGCTGCGGTCGGTGCGCTGGCCACAGCGCACCGTGCTGATGCGATGGCAGGAGCCAGGTGCTTAACCTGGTCTCCCATGGGGTGCAGGGCCCAACACTTGGGCCATCCTCCACTGCACTCCCGGGCCACAGCAGAGAGCTGGCCTGGAAGAGGGGCAACCGGGACAGAATCCGGCGCCCCCACCGGGACTAGAACCCGGCGTGCCGGCGCCGCAAGGCGGAGGATTAGCCTAGTGAGCCGCGGCGCTGGCCTTCTCTCTTTTCTTGAAAATAAAAGCTCTATGATCTAATTTTCCTGACCTAAGTTATCATTTTTCTTTTATCATCTGTGGGCCATATTCCCTGGTCTCACATTGTCCAGCCACGCTCGGCTTGCACAGAGCGGGGCGGGGAGACTACAACTCCCCGAAGCCTCAGCGGCGGCGGCGACGCTCGACGTGTGGGCTGTACTGGCCTGAGTGACAGGTAGCCGACCCAATGGCTTCCCCGGTCTCAGACTCCGGACCGCTCAGACGCGGGGTGGGTGTGTGCTTCCTGTTTCGGAGGCGTCTGCTCGGGGCGGAAATTCTATATGTAAGAGCTGAGAAAGCTTTCTTTTCTTTCAAAAAAAAAAAAAAAGCTGTGAGGCCTAATTTTCCTGACCTGAGCTATCATTTTCCTGTTATCATCTGTGGGCCATATTTCCTGGTTTCACATTGCCCAACCACGCTAGGCTTGAACTGGGCGGAGCGGGGAGACCACAACTCCCAAACGGCTCAGCGAGAGCGTCGCTTTGCGTCTGGGCTGGACTCGCCTGAGTGACAGGTCCGCAAGCCAATGGCTTCACGCGTCTCAGACCCGGGGGCCAATCAGAGGCTGGGTGGTTGCGGGCTTCCTGTTTCTGCGGCTCCCGACGGACGTGGTCTTGAAACAAACCACGTTCAACCCAACTCACTTCTCTCTTTTCTTGAAAATAAAAGCTCTATGATCTAATTTTCCGGACCTAAGTTATCATTTTTCTTTTATCATTTTTGGGCCATCTTTCCTGATTTCAAATTGTGCAGGCACACTTGCCTTGTCTGAACGCAGCCCTGAACTACAGCTGCCAGGAGCCCTAGCGGCGGCGGATGCGGCGCTCTACGACTGGGCTGGGCTCGTACGAGTGACAGGTAGCACAGCCTATGGCTTCTCCGGTCTCAGACTCGGGGACCAATCAGAGGCTGGGCGGGCGTGTGCTTCCTGTTTCAGCGGCTCGGGGCGGAAGTGGTGCTGAACCGCATTTCACACAGCTCTCTCCTCTCTTTCCTTTTAAAAAAAGCTCCTTGATCGAGCCGGCGCCGTGGCTCAATAGGCTAATCCTCCACCTTGCGGCGCCGGCACACCGGGTTCTAGTCCCGGTCGGGGCGCCGGATTCTGTCCCGGTTGCCCCTCTTCCAGGCCAGCTCTCTGCTATGGCCAGGGAGTGCAGTGGAGGATGGCCCAGGTGCTTGGGCCCTGCACCCCATGGGAGACCAGGAAAAAGCACCTGGCTCCTGGCTCCTGCCATCGGATCAGCGCGCTGCGCCGGCTGCAGCGGCGGCCATTGGAGGGTGAACCAACGGCAAGGGAAGACCTGTCTCTCTCTCTCACTGTCCACTCTGCCTATCAAAAAATAAAAAAAAAAGCTCCTTGATCTAATTTTCCTGACCTAAATTATCATTTTGCTTTTATCATCTGTGGGCCATATGTCCTGGTTTCACACCGTCCAGCCACAGTAGGCTTGGACAGGGCGGAGGGGGGAGACTACAACTCCCGGAAGCCTCGCCGCCGACCTCGCCCTCCGTCTGGGCTGGACTCGCCTGGGTGACACGTCGGGCAGCCAATGGCTTCCCCCTGTCTCAGACCCGGGGGCCAATCACAGGCCGGGTTGGTGTGTGCGTCCTGTTTCTGCGACTCGGGGCGGACATGGTCTTGAACCCAGCTCACTTCTCTCTTTTCTTATTTTTATTTTATATTCTTTTTTATTTTATTTCATTTTACTTTATTTTATTTTATTATATTTTTGAAGGCAGAGTGGACAGTGAGAGAGAGACAGAGAGAAAGGTCTTCCTTTGCCGTTGGTTCACCCTCCCATGGCCGCTGCGGCCGGCGCACCGCGCTGATGCGATGGCTGGAGCCAGGTGCTTTTCCTGGTCTCCCATGGGGTGCAGGGCCCAGGCACTTGGGCCATCCTCCACTGCACTCTCTGGCCACAGCAGAGAGCTGGCCTGGAAGAGGGGCAACCGGGACAGAATCCGGCGCCCCGACCGGGACTAGAACCCGGCGTGCCGGCGCCGCTAGGCGGAGGATTAGCCTAGTGAGCCGCGGCGCCGGCTTTTATTTTTTTGACAGGCAGCGTGGACAGTGAGAGAGAGAGACAGAGAGAAAGGTCTTCCTTTTGCCGTTGGTTCACCCTCCAATGGCCGCTGCGGTCGGTGCGCTGGCCACAGCGCACCGTGCTGATGCGATGGCAGGAGCCAGGTGCTTAACCTGGTCTCCCATGGGGTGCAGGGCCCAACACTTGGGCCATCCTCCACTGCACTCCCGGGCCACAGCAGAGAGCTGGCCTGGAAGAGGGGCAACCGGGACAGAATCCGGCGCCCCCACCGGGACTAGAACCCGGCGTGCCGGCGCCGCAAGGCGGAGGATTAGCCTAGTGAGCCGCGGCGCTGGCCTTCTCTCTTTTCTTGAAAATAAAAGCTCTATGATCTAATTTTCCTGACCTAAGTTATCATTTTTCTTTTATCATCTGTGGGCCATATTCCCTGGTCTCACATTGTCCAGCCACGCTCGGCTTGCACAGAGCGGGGCGGGGAGACTACAACTCCCCGAAGCCTCAGCGGCGGCGGCGACGCTCGACGTGTGGGCTGTACTGGCCTGAGTGACAGGTAGCCGACCCAATGGCTTCCCCGGTCTCAGACTCCGGACCGCTCAGACGCGGGGTGGGTGTGTGCTTCCTGTTTCGGAGGCGTCTGCTCGGGGCGGAAATTCTATATGTAAGAGCTGAGAAAGCTTTCTTTTCTTTCAAAAAAAAAAAAAAAAGCTGTGAGGCCTAATTTTCCTGACCTGAGCTATCATTTTCCTGTTATCATCTGTGGGCCATATTTCCTGGTTTCACATTGCCCAGCCACGCTAGGCTTGAACTGGGCGGAGCGGGGAGACCACAACTCCCAAACGGCTCAGCGAGAGCGTCGCTTTGCGTCTGGGCTGGACTCGCCTGAGTGACAGGTCCGCAAGCCAATGGCTTCACGCGTCTCAGACCCGGGGGCCAATCAGAGGCTGGATGGTTGCGGGCTTCCTGTTTCTGCGGCTCCCGACGGACGTGGTCTTGAAACAAACCACGTTCAACCCAACTCACTTCTCTCTTTTCTTGAAAATAAAAGCTCTATGATCTAATTTTCCGGACCTAAGTTATCATTTTTCTTTTATCATTTTTGGGCCATCTTTCCTGATTTCAAATTGTGCAGGCACACTTGCCTTGTCTGAACGCAGCCCTGAACTACAGCTGCCAGGAGCCCTAGCGGCGGCGGATGCGGCACTCTACGACTGGGCTGGGCTCGTACGAGTGACAGGTAGCACAGCCTATGGCTTCTCCGGTCTCAGACTCGGGGACCAATCAGAGGCTGGGCGGGCGTGTGCTTCCTGTTTCAGCGGCTCGGGGCGGAAGTGGTGCTGAACCGCATTTCACACAGCTCTCTCCTCTCTTTCCTTTTAAAAAAAGCTCCTTGATCGAGCCGGCGCCGTGGCTCAATAGGCTAATCCTCCACCTTGCGGCGCCGGCACACCGGGTTCTAGTCCCGGTCGGGGCGCCGGATTCTGTCCCGGTTGCCCCTCTTCCAGGCCAGCTCTCTGCTATGGCCAGGGAGTGCAGTGGAGGATGGCCCAGGTGCTTGGGCCCTGCACCCCATGGGAGACCAGGAAAAAGCACCTGGCTCCTGGCTCCTGCCATCGGATCAGCGCGCTGCGCCGGCTGCAGCGGCGGCCATTGGAGGGTGAACCAACGGCAAGGGAAGACCTGTCTCTCTCTCTCACTGTCCACTCTGCCTATCAAAAAAATAAAAAAAAAAGCTCCTTGATCTAATTTTCCTGACCTAAATTATCATTTTGCTTTTATCATCTGTGGGCCATATGTCCTGGTTTCACACCGTCCAGCCACAGTAGGCTTGGACAGGGCGGAGGGGGGAGACTACAACTCCCGGAAGCCTCGCCGCCGACCTCGCCCTCCGTCTGGGCTGGACTCGCCTGGGTGACACGTCGGGCAGCCAATGGCTTCCCCCTGTCTCAGACCCGGGGGCCAATCACAGGCCGGGTTGGTGTGTGCGTCCTGTTTCTGCGACTCGGGGCGGACATGGTCTTGAACCCAGCTCACTTCTCTCTTTTCTTATTTTTATTTTATATTATTTTTTTATTTTATTTCATTTTACTTTATTTTATTTTATTATATTTTTTGAAGGCAGAGTGGACAGTGAGAGAGAGACAGAGAGAAAGGTCTTCCTTTGCCGTTGGTTCACCCTCCCATGGCCGCTGCGGCCGGCGCACCGCGCTGATGCGATGGCTGGAGCCAGGTGCTTTTCCTGGTCTCCCATGGGGTGCAGGGCCCAGGCACTTGGGCCATCCTCCACTGCACTCTCTGGCCACAGCAGAGAGCTGGCCTGGAAGAGGGGCAACCGGGACAGAATCCGGCGCCCCGACCGGGACTAGAACCCGGCGTGCCGGCGCCGCTAGGCGGAGGATTAGCCTAGTGAGCCGCGGCGCCGGCTTTTATTTTTTTGACAGGCAGCGTGGACAGTGAGAGAGAGAGACAGAGAGAAAGGTCTTCCTTTTGCCGTTGGTTCACCCTCCAATGGCCGCTGCGGTCGGTGCGCTGGCCACAGCGCACCGTGCTGATGCGATGGCAGGAGCCAGGTGCTTAACCTGGTCTCCCATGGGGTGCAGGGCCCAACACTTGGGCCATCCTCCACTGCACTCCCGGGCCACAGCAGAGAGCTGGCCTGGAAGAGGGGCAACCGGGACAGAATCCGGCGCCCCCACCGGGACTAGAACCCGGCGTGCCGGCGCCGCAAGGCGGAGGATTAGCCTAGTGAGCCGCGGCGCTGGCCTTCTCTCTTTTCTTGAAAATAAAAGCTCTATGATCTAATTTTCCTGACCTAAGTTATCATTTTTCTTTTATCATCTGTGGGCCATATTCCCTGGTCTCACATTGTCCAGCCACGCTCGGCTTGCACAGAGCGGGGCGGGGAGACTACAACTCCCCGAAGCCTCAGCGGCGGCGGCGACGCTCGACGTGTGGGCTGTACTGGCCTGAGTGACAGGTAGCCGACCCAATGGCTTCCCCGGTCTCAGACTCCGGACCGCTCAGACGCGGGGTGGGTGTGTGCTTCCTGTTTCGGAGGCGTCTGCTCGGGGCGGAAATTCTATATGTAAGAGCTGAGAAAGCTTTCTTTTCTTTCAAAAAAAAAAAAAAAGCTGTGAGGCCTAATTTTCCTGACCTGAGCTATCATTTTCCTGTTATCATCTGTGGGCCATATTTCCTGGTTTCACATTGCCCAGCCACGCTAGGCTTGAACTGGGCGGAGCGGGGAGACAACTCCCAAACGGCTCAGCGAGAGCGTCGCTTTGCGTCTGGGCTGGACTCGCCTGAGTGACAGGTCCGCAAGCCAATGGCTTCACGCGTCTCAGACCCGGGGGCCAATCAGATGCTGGGTGGTTGCGGGCTACCTGTTTCTGCGGCTCCCGACGGACGTGGTCTTGAAACAAACCACGTTCAACCCAACTCACTTCTCTCTTTTCTTGAAAATAAAAGCTCTATGATCTAATTTTCCGGACCTAAGTTATCATTTTTCTTTTATCATTTTTGGGCCATCTTTCCTGATTTCAAATTGTGCAGGCACACTTGCCTTGTCTGAACGCAGCCCTGAACTACAGCTGCCAGGAGCCCTAGCGGCGGCGGATGCGGCGCTCTACGACTGGGCTGGGCTCGTACGAGTGACAGGTAGCACAGCCTATGGCTTCTCCGGTCTCAGACTCGGGGACCAATCAGAGGCTGGGCGGGCGTGTGCTTCCTGTTTCAGCGGCTCGGGGCGGAAGTGGTGCTGAACCGCATTTCACACAGCTCTCTCCTCTCTTTCCTTTTAAAAAAAGCTCCTTGATCGAGCCGGCGCCGTGGCTCAATAGGCTAATCCTCCACCTTGCGGCGCCGGCACACCGGGTTCTAGTCCCGGTCGGGGCGCCGGATTCTGTCCCGGTTGCCCCTCTTCCAGGCCAGCTCTCTGCTATGGCCAGGGAGTGCAGTGGAGGATGGCCCAGGTGCTTGGGCCCTGCACCCCATGGGAGACCAGGAAAAAGCACCTGGCTCCTGGCTCCTGCCATCGGATCAGCGCGCTGCGCCGGCTGCAGCGGCGGCCATTGGAGGGTGAACCAACGGCAAGGGAAGACCTGTCTCTCTCTCTCTCACTGTCCACTCTGCCTATCAAAAAATAAAAAAAAAAGCTCCTTGATCTAATTTTCCTGACCTAAATTATCATTTTGCTTTTATCATCTGTGGGCCATATGTCCTGGTTTCACACCGTCCAGCCACAGTAGGCTTGGACAGGGCGGAGGGGGGAGACTACAACTCCCGGAAGCCTCGCCGCCGACCTCGCCCTCCGTCTGGGCTGGACTCGCCTGGGTGACACGTCGGGCAGCCAATGGCTTCCCCCTGTCTCAGACCCGGGGGCCAATCACAGGCCGGGTTGGTGTGTGCGTCCTGTTTCTGCGACTCGGGGCGGACATGGTCTTGAACCCAGCTCACTTCTCTCTTTTCTTATTTTTATTTTATATTCTTTTTTATTTTATTTCATTTTACTTTATTTTATTTTATTTTATTTTTTGAAGGCAGAGTGGACAGTGAGAGAGAGACAGAGAGAAAGGTCTTCCTTTGCCGTTGGTTCACCCTCCCATGGCCGCTGCGGCCGGCGCACCGCGCTGATGCGATGGCTGGAGCCAGGTGCTTTTCCTGGTCTCCCATGGGGTGCAGGGCCCAGGCACTTGGGCCATCCTCCACTGCACTCTCTGGCCACAGCAGAGAGCTGGCCTGGAAGAGGGGCAACCGGGACAGAATCCGGCGCCCCGACCGGGACTAGAACCCGGCGTGCTGGCGCCGCTAGGCGGAGGATTAGCCTAGTGAGCCGCGGCGCCGGCTTTTATTTTTTTGACAGGCAGCGTGGACAGTGAGAGAGAGAGACAGAGAGAAAGGTCTTCCTTTTGCCGTTGGTTCACCCTCCCATGGCCGCTGTGGCCAGCGCACCGTGCTGATGCGATGGCAGGAGCCAGGTGCTTAACCTGGTCTCCCATGGGGTGCAGGGCCCAACACTTGGGCCATCCTCCACTGCACTCCCGGGCCACAGCAGAGAGCTGGCCTGGAAGAGGGGCAACCGGGACAGAATCCGGCGCCCCCACCGGGACTAGAACCCGGCGTGCCGGCGCCGCAAGGCGGAGGATTAGCCTAGTGAGCCGCGGCGCTGGCCTTCTCTCTTTTCTTGAAAATAAAAGCTCTATGATCTAATTTTCCTGACCTAAGTTATCATTTTTCTTTTATCATCTGTGGGCCATATTCCCTGGTCTCACATTGTCCAGCCACGCTCAGCTTGCACAGAGCGGGGCGGGGAGACTACAACTCCCCGAAGCCTCAGCGGCGGCGGCGACGCTCGACGTGTGGGCTGTACTGGCCTGAGTGACAGGTAGCCGACCCAATGGCTTCCCCGGTCTCAGACTCCGGACCGCTCAGACGCGGGGTGGGTGTGTGCTTCCTGTTTCGGAGGCGTCTGCTCGGGGCGGAAATTCTATATGTAAGAGCTGAGAAAGCTTTCTTTTCTTTCAAAAAAAAAAAAAAAGCTGTGAGGCCTAATTTTCCTGACCTGAGCTATCATTTTCCTGTTATCATCTGTGGGCCATATTTCCTGGTTTCACATTGCCCAGCCACGCTAGGCTTGAACTGGGCGGAGCGGGGAGACCACAACTCCCAAACGGCTCAGCGAGAGCGTCGCTTTGCGTCTGGGCTGGACTCGCCTGAGTGACAGGTCCGCAAGCCAATGGCTTCACGCGTCTCAGACCCGGGGGCCAATCAGATGCTGGGTGGTTGCGGGCTACCTGTTTCTGCGGCTCCCGACGGACGTGGTCTTGAAACAAACCACGTTCAACCCAACTCACTTCTCTCTTTTCTTGAAAATAAAAGCTCTATGATCTAATTTTCCGGACCTAAGTTATCATTTTTCTTTTATCATTTTTGGGCCATCTTTCCTGATTTCAAATTGTGCAGGCACACTTGCCTTGTCTGAACGCAGCCCTGAACTACAGCTGCCAGGAGCCCTAGCGGCGGCGGATGCGGCGCTCTACGACTGGGCTGGGCTCGTACGAGTGACAGGTAGCACAGCCTATGGCTTCTCCGGTCTCAGACTCGGGGACCAATCAGAGGCTGGGCGGGCGTGTGCTTCCTGTTTCAGCGGCTCGGGGCGGAAGTGGTGCTGAACCGCATTTCACACAGCTCTCTCCTCTCTTTCCTTTTAAAAAAAGCTCCTTGATCGAGCCGGCGCCGTGGCTCAATAGGCTAATCCTCCACCTTGCGGCGCCGGCACACCGGGTTCTAGTCCCGGTCGGGGCGCCGGATTCTGTCCCGGTTGCCCCTCTTCCAGGCCAGCTCTCTGCTATGGCCAGGGAGTGCAGTGGAGGATGGCCCAGGTGCTTGGGCCCTGCACCCCATGGGAGACCAGGAAAAAGCACCTGGCTCCTGGCTCCTGCCATCGGATCAGCGCGCTGCGCCGGCTGCAGCGGCGGCCATTGGAGGGTGAACCAACGGCAAGGGAAGACCTGTCTCTCTCTCTCTCACTGTCCACTCTGCCTATCAAAAAATAAAAAAAAAAGCTCCTTGATCTAATTTTCCTGACCTAAATTATCATTTTGCTTTTATCATCTGTGGGCCATATGTCCTGGTTTCACACCGTCCAGCCACAGTAGGCTTGGACAGGGCGGAGGGGGGAGACTACAACTCCCGGAAGCCTCGCCGCCGACCTCGCCCTCCGTCTGGGCTGGACTCGCCTGGGTGACACGTCGGGCAGCCAATGGCTTCCCCCTGTCTCAGACCCGGGGGCCAATCACAGGCCGGGTTGGTGTGTGCGTCCTGTTTCTGCGACTCGGGGCGGACATGGTCTTGAACCCAGCTCACTTCTCTCTTTTCTTATTTTTATTTTATATTCTTTTTTATTTTATTTCATTTTACTTTATTTTATTTTATTATATTTTTTGAAGGCAGAGTGGACAGTGAGAGAGAGACAGAGAGAAAGGTCTTCCTTTGCCGTTGGTTCACCCTCCCATGGCCGCTGCGGCCGGCGCACCGCGCTGATGCGATGGCTGGAGCCAGGTGCTTTTCCTGGTCTCCCATGGGGTGCAGGGCCCAGGCACTTGGGCCATCCTCCACTGCACTCTCTGGCCACAGCAGAGAGCTGGCCTGGAAGAGGGGCAACCGGGACAGAATCCGGCGCCCCGACCGGGACTAGAACCCGGCGTGCTGGCGCCGCTAGGCGGAGGATTAGCCTAGTGAGCCGCGGCGCCGGCTTTTATTTTTTTGACAGGCAGCGTGGACAGTGAGAGAGAGAGACAGAGAGAAAGGTCTTCCTTTTGCCGTTGGTTCACCCTCCCATGGCCGCTGTGGCCAGCGCACCGTGCTGATGCGATGGCAGGAGCCAGGTGCTTAACCTGGTCTCCCATGGGGTGCAGGGCCCAACACTTGGGCCATCCTCCACTGCACTCCCGGGCCACAGCAGAGAGCTGGCCTGGAAGAGGGGCAACCGGGACAGAATCCGGCGCCCCCACCGGGACTAGAACCCGGCGTGCCGGCGCCGCAAGGCGGAGGATTAGCCTAGTGAGCCGCGGCGCTGGCCTTCTCTCTTTTCTTGAAAATAAAAGCTCTATGATCTAATTTTCCTGACCTAAGTTATCATTTTTCTTTTATCATCTGTGGGCCATATTCCCTGGTCTCACATTGTCCAGCCACGCTCGGCTTGCACACAGCGGGGCGGGGAGACTACAACTCCCCGAAGCCTCAGCGGCGGCGGCGACGCTCGACGTGTGGGCTGTACTGGCCTGAGTGACAGGTAGCCGACCCAATGGCTTCCCCGGTCTCAGACTCCGGACCGCTCAGACGCGGGGTGGGTGTGTGCTTCCTGTTTCGGAGGCGTCTGCTCGGGGCGGAAATTCTATATGTAAGAGCTGAGAAAGCTTTCTTTTCTTTCAAAAAAAAAAAAAAAAAGCTGTGAGGCCTAATTTTCCTGACCTGAGCTATCATTTTCCTGTTATCATCTGTGGGCCATATTTCCTGGTTTCACATTGCCCAGCCACGCTAGGCTTGAACTGGGCGGAGCGGGGAGACCACAACTCCCAAACGGCTCAGCGAGAGCGTCGCTTTGCGTCTGGGCTGGACTCGCCTGAGTGACAGGTCCGCAAGCCAATGGCTTCACGCGTCTCAGACCCGGGGGCCAATCAGATGCTGGGTGGTTGCGGGCTACCTGTTTCTGCGGCTCCCGACGGACGTGGTCTTGAAACAAACCACGTTCAACCCAACTCACTTCTCTCTTTTCTTGAAAATAAAAGCTCTATGATCTAATTTTCCGGACCTAAGTTATCATTTTTCTTTTATCATTTTTGGGCCATCTTTCCTGATTTCAAATTGTGCAGGCACACTTGCCTTGTCTGAACGCAGCCCTGAACTACAGCTGCCAGGAGCCCTAGCGGCGGCGGATGCGGCGCTCTACGACTGGGCTGGGCTCGTACGAGTGACAGGTAGCACAGCCTATGGCTTCTCCGGTCTCAGACTCGGGGACCAATCAGAGGCTGGGCGGGCGTGTGCTTCCTGTTTCAGCGGCTCGGGGCGGAAGTGGTGCTGAACCGCATTTCACACAGCTCTCTCCTCTCTTTCCTTTTAAAAAAAGCTCCTTGATCGAGCCGGCGCCGTGGCTCAATAGGCTAATCCTCCACCTTGCGGCGCCGGCACACCGGGTTCTAGTCCCGGTCGGGGCGCCGGATTCTGTCCCGGTTGCCCCTCTTCCAGGCCAGCTCTCTGCTATGGCCAGGGAGTGCAGTGGAGGATGGCCCAGGTGCTTGGGCCCTGCACCCCATGGGAGACCAGGAAAAAGCACCTGGCTCCTGGCTCCTGCCATCGGATCAGCGCGCTGCGCCGGCTGCAGCGGCGGCCATTGGAGGGTGAACCAACGGCAAGGGAAGACCTGTCTCTCTCTCTCTCACTGTCCACTCTGCCTATCAAAAAATAAAAAAAAAGCTCCTTGATCTAATTTTCCTGACCTAAATTATCATTTTGCTTTTATCATCTGTGGGCCATATGTCCTGGTTTCACACCGTCCAGCCACAGTAGGCTTGGACAGGGCGGAGGGGGGAGACTACAACTCCCGGAAGCCTCGCCGCCGACCTCGCCCTCCGTCTGGGCTGGACTCGCCTGGGTGACACGTCGGGCAGCCAATGGCTTCCCCCTGTCTCAGACCCGGGGGCCAATCACAGGCCGGGTTGGTGTGTGCGTCCTGTTTCTGCGACTCGGGGCGGACATGGTCTTGAACCCAGCTCACTTCTCTCTTTTCTTATTTTTATTTTATATTCTTTTTTATTTTATTTCATTTTACTTTATTTTATTTTATTTTATTTTATTTTTAGAAGGCAGAGTGGACAGTGAGAGAGAGACAGAGAGAAAGGTCTTCCTTTGCCGTTGGTTCACCCTCCCATGGCCGCTGCGGCCGGCGCACCGCGCTGATGCGATGGCAGGAGCCAGGTGCTTTTCCTGGTCTCCCATGGGGTGCAGGGCCCAGGCACTTGGGCCATCCTCCACTGCACTCTCTGGCCACAGCAGAGAGCTGGCCTGGAAGAGGGGCAACTGGGACAGAATCCGGCGCCCCGACCGGGACTAGAACCCGGCGTGCCGGCGCCGCTAGGCGGAGGATTAGCCTAGTGAGCCGCGGCGCCGGCTTTTATTTTTTTGACAGGCAGCGTGGACAGTGAGAGAGAGAGACAGAGAGAAAGGTCTTCCTTTTGCCGTTGGTTCACCCTCCAATGGCCGCTGCGGTCGGTGCGCTGGCCACAGCGCACCGTGCTGATGCGATGGCAGGAGCCAGGTGCTTAACCTGGTCTCCCATGGGGTGCAGGGCCCAACACTTGGGCCATCCTCCACTGCACTCCCGGGCCACAGCAGAGAGCTGGCCTGGAAGAGGGGCAACCGGGACAGAATCCGGCGCCCCCACCGGGACTAGAACCCGGCGTGCCGGCGCCGCAAGGCGGAGGATTAGCCTAGTGAGCCGCGGCGCTGGCCTTCTCTCTTTTCTTGAAAATAAAAGCTCTATGATCTAATTTTCCTGACCTAAGTTATCATTTTTCTTTTATCATCTGTGGGCCATATTCCCTGGTCTCACATTGTCCAGCCACGCTCGGCTTGCACACAGCGGGGCGGGGAGACTACAACTCCCTGAAGCCTCAGCGGCGGCGGCGACACTCGACGTGTGGGCTGTACTGGCCTGAGTGACAGGTAGCCGACCCAATGGCTTCCCCGGTCTCAGACTCCGGACCGCTCAGACGCGGGGTGGGTGTGTGCTTCCTGTTTCGGAGGCGTCTGCTCGGGGCGGAAATTCTATATGTAAGAGCTGAGAAAGCTTTCTTTTCTTTCAAAAAAAAAAAAAAAAGCTGTGAGGCCTAATTTTCCTGACCTGAGCTATCATTTTCCTGTTATCATCTGTGGGCCATATTTCCTGGTTTCACATTGCCCAGCCACGCTAGGCTTGAACTGGGCGGAGCGGGGAGACCACAACTCCCAAACGGCTCAGCGAGAGCGTCGCTTTGCGTCTGGGCTGGACTCGCCTGAGTGACAGGTCCGCAAGCCAATGGCTTCACGCGTCTCAGACCCGGGGGCCAATCAGATGCTGGGTGGTTGCGGGCTACCTGTTTCTGCGGCTCCCGACGGACGTGGTCTTGAAACAAACCACGTTCAACCCAACTCACTTCTCTCTTTTCTTGAAAATAAAAGCTCTATGATCTAATTTTCCGGACCTAAGTTATCATTTTTCTTTTATCATTTTTGGGCCATCTTTCCTGATTTCAAATTGTGCAGGCACACTTGCCTTGTCTGAACGCAGCCCTGAACTACAGCTGCCAGGAGCCCTAGCGGCGGCGGATGCGGCGCTCTACGACTGGGCTGGGCTCAACAAGTGACAGGTAGCACAGCCTATGGCTTCTCCGGTCTCAGACTCGGGGACCAATCAGAGGCTGGGCGGGCGTGTGCTTCCTGTTTCAGCGGCTCGGGGCGGAAGTGGTGCTGAACCGCATTTCACACAGCTCTCTCCTCTCTTTCCTTTTAAAAAAAGCTCCTTGATCGAGCCGGCGCCGTGGCTCAATAGGCTAATCCTCCACCTTGCGGCGCCGGCACACCGGGTTCTAGTCCCGGTCGGGGCGCCGGATTCTGTCCCGGTTGCCCCTCTTCCAGGCCAGCTCTCTGCTATGGCCAGGGAGTGCAGTGGAGGATGGCCCAGGTGCTTGGGCCCTGCACCCCATGGGAGACCAGGAAAAAGCACCTGGCTCCTGGCTCCTGCCATCGGATCAGCGCGCTGCGCCGGCTGCAGCGGCGGCCATTGGAGGGTGAACCAACGGCAAGGGAAGACCTGTCTCTCTCTCTCACTGTCCACTCTGCCTATCAAAAAATAAAAAAAAAAGCTCCTTGATCTAATTTTCCTGACCTAAATTATCATTTTGCTTTTATCATCTGTGGGCCATATGTCCTGGTTTCACACCGTCCAGCCACAGTAGGCTTGGACAGGGCGGAGGGGGGAGACTACAACTCCCGGAAGCCTCGCCGCCGACCTCGCCCTCCGTCTGGGCTGGACTCGCCTGGGTGACACGTCGGGCAGCCAATGGCTTCCCCCTGTCTCAGACCCGGGGGCCAATCACAGGCCGGGTTGGTGTGTGCGTCCTGTTTCTGCGACTCGGGGCGGACATGGTCTTGAACCCAGCTCACTTCTCTCTTTTCTTATTTTTATTTTATATTCTTTTTTATTTTATTTCATTTTACTTTATTTTATTTTATTTTATTTTATTTTTTGAAGGCAGAGTGGACAGTGAGAGAGAGACAGAGAGAAAGGTCTTCCTTTGCCGTTGGTTCACCCTCCCATGGCCGCTGCGGCCGGCGCACCGCGCTGATGCGATGGCAGGAGCCAGGTGCTTTTCCTGGTCTCCCATGGGGTGCAGGGCCCAGGCACTTGGGCCATCCTCCACTGCACTCTCTGGCCACAGCAGAGAGCTGGCCTGGAAGAGGGGCAACCGGGACAGAATCCGGCGCCCCCACCGGGACTAGAACCCGGCGTGCCGGCGCCGCTAGGCGGAGGATTAGCCTAGTGAGCCGCGGCGCCGGCTTTTATTTTTTTGACAGGCAGCGTGGACAGTGAGAGAGAGAGACAGAGAGAAAGGTCTTCCTTTTGCCGTTGGTTCACCCTCCAATGGCCGCTGCGGTCGGTGCGCTGGCCACAGCGCACCGTGCTGATGCGATGGCAGGAGCCAGGTGCTTAACCTGGTCTCCCATGGGGTGCAGGGCCCAACACTTGGGCCATCCTCCACTGCACTCCCGGGCCACAGCAGAGAGCTGGCCTGGAAGAGGGGCAACCGGGACAGAATCCGGCGCCCCCACCGGGACTAGAACCTGGCGTGCCGGCGCCGCAAGGCGGAGGATTAGCCTAGTGAGCCGCGGCGCTGGCCTTCTCTCTTTTCTTGAAAATAAAAGCTCTATGATCTAATTTTCCTGACCTAAGTTATCATTTTTCTTTTATCATCTGTGGGCCATATTCCCTGGTCTCACATTGTCCAGCCACGCTCGGCTTGCACACAGCGGGGCGGGGAGACTACAACTCCCCGAAGCCTCAGCGGCGGCGGCGACGCTCGACGTGTGGGCTGTACTGGCCTGAGTGACAGGTAGCCGACCCAATGGCTTCCCCGGTCTCAGACTCCGGACCGCTCAGACGCGGGGTGGGTGTGTGCTTCCTGTTTCGGAGGCGTCTGCTCGGGGCGGAAATTCTATATGTAAGAGCTGAGAAAGCTTTCTTTTCTTTCAAAAAAAAAAAAAAAGCTGTGAGGCCTAATTTTCCTGACCTGAGCTATCATTTTCCTGTTATCATCTGTGGGCTATATTTCCTGGTTTCACATTGCCCAGCCACGCTAGGCTTGAACTGGGCGGAGCGGGGAGACCACAACTCCCAAACGGCTCAGCGAGAGCGTCGCTTTGCGTCTGGGCTGGACTCGCCTGAGTGACAGGTCCGCAAGCCAATGGCTTCACGCGTCTCAGACCCGGGGGCCAATCAGATGCTGGGTGGTTGCGGGCTACCTGTTTCTGCGGCTCCCGACGGACGTGGTCTTGAAACAAACCACGTTCAACCCAACTCACTTCTCTCTTTTCTTGAAAATAAAAGCTCTATGATCTAATTTTCCGGACCTAAGTTATCATTTTTCTTTTATCATTTTTGGGCCATCTTTCCTGATTTCAAATTGTGCAGGCACACTTGCCTTGTCTGAACGCAGCCCTGAACTACAGCTGCCAGGAGCCCTAGCGGCGGCGGATGCGGCGCTCTACGACTGGGCTGGGCTCGTACGAGTGACAGGTAGCACAGCCTATGGCTTCTCCGGTCTCAGACTCGGGGACCAATCAGAGGCTGGGCGGGCGTGTGCTTCCTGTTTCAGCGGCTCGGGGCGGAAGTGGTGCTGAACCGCATTTCACACAGCTCTCTCCTCTCTTTCCTTTTAAAAAAAGCTCCTTGATCGAGCCGGCGCCGTGGCTCAATAGGCTAATCCTCCACCTTGCGGCGCCGGCACACCGGGTTCTAGTCCCGGTCGGGGCGCCGGATTCTGTCCCGGTTGCCCCTCTTCCAGGCCAGCTCTCTGCTATGGCCAGGGAGTGCAGTGGAGGATGGCCCAGGTGCTTGGGCCCTGCACCCCATGGGAGACCAGGAAAAAGCACCTGGCTCCTGGCTCCTGCCATCGGATCAGCGCGCTGCGCCGGCTGCAGCGGCGGCCATTGGAGGGTGAACCAACGGCAAGGGAAGACCTGTCTCTCTCTCTCTCACTGTCCACTCTGCCTATCAAAAAATAAAAAAAAAAGCTCCTTGATCTAATTTTCCTGACCTAAATTATCATTTTGCTTTTATCATCTGTGGGCCATATGTCCTGGTTTCACACCGTCCAGCCACAGTAGGCTTGGACAGGGCGGAGGGGGGAGACTACAACTCCCGGAAGCCTCGCCGCCGACCTCGCCCTCCGTCTGGGCTGGACTCGCCTGGGTGACACGTCGGGCAGCCAATGGCTTCCCCCTGTCTCAGACCCGGGGGCCAATCACAGGCCGGGTTGGTGTGTGCGTCCTGTTTCTGCGACTCGGGGCGGACATGGTCTTGAACCCAGCTCACTTCTCTCTTTTCTTATTTTTATTTTATATTATTTTTTTATTTTATTTCATTTTACTTTATTTTATTTTATTTTATTTTTTGAAGGCAGAGTGGACAGTGAGAGAGAGACAGAGAGAAAGGTCTTCCTTTGCCGTTGGTTCACCCTCCCATGGCCGCTGCGGCCGGCGCACCGCGCTGATGCGATGGCAGGAGCCAGGTGCTTTTCCTGGTCTCCCATGGGGTGCAGGGCCCAGGCACTTGGGCCATCCTCCACTGCACTCTCTGGCCACAGCAGAGAGCTGGCCTGGAAGAGGGGCAACCGGGACAGAATCCGGCGCCCTGACCGGGACTAGAACCCGGCGTGCCGGCGCCGCTAGGCGGAGGATTAGCCTAGTGAGCCGCGGCGCCGGCTTTTATTTTTTTGACAGGCAGCGTGGACAGTGAGAGAGAGAGACAGAGAGAAAGGTCTTCCTTTTGCCGTTGGTTCACCCTCCAATGGCCGCTGCGGTCGGTGCGCTGGCCACAGCGCACCGTGCTGATGCGATGGCAGGAGCCAGGTGCTTAACCTGGTCTCCCATGGGGTGCAGGGCCCAACACTTGGGCCATCCTCCACTGCACTCCCGGGCCACAGCAGAGAGCTGGCCTGGAAGAGGGGCAACCGGGACAGAATCCGGCGCCCCCACCGGGACTAGAACCCGGCGTGCCGGCGCCGCAAGGCGGAGGATTAGCCTAGTGAGCCGCGGCGCTGGCCTTCTCTCTTTTCTTGAAAATAAAAGCTCTATGATCTAATTTTCCTGACCTAAGTTATCATTTTTCTTTTATCATCTGTGGGCCATATTCCCTGGTCTCACATTGTCCAGCCACGCTCGGCTTGCACAGAGCGGGGCGGGGAGACTACAACTCCCCGAAGCCTCAGCGGCGGCGGCGACGCTCGACGTGTGGGCTGTACTGGCCTGAGTGACAGGTAGCCGACCCAATGGCTTCCCCGGTCTCAGACTCCGGACCGCTCAGACGCGGGGTGGGTGTGTGCTTCCTGTTTCGGAGGCGTCTGCTCGGGGCGGAAATTCTATATGTAAGAGCTGAGAAAGCTTTCTTTTCTTTCAAAAAAAAAAAAAAAGCTGTGAGGCCTAATTTTCCTGACCTGAGCTATCATTTTCCTGTTATCATCTGTGGGCCATATTTCCTGGTTTCACATTGCCCAGCCACGCTAGGCTTGAACTGGGCGGAGCGGGGAGACCACAACTCCCAAACGGCTCAGCGAGAGCGTCGCTTTGCGTCTGGGCTGGACTCGCCTGAGTGACAGGTCCGCAAGCCAATGGCTTCACGCGTCTCAGACCCGGGGGCCAATCAGATGCTGGGTGGTTGCGGGCTACCTGTTTCTGCGGCTCCCGACGGACGTGGTCTTGAAACAAACCACGTTCAACCCAACTCACTTCTCTCTTTTCTTGAAAATAAAAGCTCTATGATCTAATTTTCCGGACCTAAGTTATCATTTTTCTTTTATCATTTTTGGGCCATCTTTCCTGATTTCAAATTGTGCAGGCACACTTGCCTTGTCTGAACGCAGCCCTGAACTACAGCTGCCAGGAGCCCTAGCGGCGGCGGATGCGGCGCTCTACGACTGGGCTGGGCTCGTACGAGTGACAGGTAGCACAGCCTATGGCTTCTCCGGTCTCAGACTCGGGGACCAATCAGAGGCTGGGCGGGCGTGTGCTTCCTGTTTCAGCGGCTCGGGGCGGAAGTGGTGCTGAACCGCATTTCACACAGCTCTCTCCTCTCTTTCCTTTTAAAAAAAGCTCCTTGATCGAGCCGGCGCCGTGGCTCAATAGGCTAATCCTCCACCTTGCGGCGCCGGCACACCGGGTTCTAGTCCCGGTCGGGGCGCCGGATTCTGTCCCGGTTGCCCCTCTTCCAGGCCAGCTCTCTGCTATGGCCAGGGAGTGCAGTGGAGGATGGCCCAGGTGCTTGGGCCCTGCACCCCATGGGAGACCAGGAAAAAGCACCTGGCTCCTGGCTCCTGCCATCGGATCAGCGCGCTGCGCCGGCTGCAGCGGCAGCCATTGGAGGGTGAACCAACGGCAAGGGAAGACCTGTCTCTCTCTCTCTCACTGTCCACTCTGCCTATCAAAAAATAAAAAAAAAAGCTCCTTGATCTAATTTTCCTGACCTAAATTATCATTTTGCTTTTATCATCTGTGGGCCATATGTCCTGGTTTCACACCGTCCAGCCACAGTAGGCTTGGACAGGGCGGAGGGGGGAGACTACAACTCCCGGAAGCCTCGCCGCCGACCTCGCCCTCCGTCTGGGCTGGACTCGCCTGGGTGACACGTCGGGCAGCCAATGGCTTCCCCCTGTCTCAGACCCGGGGGCCAATCACAGGCCGGGTTGGTGTGTGCGTCCTGTTTCTGCGACTCGGGGCGGACATGGTCTTGAACCCAGCTCACTTCTCTCTTTTCTTATTTTTATTTTATATTCTTTTTTATTTTATTTCATTTTCCTTTATTTTATTTTATTTTATTTTTTGAAGGCAGAGTGGACAGTGAGAGAGAGACAGAGAGAAAGGTCTTCCTTTGCCGTTGGTTCACCCTCCCATGGCCGCTGCGGCCGGCGCACCGCGCTGATGCGATGGCTGGAGCCAGGTGCTTTTCCTGGTCTCCCATGGGGTGCAGGGCCCAGGCACTTGGGCCATCCTCCACTGCACTCTCTGGCCACAGCAGAGAGCTGGCCTGGAAGAGGGGCAACCGGGACAGAATCCGGCGCCCCGACCGGGACTAGAACCCGGCGTGCCGGCGCCGCTAGGCGGAGGATTAGCCTAGTGAGCCGCGGCGCCGGCTTTTATTTTTTTGACAGGCAGCGTGGACAGTGAGAGAGAGAGACAGAGAGAAAGGTCTTCCTTTTGCCGTTGGTTCACCCTCCAATGGCCGCTGCGGTCGGTGCGCTGGCCACAGCGCACCGTGCTGATGCGATGGCAGGAGCCAGGTGCTTAACCTGGTCTCCCATGGGGTGCAGGGCCCAACACTTGGGCCATCCTCCACTGCACTCCCGGGCCACAGCAGAGAGCTGGCCTGGAAGAGGGGCAACCGGGACAGAATCCGGCGCCCCCACCGGGACTAGAACCCGGCGTGCCGGCGCCGCAAGGCGGAGGATTAGCCTAGTGAGCCGCGGCGCTGGCCTTCTCTCTTTTCTTGAAAATAAAAGCTCTATGATCTAATTTTCCTGACCTAAGTTATCATTTTTCTTTTATCATCTGTGGGCCATATTCCCTGGTCTCACATTGTCCAGCCACGCTCGGCTTGCACAGAGCGGGGCGGGGAGACTACAACTCCCCGAAGCCTCAGCGGCGGCGGCGACGCTCGACGTGTGGGCTGTACTGGCCTGAGTGACAGGTAGCCGACCCAATGGCTTCCCCGGTCTCAGACTCCGGACCGCTCAGACGCGGGGTGGGTGTGTGCTTCCTGTTTCGGAGGCGTCTGCTCGGGGCGGAAATTCTATATGTAAGAGCTGAGAAAGCTTTCTTTTCTTTCAAAAAAAAAAAAAAAGCTGTGAGGCCTAATTTTCCTGACCTGAGCTATCATTTTCCTGTTATCATCTGTGGGCCATATTTCCTGGTTTCACATTGCCCAGCCACGCTAGGCTTGAACTGGGCGGAGCGGGGAGACCACAACTCCCAAACGGCTCAGCGAGAGCGTCGCTTTGCGTCTGGGCTGGACTCGCCTGAGTGACAGGTCCGCAAGCCAATGGCTTCACGCGTCTCAGACCCGGGGGCCAATCAGATGCTGGGTGGTTGCGGGCTACCTGTTTCTGCGGCTCCCGACGGACGTGGTCTTGAAACAAACCACGTTCAACCCAACTCACTTCTCTCTTTTCTTGAAAATAAAAGCTCTATGATCTAATTTTCCGGACCTAAGTTATCATTTTTCTTTTATCATTTTTGGGCCATCTTTCCTGATTTCAAATTGTGCAGGCACACTTGCCTTGTCTGAACGCAGCCCTGAACTACAGCTGCCAGGAGCCCTAGCGGCGGCGGATGCGGCGCTCTACGACTGGGCTGGGCTCGTACGAGTGACAGGTAGCACAGCCTATGGCTTCTCCGGTCTCAGACTCGGGGACCAATCAGAGGCTGGGCGGGCGTGTGCTTCCTGTTTCAGCGGCTCGGGGCGGAAGTGGTGCTGAACCGCATTTCACACAGCTCTCTCCTCTCTTTCCTTTTAAAAAAAGCTCCTTGATCGAGCCGGCGCCGTGGCTCAATAGGCTAATCCTCCACCTTGCGGCGCCGGCACACCGGGTTCTAGTCCCGGTCGGGGCGCCGGATTCTGTCCCGGTTGCCCCTCTTCCAGGCCAGCTCTCTGCTATGGCCAGGGAGTGCAGTGGAGGATGGCCCAGGTGCTTGGGCCCTGCACCCCATGGGAGACCAGGAAAAAGCACCTGGCTCCTGGCTCCTGCCATCGGATCAGCGCGCTGCGCCGGCTGCAGCGGCGGCCATTGGAGGGTGAACCAACGGCAAGGGAAGACCTGTCTCTCTCTCTCTCACTGTCCACTCTGCCTATCAAAAAATAAAAAAAAAAGCTCCTTGATCTAATTTTCCTGACCTAAATTATCATTTTGCTTTTATCATCTGTGGGCCATATGTCCTGGTTTCACACCGTCCAGCCACAGTAGGCTTGGACAGGGCGGAGGGGGGAGACTACAACTCCCGGAAGCCTCGCCGCCGACCTCGCCCTCCGTCTGGGCTGGACTCGCCTGGGTGACACGTCGGGCAGCCAATGGCTTCCCCCTGTCTCAGACCCGGGGGCCAATCACAGGCCGGGTTGGTGTGTGCGTCCTGTTTCTGCGACTCGGGGCGGACATGGTCTTGAACCCAGCTCACTTCTCTCTTTTCTTATTTTTATTTTATATTCTTTTTTATTTTATTTCATTTTACTTTATTTTATTTTATTTTATTTTTTGAAGGCAGAGTGGACAGTGAGAGAGAGACAGAGAGAAAGGTCTTCCTTTGCCGTTGGTTCACCCTCCCATGGCCGCTGCGGCCGGCGCACCGCGCTGATGCGATGGCTGGAGCCAGGTGCTTTTCCTGGTCTCCCATGGGGTGCAGGGCCCAGGCACTTGGGCCATCCTCCACTGCACTCTCTGGCCACAGCAGAGAGCTGGCCTGGAAGAGGGGCAACCGGGACAGAATCCGGCGCCCCGACCGGGACTAGAACCCGGCGTGCTGGCGCCGCTAGGCGGAGGATTAGCCTAGTGAGCCGCGGCGCC
This sequence comes from Oryctolagus cuniculus, assembly GCF_051225735.1. Taxonomy (NCBI): domain Eukaryota; kingdom Metazoa; phylum Chordata; class Mammalia; order Lagomorpha; family Leporidae; genus Oryctolagus; species Oryctolagus cuniculus. The sequence goes on along the minus strand of NC_142889.1, from coordinate 5,330,866 downwards.
GGCTTTTATTTTTTTGACAGGCAGCGTGGACAGTGAGAGAGAGAGACAGAGAGAAAGGTCTTCCTTTTGCCGTTGGTTCACCCTCCCATGGCCGCTGTGGCCAGCGCACCGTGCTGATGCGATGGCAGGAGCCAGGTGCTTAACCTGGTCTCCCATGGGGTGCAGGGCCCAACACTTGGGCCATCCTCCACTGCACTCCCGGGCCACAGCAGAGAGCTGGCCTGGAAGAGGGGCAACCGGGACAGAATCCGGCGCCCCCACCGGGACTAGAACCCGGCGTGCCGGCGCCGCAAGGCGGAGGATTAGCCTAGTGAGCCGCGGCGCTGGCCTTCTCTCTTTTCTTGAAAATAAAAGCTCTATGATCTAATTTTCCTGACCTAAGTTATCATTTTTCTTTTATCATCTGTGGGCCATATTCCCTGGTCTCACATTGTCCAGCCACGCTCGGCTTGCACACAGCGGGGCGGGGAGACTACAACTCCCCGAAGCCTCAGCGGCGGCGGCGACGCTCGACGTGTGGGCTGTACTGGCCTGAGTGACAGGTAGCCGACCCAATGGCTTCCCCGGTCTCAGACTCCGGACCGCTCAGACGCGGGGTGGGTGTGTGCTTCCTGTTTCGGAGGCGTCTGCTCGGGGCGGAAATTCTATATGTAAGAGCTGAGAAAGCTTTCTTTTCTTTCAAAAAAAAAAAAAAAAGCTGTGAGGCCTAATTTTCCTGACCTGAGCTATCATTTTCCTGTTATCATCTGTGGGCCATATTTCCTGGTTTCACATTGCCCAGCCACGCTAGGCTTGAACTGGGCGGAGCGGGGAGACCACAACTCCCAAACGGCTCAGCGAGAGCGTCGCTTTGCGTCTGGGCTGGACTCGCCTGAGTGACAGGTCCGCAAGCCAATGGCTTCACGCGTCTCAGACCCGGGGGCCAATCAGATGCTGGGTGGTTGCGGGCTACCTGTTTCTGCGGCTCCCGACGGACGTGGTCTTGAAACAAACCACGTTCAACCCAACTCACTTCTCTCTTTTCTTGAAAATAAAAGCTCTATGATCTAATTTTCCGGACCTAAGTTATCATTTTTCTTTTATCATTTTTGGGCCATCTTTCCTGATTTCAAATTGTGCAGGCACACTTGCCTTGTCTGAACGCAGCCCTGAACTACAGCTGCCAGGAGCCCTAGCGGCGGCGGATGCGGCGCTCTACGACTGGGCTGGGCTCGTACGAGTGACAGGTAGCACAGCCTATGGCTTCTCCGGTCTCAGACTCGGGGACCAATCAGAGGCTGGGCGGGCGTGTGCTTCCTGTTTCAGCGGCTCGGGGCGGAAGTGGTGCTGAACCGCATTTCACACAGCTCTCTCCTCTCTTTCCTTTTAAAAAAAGCTCCTTGATCGAGCCGGCGCCGTGGCTCAATAGGCTAATCCTCCACCTTGCGGCGCCGGCACACCGGGTTCTAGTCCCGGTCGGGGCGCCGGATTCTGTCCCGGTTGCCCCTCTTCCAGGCCAGCTCTCTGCTATGGCCAGGGAGTGCAGTGGAGGATGGCCCAGGTGCTTGGGCCCTGCACCCCATGGGAGACCAGGAAAAAGCACCTGGCTCCTGGCTCCTGCCATCGGATCAGCGCGCTGCGCCGGCTGCAGCGGCGGCCATTGGAGGGTGAACCAACGGCAAGGGAAGACCTGTCTCTCTCTCTCTCACTGTCCACTCTGCCTATCAAAAAATAAAAAAAAAAGCTCCTTGATCTAATTTTCCTGACCTAAATTATCATTTTGCTTTTATCATCTGTGGGCCATATGTCCTGGTTTCACACCGTCCAGCCACAGTAGGCTTGGACAGGGCGGAGGGGGGAGACTACAACTCCCGGAAGCCTCGCCGCCGACCTCGCCCTCCGTCTGGGCTGGACTCGCCTGGGTGACACGTCGGGCAGCCAATGGCTTCCCCCTGTCTCAGACCCGGGGGCCAATCACAGGCCGGGTTGGTGTGTGCGTCCTGTTTCTGCGACTCGGGGCGGACATGGTCTTGAACCCAGCTCACTTCTCTCTTTTCTTATTTTTATTTTATATTCTTTTTTATTTTATTTCATTTTACTTTATTTTATTTTATTATATTTTTTGAAGGCAGAGTGGACAGTGAGAGAGAGACAGAGAGAAAGGTCTTCCTTTGCCGTTGGTTCACCCTCCCATGGCCGCTGCGGCCGGCGCACCGCGCTGATGCGATGGCTGGAGCCAGGTGCTTTTCCTGGTCTCCCATGGGGTGCAGGGCCCAGGCACTTGGGCCATCCTCCACTGCACTCTCTGGCCACAGCAGAGAGCTGGCCTGGAAGAGGGGCAACCGGGACAGAATCCGGCGCCCCGACCGGGACTAGAACCCGGCGTGCCGGCGCCGCTAGGCGGAGGATTAGCCTAGTGAGCCGCGGCGCCGGCTTTTATTTTTTTGACAGGCAGCGTGGACAGTGAGAGAGAGAGACAGAGAGAAAGGTCTTCCTTTTGCCGTTGGTTCACCCTCCAATGGCCGCTGCGGTCGGTGCGCTGGCCACAGCGCACCGTGCTGATGCGATGGCAGGAGCCAGGTGCTTAACCTGGTCTCCCATGGGGTGCAGGGCCCAACACTTGGGCCATCCTCCACTGCACTCCCGGGCCACAGCAGAGAGCTGGCCTGGAAGAGGGGCAACCGGGACAGAATCCGGCGCCCCCACCGGGACTAGAACCCGGCGTGCCGGCGCCGCAAGGCGGAGGATTAGCCTAGTGAGCCGCGGCGCTGGCCTTCTCTCTTTTCTTGAAAATAAAAGCTCTATGATCTAATTTTCCTGACCTAAGTTATCATTTTTCTTTTATCATCTGTGGGCCATATTCCCTGGTCTCACATTGTCCAGCCACGCTCGGCTTGCACACAGCGGGGCGGGGAGACTACAACTCCCCGAAGCCTCAGCGGCGGCGGCGACGCTCGACGTGTGGGCTGTACTGGCCTGAGTGACAGGTAGCCGACCCAATGGCTTCCCCGGTCTCAGACTCCGGACCGCTCAGACGCGGGGTGGGTGTGTGCTTCCTGTTTCGGAGGCGTCTGCTCGGGGCGGAAATTCTATATGTAAGAGCTGAGAAAGCTTTCTTTTCTTTCAAAAAAAAAAAAAAGCTGTGAGGCCTAATTTTCCTGACCTGAGCTATCATTTTCCTGTTATCATCTGTGGGCCATATTTCCTGGTTTCACATTGCCCAGCCACGCTAGGCTTGAACTGGGCGGAGCGGGGAGACCACAACTCCCAAACGGCTCAGCGAGAGCGTCGCTTTGCGTCTGGGCTGGACTCGCCTGAGTGACAGGTCCGCAAGCCAATGGCTTCACGCGTCTCAGACCCGGGGGCCAATCAGAGGCTGGGTGGTTGCGGGCTTCCTGTTTCTGCGGCTCCCGACGGACGTGGTCTTGAAACAAACCACGTTCAACCCAACTCACTTCTCTCTTTTCTTGAAAATAAAAGCTCTATGATCTAATTTTCCGGACCTAAGTTATCATTTTTCTTTTATCATTTTTGGGCCATCTTTCCTGATTTCAAATTGTGCAGGCACACTTGCCTTGTCTGAACGCAGCCCTGAACTACAGCTGCCAGGAGCCCTAGCGGCGGCGGATGCGGCGCTCTACGACTGGGCTGGGCTCGTACGAGTGACAGGTAGCACAGCCTATGGCTTCTCCGGTCTCAGACTCGGGGACCAATCAGAGGCTGGGCGGGCGTGTGCTTCCTGTTTCAGCGGCTCGGGGCGGAAGTGGTGCTGAACCGCATTTCACACAGCTCTCTCCTCTCTTTCCTTTTAAAAAAAGCTCCTTGATCGAGCCGGCGCCGTGGCTCAATAGGCTAATCCTCCACCTTGCGGCGCCGGCACACCGGGTTCTAGTCCCGGTCGGGGCGCCGGATTCTGTCCCGGTTGCCCTCTTCCAGGCCAGCTCTCTGCTATGGCCAGGGAGTGCAGTGGAGGATGGCCCAGGTGCTTGGGCCCTGCACCCCATGGGAGACCAGGAAAAACCACCTGGCTCCTGGCTCCTGCCATCGGATCAGCGCGCTGCGCCGGCTGCAGCGGCGGCCATTGGAGGGTGAACCAACGGCAAGGGAAGACCTGTCTCTCTCTCTCTCACTGTCCACTGCCTATCAAAAAATTAAAAAAAAAGCTCCTTGATCTAATTTTCCTGACCTAAATTATCATTTTGCTTTTATCATCTGTGGGCCATATGTCCTGGTTTCACACCGTCCAGCCACAGTAGGCTTGGACAGGGCGGAGGGGGGAGACTACAACTCCCGGAAGCCTCGCCGCCGACCTCGCCCTCCGTCTGGGCTGGACTCGCCTGGGTGACACGTCGGGCAGCCAATGGCTTCCCCCTGTCTCAGACCCGGGGGCCAATCACAGGCCGGGTTGGTGTGTGCGTCCTGTTTCTGCGACTCGGGGCGGACATGGTCTTGAACCCAGCTCACTTCTCTCTTTTCTTATTTTTATTTTATATTCTTTTTTTATTTTATTTCATTTTACTTTATTTTATTTTATTTTATTTTTTGAAGGCAGAGTGGACAGTGAGAGAGAGACAGAGAGAAAGGTCTTCCTTTGCCGTTGGTTCACCCTCCAATGGCCGCTGCGGCCGGCGCACCGCGCTGATGCGATGGCAGGAGCCAGGTGCTTTTCCTGGTCTCCCATGGGGTGCAGGGCCCAGGCACTTGGGCCATCCTCCACTGCACTCTCTGGCCACAGCAGAGAGCTGGCCTGGAAGAGGGGCAACCGGGACAGAATCCGGCGCCCCGACCGGGACTAGAACCCGGCGTGCCGGCGCCGCTAGGCGGAGGATTAGCCTAGTGAGCCGCGGCGCCGGCTTTTATTTTTTTGACAGGCAGCGTGGACAGTGAGAGAGAGAGACAGAGAGAAAGGTCTTCCTTTTGCCGTTGGTTCACCCTCCAATGGCCGCTGTGGTCGGTGCGCTGGCCACAGCGCACCGTGCTGATGCGATGGCAGGAGCCAGGTGCTTAACCTGGTCTCCCATGGGGTGCAGGGCCCAACACTTGGGCCATCCTCCACTGCACTCCCGGGCCACAGCAGAGAGCTGGCCTGGAAGAGGGGCAACCGGGACAGAATCCGGCGCCCCCACCGGGACTAGAACCCGGCGTGCCGGCGCCGCAAGGCGGAGGATTAGCCTAGTGAGCCGCGGCGCTGGCCTTCTCTCTTTTCTTGAAAATAAAAGCTCTATGATCTAATTTTCCTGACCTAAGTTATCATTTTTCTTTTATCATCTGTGGGCCATATTCCCTGGTCTCACATTGTCCAGCCACGCTCGGCTTGCACACAGCGGGGCGGGGAGACTACAACTCCCCGAAGCCTCAGCGGCGGCGGCGACGCTCGACGTGTGGGCTGTACTGGCCTGAGTGACAGGTAGCCGACCCAATGGCTTCCCCGGTCTCAGACTCCGGACCGCTCAGACGCGGGGTGGGTGTGTGCTTCCTGTTTCGGAGGCGTCTGCTCGGGGTGGAAATTCTATATGTAAGAGCTGAGAAAGCTTTCTTTTCTTTCAAAAAAAAAAAAAAAGCTGTGAGGCCTAATTTTCCTGACCTGAGCTATCATTTTCCTGTTATCATCTGTGGGCCATATTTCCTGGTTTCACATTGCCCAGCCACGCTAGGCTTGAACTGGGCGGAGCGGGGAGACCACAACTCCCAAACGGCTCAGCGAGAGCGTCGCTTTGCGTCTGGGCTGGACTCGCCTGAGTGACAGGTCCGCAAGCCAATGGCTTCACGCGTCTCAGACCCGGGGGCCAATCAGAGGCTGGGTGGTTGCGGGCTTCCTGTTTCTGCGGCTCCCGACGGACGTGGTCTTGAAACAAACCACGTTCAACCCAACTCACTTCTCTCTTTTCTTGAAAATGAAAGCTCTATGATCTAATTTTCCGGACCTAAGTTATCATTTTTCTTTTATCATTTTTGGGCCATCTTTCCTGATTTCAAATTGTGCAGGCACACTTGCCTTGTCTGAACGCAGCCTTGAACTACAGCTGCCAGGAGCCCTAGTGGCGGCAGATGTGGCGCTCTACGACTGGGCTGGGCTCGTACGAGTGACAGGTAGCACAGCCTATGGCTTCTCCGGTCTCAGACTCGGGGACCAATCAGAGGCTGGGCGGGCGTGTGCTTCCTGTTTCAGCGGCTCGGGGCGGAAGTGGTGCTGAACCGCATTTCACACAGCTCTCTCCTCTCTTTCCTTTTAAAAAAAGCTCCTTGATCGAGCCGGCGCCGTGGCTCAATAGGCTAATCCTCCACCTTGCGGCGCCGGCACACCGGGTTCTAGTCCCGGTCGGGGCGCCGGATTCTGTCCCGGTTGCCCCTCTTCCAGGCCAGCTCTCTGCTATGGCCAGGGAGTGCAGTGGAGGATGGCCCAGGTGCTTGGGCCCTGCACCCCATGGGAGACCAGGAAAAAGCACCTGGCTCCTGGCTCCTGCCATCGGATCAGCGCGCTGCGCCGGCTGCAGCGGCGGCCATTGGAGGGTGAACCAACGGCAAGGGAAGACCTGTCTCTCTCTCTCTCACTGTCCACTGCCTATCAAAAAATTAAAAAAAAAGCTCCTTGATCTAATTTTCCTGACCTAAATTATCATTTTGCTTTTATCATCTGTGGGCCATATGTCCTGGTTTCACACCGTCCAGCCACAGTAGGCTTGGACAGGGCGGAGGGGGGAGACTACAACTCCCGGAAGCCTCGCCGCCGACCTCGCCCTCCGTCTGGGCTGGACTCGCCTGGGTGACACGTCGGGCAGCCAATGGCTTCCCCCTGTCTCAGACCCGGGGGCCAATCACAGGCCGGGTTGGTGTGTGCGTCCTGTTTCTGCGACTCGGGGCGGACATGGTCTTGAACCCAGCTCACTTCTCTCTTTTCTTATTTTTATTTTATATTATTTTTTTATTTTATTTCATTTTACATTATTTTATTTTATTTTATTTTTTGAAGGCAGAGTGGACAGTGAGAGAGAGACAGAGAGAAAGGTCTTCCTTTGCCGTTGGTTCACCCTCCCATGGCCGCTGCGGCCGGCGCACCGCGCTGATGCGATGGCAGGAGCCAGGTGCTTTTCCTGGTCTCCCATGGGGTGCAGGGCCCAGGCACTTGGGCCATCCTCCACTGCACTCTCTGGCCACAGCAGAGAGCTGGCCTGGAAGAGGGGCAACCGGGACAGAATCCGGCGCCCCGACCGGGACTAGAACCCGGCGTGCCGGCGCCGCTAGGCGGAGGATTAGCCTAGTGAGCCGCGGCGCCGGCTTTTATTTTTTTGACAGGCAGCGTGGACAGTGAGAGAGAGAGACAGAGAGAAAGGTCTTCCTTTTGCCGTTGGTTCACCCTCCAATGGCCGCTGCGGTCGGTGCGCTGGCCACAGCGCACCGTGCTGATGCGATGGCAGGAGCCAGGTGCTTAACCTGGTCTCCCATGGGGTGCAGGGCCCAACACTTGGGCCATCCTCCACTGCACTCCCGGGCCACAGCAGAGAGCTGGCCTGGAAGAGGGGCAACCGGGACAGAATCCGGCGCCCCCACCGGGACTAGAACCCGGCGTGCCGGCGCCGCAAGGCGGAGGATTAGCCTAGTGAGCCGCGGCGCTGGCCTTCTCTCTTTTCTTGAAAATAAAAGCTCTATGATCTAATTTTCCTGACCTAAGTTATCATTTTTCTTTTATCATCTGTGGGCCATATTCCCTGGTCTCACATTGTCCAGCCACGCTCGGCTTGCACAGAGCGGGGCGGGGAGACTACAACTCCCCGAAGCCTCAGCGGCGGCGGCGACGCTCGACGTGTGGGCTGTACTGGCCTGAGTGACAGGTAGCCGACCCAATGGCTTCCCCGGTCTCAGACTCCGGACCGCTCAGACGCGGGGTGGGTGTGTGCTTCCTGTTTCGGAGGCGTCTGCTCGGGGCGGAAATTCTATATGTAAGAGCTGAGAAAGCTTTCTTTTCTTTCAAAAAAAAAAAAAAAAGCTGTGAGGCCTAATTTTCCTGACCTGAGCTATCATTTTCCTGTTATCATCTGTGGGCCATATTTCCTGGTTTCACATTGCCCAGCCACGCTAGGCTTGAACTGGGCGGAGCGGGGAGACCACAACTCCCAAACGGCTCAGCGAGAGCGTCGCTTTGCGTCTGGGCTGGACTCGCCTGAGTGACAGGTCCGCAAGCCAATGGCTTCACGCGTCTCAGACCCGGGGGCCAATCAGATGCTGGGTGGTTGCGGGCTACCTGTTTCTGCGGCTCCCGACGGACGTGGTCTTGAAACAAACCACGTTCAACCCAACTCACTTCTCTCTTTTCTTGAAAATAAAAGCTCTATGATCTAATTTTCCGGACCTAAGTTATCATTTTTCTTTTATCATTTTTGGGCCATCTTTCCTGATTTCAAATTGTGCAGGCACACTTGCCTTGTCTGAACGCAGCCCTGAACTACAGCTGCCAGGAGCCCTAGCGGCGGCGGATGCGGCGCTCTACGACTGGGCTGGGCTCGTACGAGTGACAGGTAGCACAGCCTATGGCTTCTCCGGTCTCAGACTCGGGGACCAATCAGAGGCTGGGCGGGCGTGTGCTTCCTGTTTCAGCGGCTCGGGGCGGAAGTGGTGCTGAACCGCATTTCACACAGCTCTCTCCTCTCTTTCCTTTTAAAAAAAGCTCCTTGATCGAGCCGGCGCCGTGGCTCAATAGGCTAATCCTCCACCTTGCGGCGCCGGCACACCGGGTTCTAGTCCCGGTCGGGGCGCCGGATTCTGTCCCGGTTGCCCCTCTTCCAGGCCAGCTCTCTGCTATGGCCAGGGAGTGCAGTGGAGGATGGCCCAGGTGCTTGGGCCCTGCACCCCATGGGAGACCAGGAAAAAGCACCTGGCTCCTGGCTCCTGCCATCGGATCAGCGCGCTGCGCCGGCTGCAGCGGCGGCCATTGGAGGGTGAACCAACGGCAAGGGAAGACCTGTCTCTCTCTCTCTCACTGTCCACTCTGCCTATCAAAAAATAAAAAAAAAGCTCCTTGATCTAATTTTCCTGACCTAAATTATCATTTTGCTTTTATCATCTGTGGGCCATATGTCCTGGTTTCACACCGTCCAGCCACAGTAGGCTTGGACAGGGCGGAGGGGGGAGACTACAACTCCCGGAAGCCTCGCCGCCGACCTCGCCCTCCGTCTGGGCTGGACTCGCCTGGGTGACACGTCGGGCAGCCAATGGCTTCCCCCTGTCTCAGACCCGGGGGCCAATCACAGGCCGGGTTGGTGTGTGCGTCCTGTTTCTGCGACTCGGGGCGGACATGGTCTTGAACCCAGCTCACTTCTCTCTTTTCTTATTTTTATTTTATATTCTTTTTTATTTTATTTCATTTTACTTTATTTTATTTTATTTTATTTTATTTTTTGAAGGCAGAGTGGACAGTGAGAGAGAGACAGAGAGAAAGGTCTTCCTTTGCCGTTGGTTCACCCTCCCATGGCCGCTGCGGCCGGCGCACCGCGCTGATGCGATGGCAGGAGCCAGGTGCTTTTCCTGGTCTCCCATGGGGTGCAGGGCCCAGGCACTTGGGCCATCCTCCACTGCACTCTCTGGCCACAGCAGAGAGCTGGCCTGGAAGAGGGGCAACCGGGACAGAATCCGGAGCCCCGACCGGGACTAGAACCCGGCGTGCCGGCGCCGCTAGGCGGAGGATTAGCCTAGTGAGCCGCGGCGCCGGCTTTTATTTTTTTGACAGGCAGCGTGGACAGTGAGAGAGAGAGACAGAGAGAAAGGTCTTCCTTTTGCCGTTGGTTCACCCTCCAATGGCCGCTGCGGTCGGTGCGCTGGCCACAGCGCACCGTGCTGATGCGATGGCAGGAGCCAGGTGCTTAACCTGGTCTCCCATGGGGTGCAGGGCCCAACACTTGGGCCATCCTCCACTGCACTCCCGGGCCACAGCAGAGAGCTGGCCTGGAAGAGGGGCAACCGGGACAGAATCCGGCGCCCCCACCGGGACTAGAACCCGGCGTGCCGGCGCCGCAAGGCGGAGGATTAGCCTAGTGAGCCGCGGCGCTGGCCTTCTCTCTTTTCTTGAAAATAAAAGCTCTATGATCTAATTTTCCTGACCTAAGTTATCATTTTTCTTTTATCATCTGTGGGCCATATTCCCTGGTCTCACATTGTCCAGCCACGCTCGGCTTGCACACAGCGGGGCGGGGAGACTACAACTCCCCGAAGCCTCAGCGGCGGCGGCGACGCTCGACGTGTGGGCTGTACTGGCCTGAGTGACAGGTAGCCGACCCAATGGCTTCCCCGGTCTCAGACTCCGGACCGCTCAGACGCGGGGTGGGTGTGTGCTTCCTGTTTCGGAGGCGTCTGCTCGGGGCGGAAATTCTATATGTAAGAGCTGAGAAAGCTTTCTTTTCTTTCAAAAAAAAAAAAAAAGCTGTGAGGCCTAATTTTCCTGACCTGAGCTATCATTTTCCTGTTATCATCTGTGGGCCATATTTCCTGGTTTCACATTGCCCAGCCACGCTAGGCTTGAACTGGGCGGAGCGGGGAGACCACAACTCCCAAACGGCTCAGCGAGAGCGTCGCTTTGCGTCTGGGCTGGACTCGCCTGAGTGACAGGTCCGCAAGCCAATGGCTTCACGCGTCTCAGACCCGGGGGCCAATCAGATGCTGGGTGGTTGCGGGCTACCTGTTTCTGCGGCTCCCGACGGACGTGGTCTTGAAACAAACCACGTTCAACCCAACTCACTTCTCTCTTTTCTTGAAAATAAAAGCTCTATGATCTAATTTTCCGGACCTAAGTTATCATTTTTCTTTTATCATTTTTGGGCCATCTTTCCTGATTTCAAATTGTGCAGGCACACTTGCCTTGTCTGAACGCAGCCCTGAACTACAGCTGCCAGGAGCCCTAGCGGCGGCGGATGCAGCGCTCTACGACTGGGCTGGGCTCGTACGAGTGACAGGTAGCACAGCCTATGGCTTCTCCGGTCTCAGACTCGGGGACCAATCAGAGGCTGGGCGGGCGTGTGCTTCCTGTTTCAGCGGCTCGGGGCGGAAGTGGTGCTGAACCGCATTTCACACAGCTCTCTCCTCTCTTTCCTTTTAAAAAAAGCTCCTTGATCGAGCCGGCGCCGTGGCTCAATAGGCTAATCCTCCACCTTGCGGCGCCGGCACACCGGGTTCTAGTCCCGGTCGGGGCGCCGGATTCTGTCCCGGTTGCCCCTCTTCCAGGCCAGCTCTCTGCTATGGCCAGGGAGTGCAGTGGAGGATGGCCCAGGTGCTTGGGCCCTGCACCCCATGGGAGACCAGGAAAAAGCACCTGGCTCCTGGCTCCTGCCATCGGATCAGCGCGCTGCGCCGGCTGCAGCGGCGGCCATTGGAGGGTGAACCAACGGCAAGGGAAGACCTGTCTCTCTCTCTCTCACTGTCCACTCTGCCTATCAAAAAATAAAAAAAAAAGCTCCTTGATCTAATTTTCCTGACCTAAATTATCATTTTGCTTTTATCATCTGTGGGCCATATGTCCTGGTTTCACACCGTCCAGCCACAGTAGGCTTGGACAGGGCGGAGGGGGGAGACTACAACTCCCGGAAGCCTCGCCGCCGACCTCGCCCTCCGTCTGGGCTGGACTCGCCTGGGTGACACGTCGGGCAGCCAATGGCTTCCCCCTGTCTCAGACCCGGGGGCCAATCACAGGCCGGGTTGGTGTGTGCGTCCTGTTTCTGCGACTCGGGGCGGACATGGTCTTGAACCCAGCTCACTTCTCTCTTTTCTTATTTTTATTTTATATTATTTTTTATTTTATTTCATTTTACTTTATTTTATTTTATTTTATTTTTTGAAGGCAGAGTGGACAGTGAGAGAGAGACAGAGAGAAAGGTCTTCCTTTGCCGTTGGTTCACCCTCCCATGGCCGCTGCGGCCGGCGCACCGCGCTGATGCGATGGCAGGAGCCAGGTGCTTTTCCTGGTCTCCCATGGGGTGCAGGGCCCAGGCACTTGGGCCATCCTCCACTGCACTCTCTGGCCACAGCAGAGAGCTGGCCTGGAAGAGGGGCAACCGGGACAGAATCCGGCGCCCCGACCGGGACTAGAACCCGGCGTGCCGGCGCCGCTAGGCGGAGGATTAGCCTAGTGAGCCGCGGCGCCGGCTTTTATTTTTTTGACAGGCAGCGTGGACAGTGAGAGAGAGAGACAGAGAGAAAGGTCTTCCTTTTGCCGTTGGTTCACCCTCCAATGGCCGCTGCGGTCGGTGCGCTGGCCACAGCGCACCGTGCTGATGCGATGGCAGGAGCCAGGTGCTTAACCTGGTCTCCCATGGGGTGCAGGGCCCAACACTTGGGCCATCCTCCACTGCACTCCCGGGCCACAGCAGAGAGCTGGCCTGGAAGAGGGGCAACCGGGACAGAATCCGGCGCCCCCACCGGGACTAGAACCCGGCGTGCCGGCGCCGCAAGGCGGAGGATTAGCCTAGTGAGCCGCGGCGCTGGCCTTCTCTCTTTTCTTGAAAATAAAAGCTCTATGATCTAATTTTCCTGACCTAAGTTATCATTTTTCTTTTATCATCTGTGGGCCATATTCCCTGGTCTCACATTGTCCAGCCACGCTCGGCTTGCACACAGCGGGGCGGGGAGACTACAACTCCCCGAAGCCTCAGCGGCGGCGGCGACGCTCGACGTGTGGGCTGTACTGGCCTGAGTGACAGGTAGCCGACCCAATGGCTTCCCCGGTCTCAGACTCCGGACCGCTCAGACGCGGGGTGGGTGTGTGCTTCCTGTTTCGGAGGCGTCTGCTCGGGGCGGAAATTCTATATGTAAGAGCTGAGAAAGCTTTCTTTTCTTTCAAAAAAAAAAAAAAAAGCTGTGAGGCCTAATTTTCCTGACCTGAGCTATCATTTTCCTGTTATCATCTGTGGGCCATATTTCCTGGTTTCACATTGCCCAGCCACGCTAGGCTTGAACTGGGCGGAGCGGGGAGACCACAACTCCCAAACGGCTCAGCGAGAGCGTCGCTTTGCGTCTGGGCTGGACTCGCCTGAGTGACAGGTCCGCAAGCCAATGGCTTCACGCGTCTCAGACCCGGGGGCCAATCAGATGCTGGGTGGTTGCGGGCTACCTGTTTCTGCGGCTCCCGACGGACGTGGTCTTGAAACAAACCACGTTCAACCCAACTCACTTCTCTCTTTTCTTGAAAATAAAAGCTCTATGATCTAATTTTCCGGACCTAAGTTATCATTTTTCTTTTATCATTTTTGGGCCATCTTTCCTGATTTCAAATTGTGCAGGCACACTTGCCTTGTCTGAACGCAGCCCTGAACTACAGCTGCCAGGAGCCCTAGCGGCGGCGGATGCGGCGCTCTACGACTGGGCTGGGCTCAACAAGTGACAGGTAGCACAGCCTATGGCTTCTCCGGTCTCAGACTCGGGGACCAATCAGAGGCTGGGCGGGCGTGTGCTTCCTGTTTCAGCGGCTCGGGGCGGAAGTGGTGCTGAACCGCATTTCACACAGCTCTCTCCTCTCTTTCCTTTTAAAAAAAGCTCCTTGATCGAGCCGGCGCCGTGGCTCAATAGGCTAATCCTCCACCTTGCGGCGCCGGCACACCGGGTTCTAGTCCCGGTCGGGGCGCCGGATTCTGTCCCGGTTGCCCCTCTTCCAGGCCAGCTCTCTGCTATGGCCAGGGAGTGCAGTGGAGGATGGCCCAGGTGCTTGGGCCCTGCACCCCATGGGAGACCAGGAAAAAGCACCTGGCTCCTGGCTCCTGCCATCGGATCAGCGCGCTGCGCCGGCTGCAGCGGCGGCCATTGGAGGGTGAACCAACGGCAAGGGAAGACCTGTCTCTCTCTCTCACTGTCCACTCTGCCTATCAAAAAATAAAAAAAAAAAGCTCCTTGATCTAATTTTCCTGACCTAAATTATCATTTTGCTTTTATCATCTGTGGGCCATATGTCCTGGTTTCACACCGTCCAGCCACAGTAGGCTTGGACAGGGCGGAGGGGGGAGACTACAACTCCCGGAAGCCTCGCCGCCGACCTCGCCCTCCGTCTGGGCTGGACTCGCCTGGGTGACACGTCGGGCAGCCAATGGCTTCCCCCTGTCTCAGACCCGGGGGCCAATCACAGGCCGGGTTGGTGTGTGCGTCCTGTTTCTGCGACTCGGGGCGGACATGGTCTTGAACCCAGCTCACTTCTCTCTTTTCTTATTTTTATTTTATATTCTTTTTTTATTTTATTTCATTTTACTTTATTTTATTTTATTTTATTTTTTGAAGGCAGAGTGGACAGTGAGAGAGAGACAGAGAGAAAGGTCTTCCTTTGCCATTGGTTCACCCTCCCATGGCCGCTGCGGCCGGCGCACCGCGCTGATGCGATGGCAGGAGCCAGGTGCTTTTCCTGGTCTCCCATGGGGTGCAGGGCCCAGGCACTTGGGCCATCCTCCACTGCACTCTCTGGCCACAGCAGAGAGCTGGCCTGGAAGAGGGGCAACCGGGACAGAATCCGGAGCCCCGACCGGGACTAGAACCCGGCGTGCCGGCGCCGCTAGGCGGAGGATTAGCCTAGTGAGCCGCGGCGCCGGCTTTTATTTTTTTGACAGGCAGCGTGGACAGTGAGAGAGAGAGACAGAGAGAAAGGTCTTCCTTTTGCCGTTGGTTCACCCTCCAATGGCCGCTGCGGTCGGTGCGCTGGCCACAGCGCACCGTGCTGATGCGATGGCAGGAGCCAGGTGCTTAACCTGGTCTCCCATGGGGTGCAGGGCCCAACACTTGGGCCATCCTCCACTGCACTCCCGGGCCACAGCAGAGAGCTGGCCTGGAAGAGGGGCAACCGGGACAGAATCCGGCGCCCCCACCGGGACTAGAACCCGGCGTGCCGGCGCCGCAAGGCGGAGGATTAGCCTAGTGAGCCGCGGCGCTGGCCTTCTCTCTTTTCTTGAAAATAAAAGCTCTATGATCTAATTTTCCTGACCTAAGTTATCATTTTTCTTTTATCATCTGTGGGCCATATTCCCTGGTCTCACATTGTCCAGCCACGCTCGGCTTGCACAGAGCGGGGCGGGGAGACTACAACTCCCCGAAGCCTCAGCGGCGGCGGCGACGCTCGACGTGTGGGCTGTACTGGCCTGAGTGACAGGTAGCCGACCCAATGGCTTCCCCGGTCTCAGACTCCGGACCGCTCAGACGCGGGGTGGGTGTGTGCTTCCTGTTTCGGAGGCGTCTGCTCGGGGCGGAAATTCTATATGTAAGAGCTGAGAAAGCTTTCTTTTCTTTCAAAAAAAAAAAAAAAGCTGTGAGGCCTAATTTTCCTGACCTGAGCTATCATTTTCCTGTTATCATCTGTGGGCCATATTTCCTGGTTTCACATTGCCCAGCCACGCTAGGCTTGAACTGGGCGGAGCGGGGAGACCACAACTCCCAAACGGCTCAGCGAGAGCGTCGCTTTGCGTCTGGGCTGGACTCGCCTGAGTGACAGGTCCGCAAGCCAATGGCTTCACGCGTCTCAGACCCGGGGGCCAATCAGAGGCTGGGTGGTTGCGGGCTACCTGTTTCTGCGGCTCCCGACGGACGTGGTCTTGAAACAAACCACGTTCAACCCAACTCACTTCTCTCTTTTCTTGAAAATGAAAGCTCTATGATCTAATTTTCCGGACCTAAGTTATCATTTTTCTTTTATCATTTTTGGGCCATCTTTCCTGATTTCAAATTGTGCAGGCACACTTGCCTTGTCTGAACGCAGCCCTGAACTACAGCTGCCAGGAGCCCTAGCGGCGGCGGATGCGGCGCTCTACGACTGGGCTGGGCTCGTACGAGTGACAGGTAGCACAGCCTATGGCTTCTCCGGTCTCAGACTCGGGGACCAATCAGAGGCTGGGCGGGCGTGTGCTTCCTGTTTCAGCGGCTCGGGGCGGAAGTGGTGCTGAACCGCATTTCACACAGCTCTCTCCTCTCTTTCCTTTTAAAAAAAGCTCCTTGATCGAGCCGGCGCCGTGGCTCAATAGGCTAATCCTCCACCTTGCGGCGCCGGCACACCGGGTTCTAGTCCCGGTCGGGGCGCCGGATTCTGTCCCGGTTGCCCCTCTTCCAGGCCAGCTCTCTGCTATGGCCAGGGAGTGCAGTGGAGGATGGCCCAGGTGCTTGGGCCCTGCACCCCATGGGAGACCAGGAAAAAGCACCTGGCTCCTGGCTCCTGCCATCGGATCAGCGCGCTGCGCCGGCTGCAGCGGCGGCCATTGGAGGGTGAACCAACGGCAAGGGAAGACCTGTCTCTCTCTCTCTCACTGTCCACTCTGCCTATCAAAAAATTAAAAAAAAAGCTCCTTGATCTAATTTTCCTGACCTAAATTATCATTTTGCTTTTATCATCTGTGGGCCATATGTCCTGGTTTCACACCGTCCAGCCACAGTAGGCTTGGACAGGGCGGAGGGGGGAGACTACAACTCCCGGAAGCCTCGCCGCCGACCTCGCCCTCCGTCTGGGCTGGACTCGCCTGGGTGACACGTCGGGCAGCCAATGGCTTCCCCCTGTCTCAGACCCGGGGGCCAATCACAGGCCGGGTTGGTGTGTGCGTCCTGTTTCTGCGACTCGGGGCGGACATGGTCTTGAACCCAGCTCACTTCTCTCTTTTCTTATTTTTATTTTATATTCTTTTTTTATTTTATTTCATTTTACTTTATTTTATTTTATTTTATTTTATTTTTTGAAGGCAGAGTGGACAGTGAGAGAGAGACAGAGAGAAAGGTCTTCCTTTGCCGTTGGTTCACCCTCCCATGGCCGCTGCGGCCGGCGCACCGCGCTGATGCGATGGCAGGAGCCAGGTGCTTTTCCTGGTCTCCCATGGGGTGCAGGGCCCAGGCACTTGGGCCATCCTCCACTGCACTCTCTGGCCACAGCAGAGAGCTGGCCTGGAAGAGGGGCAACCGGGACAGAATCCGGAGCCCCGACCGGGACTAGAACCCGGCGTGCCGGCGCCGCTAGGCGGAGGATTAGCCTAGTGAGCCGCGGCGCCGGCTTTTATTTTTTTGACAGGCAGCGTGGACAGTGAGAGAGAGAGACAGAGAGAAAGGTCTTCCTTTTGCCGTTGGTTCACCCTCCAATGGCCGCTGCGGTCGGTGCGCTGGCCACAGCGCACCGTGCTGATGCGATGGCAGGAGCCAGGTGCTTAACCTGGTCTCCCATGGGGTGCAGGGCCCAACACTTGGGCCATCCTCCACTGCACTCCCGGGCCACAGCAGAGAGCTGGCCTGGAAGAGGGGCAACCGGGACAGAATCCGGCGCCCCCACCGGGACTAGAACCCGGCGTGCCGGCGCCGCAAGGCGGAGGATTAGCCTAGTGAGCCGCGGCGCTGGCCTTCTCTCTTTTCTTGAAAATAAAAGCTCTATGATCTAATTTTCCTGACCTAAGTTATCATTTTTCTTTTATCATCTGTGGGCCATATTCCCTGGTCTCACATTGTCCAGCCACGCTCGGCTTGCACACAGCGGGGCGGGGAGACTACAACTCCCCGAAGCCTCAGCGGCGGCGGCGACGCTCGACGTGTGGGCTGTACTGGCCTGAGTGACAGGTAGCCGACCCAATGGCTTCCCCGGTCTCAGACTCCGGACCGCTCAGACGCGGGGTGGGTGTGTGCTTCCTGTTTCGGAGGCGTCTGCTCGGGGCGGAAATTCTATATGTAAGAGCTGAGAAAGCTTTCTTTTCTTTCAAAAAAAAAAAAAAAGCTGTGAGGCCTAATTTTCCTGACCTGAGCTATCATTTTCCTGTTATCATCTGTGGGCCATATTTCCTGGTTTCACATTGCCCAGCCACGCTAGGCTTGAACTGGGCGGAGCGGGGAGACCACAACTCCCAAACGGCTCAGCGAGAGCGTCGCTTTGCGTCTGGGCTGGACTCGCCTGAGTGACAGGTCCGCAAGCCAATGGCTTCACGCGTCTCAGACCCGGGGGCCAATCAGATGCTGGGTGGTTGCGGGCTACCTGTTTCTGCGGCTCCCGACGGACGTGGTCTTGAAACAAACCACGTTCAACCCAACTCACTTCTCTCTTTTCTTGAAAATAAAAGCTCTATGATCTAATTTTCCGGACCTAAGTTATCATTTTTCTTTTATCATTTTTGGGCCATCTTTCCTGATTTCAAATTGTGCAGGCACACTTGCCTTGTCTGAACGCAGCCCTGAACTACAGCTGCCAGGAGCCCTAGCGGCGGCGGATGCGGCGCTCTACGACTGGGCTGGGCTCGTACGAGTGACAGGTAGCACAGCCTATGGCTTCTCCGGTCTCAGACTCGGGGACCAATCAGAGGCTGGGCGGGCGTGTGCTTCCTGTTTCAGCGGCTCGGGGCGGAAGTGGTGCTGAACCGCATTTCACACAGCTCTCTCCTCTCTTTCCTTTTAAAAAAAGCTCCTTGATCGAGCCGGCGCCGTGGCTCAATAGGCTAATCCTCCACCTTGCGGCGCCGGCACACCGGGTTCTAGTCCCGGTCGGGGCGCCGGATTCTGTCCCGGTTGCCCCTCTTCCAGGCCAGCTCTCTGCTATGGCCAGGGAGTGCAGTGGAGGATGGCCCAGGTGCTTGGGCCCTGCACCCCATGGGAGACCAGGAAAAAGCACCTGGCTCCTGGCTCCTGCCATCGGATCAGCGCGCTGCGCCGGCTGCAGCGGCGGCCATTGGAGGGTGAACCAACGGCAAGGGAAGACCTGTCTCTCTCTCTCTCACTGTCCACTCTGCCTATCAAAAAATAAAAAAAAAAGCTCCTTGATCTAATTTTCCTGACCTAAATTATCATTTTGCTTTTATCATCTGTGGGCCATATGTCCTGGTTTCACACCGTCCAGCCACAGTAGGCTTGGACAGGGCGGAGGGGGGAGACTACAACTCCCGGAAGCCTCGCCGCCGACCTCGCCCTCCGTCTGGGCTGGACTCGCCTGGGTGACACGTCGGGCAGCCAATGGCTTCCCCCTGTCTCAGACCCGGGGGCCAATCACAGGCCGGGTTGGTGTGTGCGTCCTGTTTCTGCGACTCGGGGCGGACATGGTCTTGAACCCAGCTCACTTCTCTCTTTTCTTATTTTTATTTTATATTATTTTTTATTTTATTTCATTTTACTTTATTTTATTTTATTTTATTTTTTGAAGGCAGAGTGGACAGTGAGAGAGAGACAGAGAGAAAGGTCTTCCTTTGCCGTTGGTTCACCCTCCCATGGCCGCTGCGGCCGGCGCACCGCGCTGATGCGATGGCAGGAGCCAGGTGCTTTTCCTGGTCTCCCATGGGGTGCAGGGCCCAGGCACTTGGGCCATCCTCCACTGCACTCTCTGGCCACAGCAGAGAGCTGGCCTGGAAGAGGGGCAACCGGGACAGAATCCGGCGCCCCGACCGGGACTAGAACCCGGCGTGCCGGCGCCGCTAGGCGGAGGATTAGCCTAGTGAGCCGCGGCGCCGGCTTTTATTTTTTTGACAGGCAGCGTGGACAGTGAGAGAGAGAGACAGAGAGAAAGGTCTTCCTTTTGCCGTTGGTTCACCCTCCAATGGCCGCTGCGGTCGGTGCGCTGGCCACAGCGCACCGTGCTGATGCGATGGCAGGAGCCAGGTGCTTAACCTGGTCTCCCATGGGGTGCAGGGCCCAACACTTGGGCCATCCTCCACTGCACTCCCGGGCCACAGCAGAGAGCTGGCCTGGAAGAGGGGCAACCGGGACAGAATCCGGCGCCCCCACCGGGACTAGAACCCGGCGTGCCGGCGCCGCAAGGCGGAGGATTAGCCTAGTGAGCCGCGGCGCTGGCCTTCTCTCTTTTCTTGAAAATAAAAGCTCTATGATCTAATTTTCCTGACCTAAGTTATCATTTTTCTTTTATCATCTGTGGGCCATATTCCCTGGTCTCACATTGTCCAGCCACGCTCGGCTTGCACACAGCGGGGCGGGGAGACTACAACTCCCCGAAGCCTCAGCGGCGGCGGCGACGCTCGACGTGTGGGCTGTACTGGCCTGAGTGACAGGTAGCCGACCCAATGGCTTCCCCGGTCTCAGACTCCGGACCGCTCAGACGCGGGGTGGGTGTGTGCTTCCTGTTTCGGAGGCGTCTGCTCGGGGCGGAAATTCTATATGTAAGAGCTGAGAAAGCTTTCTTTTCTTTCAAAAAAAAAAAAAAAAGCTGTGAGGCCTAATTTTCCTGACCTGAGCTATCATTTTCCTGTTATCATCTGTGGGCCATATTTCCTGGTTTCACATTGCCCAGCCACGCTAGGCTTGAACTGGGCGGAGCGGGGAGACCACAACTCCCAAACGGCTCAGCGAGAGCGTCGCTTTGCGTCTGGGCTGGACTCGCCTGAGTGACAGGTCCGCAAGCCAATGGCTTCACGCGTCTCAGACCCGGGGGCCAATCAGATGCTGGGTGGTTGCGGGCTACCTGTTTCTGCGGCTCCCGACGGACGTGGTCTTGAAACAAACCACGTTCAACCCAACTCACTTCTCTCTTTTCTTGAAAATAAAAGCTCTATGATCTAATTTTCCGGACCTAAGTTATCATTTTTCTTTTATCATTTTTGGGCCATCTTTCCTGATTTCAAATTGTGCAGGCACACTTGCCTTGTCTGAACGCAGCCCTGAACTACAGCTGCCAGGAGCCCTAGCGGCGGCGGATGCGGCGCTCTACGACTGGGCTGGGCTCAACAAGTGACAGGTAGCACAGCCTATGGCTTCTCCGGTCTCAGACTCGGGGACCAATCAGAGGCTGGGCGGGCGTGTGCTTCCTGTTTCAGCGGCTCGGGGCGGAAGTGGTGCTGAACCGCATTTCACACAGCTCTCTCCTCTCTTTCCTTTTAAAAAAAGCTCCTTGATCGAGCCGGCGCCGTGGCTCAATAGGCTAATCCTCCACCTTGCGGCGCCGGCACACCGGGTTCTAGTCCCGGTCGGGGCGCCGGATTCTGTCCCGGTTGCCCCTCTTCCAGGCCAGCTCTCTGCTATGGCCAGGGAGTGCAGTGGAGGATGGCCCAGGTGCTTGGGCCCTGCACCCCATGGGAGACCAGGAAAAAGCACCTGGCTCCTGGCTCCTGCCATCGGATCAGCGCGCTGCGCCGGCTGCAGCGGCGGCCATTGGAGGGTGAACCAACGGCAAGGGAAGACCTGTCTCTCTCTCTCACTGTCCACTCTGCCTATCAAAAAATAAAAAAAAAAAGCTCCTTGATCTAATTTTCCTGACCTAAATTATCATTTTGCTTTTATCATCTGTGGGCCATATGTCCTGGTTTCACACCGTCCAGCCACAGTAGGCTTGGACAGGGCGGAGGGGGGAGACTACAACTCCCGGAAGCCTCGCCGCCGACCTCGCCCTCCGTCTGGGCTGGACTCGCCTGGGTGACACGTCGGGCAGCCAATGGCTTCCCCCTGTCTCAGACCCGGGGGCCAATCACAGGCCGGGTTGGTGTGTGAGTCCTGTTTCTGCGACTCGGGGCGGACATGGTCTTGAACCCAGCTCACTTCTCTCTTTTCTTATTTTTATTTTATATTCTTTTTTTATTTTATTTCATTTTACTTTATTTTATTTTATTTTATTTTTTGAAGGCAGAGTGGACAGTGAGAGAGAGACAGAGAGAAAGGTCTTCCTTTGCCGTTGGTTCACCCTCCCATGGCCGCTGCGGCCGGCGCACCGCGCTGATGCGATGGCAGGAGCCAGGTGCTTTTCCTGGTCTCCCATGGGGTGCAGGGCCCAGGCACTTGGGCCATCCTCCACTGCACTCTCTGGCCACAGCAGAGAGCTGGCCTGGAAGAGGGGCAACCGGGACAGAATCCGGCGCCCCGACCGGGACTAGAACCCGGCGTGCCGGCGCCGCTAGGCGGAGGATTAGCCTAGTGAGCCGCGGCGCCGGCTTTTATTTTTTTGACAGGCAGCGTGGACAGTGAGAGAGAGAGACAGAGAGAAAGGTCTTCCTTTTGCCGTTGGTTCACCCTCCAATGGCCGCTGCGGTCGGTGCGCTGGCCACAGCGCACCGTGCTGATGCGATGGCAGGAGCCAGGTGCTTAACCTGGTCTCCCATGGGGTGCAGGGCCCAACACTTGGGCCATCCTCCACTGCACTCCCGGGCCACAGCAGAGAGCTGGCCTGGAAGAGGGGCAACCGGGACAGAATCCGGCGCCCCCACCGGGACTAGAACCCGGCGTGCCGGCGCCGCAAGGCGGAGGATTAGCCTAGTGAGCCGCGGCGCTGGCCTTCTCTCTTTTCTTGAAAATAAAAGCTCTATGATCTAATTTTCCTGACCTAAGTTATCATTTTTCTTTTATCATCTGTGGGCCATATTCCCTGGTCTCACATTGTCCAGCCACGCTCGGCTTGCACAGAGCGGGGCGGGGAGACTACAACTCCCCGAAGCCTCAGCGGCGGCGGCGACGCTCGACGTGTGGGCTGTACTGGCCTGAGTGACAGGTAGCCGACCCAATGGCTTCCCCGGTCTCAGACTCCGGACCGCTCAGACGCGGGGTGGGTGTGTGCTTCCTGTTTCGGAGGCGTCTGCTCTTGGCGGAAATTCTATATGTAAGAGCTGAGAAAGCTTTCTTTTCTTTCAAAAAAAAAAAAAAAGCTGTGAGGCCTAATTTTCCTGACCTGAGCTATCATTTTCCTGTTATCATCTGTGGGCCATATTTCCTGGTTTCACATTGCCCAGCCACGCTAGGCTTGAACTGGGCGGAGCGGGGAGACCACAACTCCCAAACGGCTCAGCGAGAGCGTCGCTTTGCGTCTGGGCTGGACTCGCCTGAGTGACAGGTCCGCAAGCCAATGGCTTCACGCGTCTCAGACCCGGGGGCCAATCAGAGGCTGGGTGGTTGTGGGCTACCTGTTTCTGCGGCTCCCGACGGACGTGGTCTTGAAACAAACCACGTTCAACCCAACTCACTTCTCTCTTTTCTTGAAAATGAAAGCTCTATGATCTAATTTTCCGGACCTAAGTTATCATTTTTCTTTTATCATTTTTGGGCCATCTTTCCTGATTTCAAATTGTGCAGGCACACTTGCCTTGTCTGAACGCAGCCCTGAACTACAGCTGCCAGGAGCCCTAGCGGCGGCGGATGCGGCGCTCTACGACTGGGCTGGGCTCGTACGAGTGACAGGTAGCACAGCCTATGGCTTCTCCGGTCTCAGACTCGGGGACCAATCAGAGGCTGGGCGGGCGTGTGCTTCCTGTTTCAGCGGCTCGGGGCGGAAGTGGTGCTGAACCGCATTTCACACAGCTCTCTCCTCTCTTTCCTTTTAAAAAAAGCTCCTTGATCGAGCCGGCGCCGTGGCTCAATAGGCTAATCCTCCACCTTGCGGCGCCGGCACACCGGGTTCTAGTCCCGGTCGGGGCGCCGGATTCTGTCCCGGTTGCCCCTCTTCCAGGCCAGCTCTCTGCTATGGCCAGGGAGTGCAGTGGAGGATGGCCCAGGTGCTTGGGCCCTGCACCCCATGGGAGACCAGGAAAAAGCACCTGGCTCCTGGCTCCTGCCATCGGATCAGCGCGCTGCGCCGGCTGCAGCGGCGGCCATTGGAGGGTGAACCAACGGCAAGGGAAGACCTGTCTCTCTCTCTCTCACTGTCCACTCTGCCTATCAAAAAATTAAAAAAAAAGCTCCTTGATCTAATTTTCCTGACCTAAATTATCATTTTGCTTTTATCATCTGTGGGCCATATGTCCTGGTTTCACACCGTCCAGCCACAGTAGGCTTGGACAGGGCGGAGGGGGGAGACTACAACTCCCGGAAGCCTCGCCGCCGACCTCGCCCTCCGTCTGGGCTGGACTCGCCTGGGTGACACGTCGGGCAGCCAATGGCTTCCCCCTGTCTCAGACCCGGGGGCCAATCACAGGCCGGGTTGGTGTGTGCGTCCTGTTTCTGCGACTCGGGGCGGACATGGTCTTGAACCCAGCTCACTTCTCTCTTTTCTTATTTTTATTTTATATTATTTTTTTATTTTATTTCATTTTACTTTATTTTATTTTATTTTATTTTTTGAAGGCAGAGTGGACAGTGAGAGAGAGACAGAGAGAAAGGTCTTCCTTTGCCGTTGGTTCACCCTCCCATGGCCGCTGCGGCCGGCGCACCGCGCTGATGCGATGGCAGGAGCCAGGTGCTTTTCCTGGTCTCCCATGGGGTGCAGGGCCCAGGCACTTGGGCCATCCTCCACTGCACTCTCTGGCCACAGCAGAGAGCTGGCCTGGAAGAGGGGCAACCGGGACAGAATCCGGCGCCCCGACCGGGACTAGAACCCGGCGTGCCGGCGCCGCTAGGCGGAGGATTAGCCTAGTGAGCCGCGGCGCCGGCTTTTATTTTTTTGACAGGCAGCGTGGACAGTGAGAGAGAGAGACAGAGAGAAAGGTCTTCCTTTTGCCATTGGTTCACCCTCCAATGGCCGCTGCGGTCGGTGCGCTGGCCACAGCGCACCGTGCTGATGCGATGGCAGGAGCCAGGTGCTTAACCTGGTCTCCCATGGGGTGCAGGGCCCAACACTTGGGCCATCCTCCACTGCACTCCCGGGCCACAGCAGAGAGCTGGCCTGGAAGAGGGGCAACCGGGACAGAATCCGGCGCCCCCACCGGGACTAGAACCCGGCGTGCCGGCGCCGCAAGGCGGAGGATTAGCCTAGTGAGCCGCGGCGCTGGCCTTCTCTCTTTTCTTGAAAATAAAAGCTCTATGATCTAATTTTCCTGACCTAAGTTATCATTTTTCTTTTATCATCTGTGGGCCATATTCCCTGGTCTCACATTGTCCAGCCACGCTCGGCTTGCACAGAGCGGGGCGGGGAGACTACAACTCCCCGAAGCCTCAGCGGCGGCGGCGACGCTCGACGTGTGGGCTGTACTGGCCTGAGTGACAGGTAGCCGACCCAATGGCTTCCCCGGTCTCAGACTCCGGACCGCTCAGACGCGGGGTGGGTGTGTGCTTCCTGTTTCGGAGGCGTCTGCTCGGGGCGGAAATTCTATATGTAAGAGCTGAGAAAGCTTTCTTTTCTTTCAAAAAAAAAAAAAAAGCTGTGAGGCCTAATTTTCCTGACCTGAGCTATCATTTTCCTGTTATCATCTGTGGGCCATATTTCCTGGTTTCACATTGCCCAGCCACGCTAGGCTTGAACTGGGCGGAGCGGGGAGACCACAACTCCCAAACGGCTCAGCGAGAGCGTCGCTTTGCGTCTGGGCTGGACTCGCCTGAGTGACAGGTCCGCAAGCCAATGGCTTCACGCGTCTCAGACCCGGGGGCCAATCAGATGCTGGGTGGTTGCGGGCTACCTGTTTCTGCGGCTCCCGACGGACGTGGTCTTGAAACAAACCACGTTCAACCCAACTCACTTCTCTCTTTTCTTGAAAATAAAAGCTCTATGATCTAATTTTCCGGACCTAAGTTATCATTTTTCTTTTATCATTTTTGGGCCATCTTTCCTGATTTCAAATTGTGCAGGCACACTTGCCTTGTCTGAACGCAGCCCTGAACTACAGCTGCCAGGAGCCCTAGCGGCGGCGGATGCGGCGCTCTACGACTGGGCTGGGCTCGTACGAGTGACAGGTAGCACAGCCTATGGCTTCTCCGGTCTCAGACTCGGGGACCAATCAGAGGCTGGGCGGGCGTGTGCTTCCTGTTTCAGCGGCTCGGGGCGGAAGTGGTGCTGAACCGCATTTCACACAGCTCTCTCCTCTCTTTCCTTTTAAAAAAAGCTCCTTGATCGAGCCGGCGCCGTGGCTCAATAGGCTAATCCTCCACCTTGCGGCGCCGGCACACCGGGTTCTAGTCCCGGTCGGGGCGCCGGATTCTGTCCCGGTTGCCCCTCTTCCAGGCCAGCTCTCTGCTATGGCCAGGGAGTGCAGTGGAGGATGGCCCAGGTGCTTGGGCCCTGCACCCCATGGGAGACCAGGAAAAAGCACCTGGCTCCTGGCTCCTGCCATCGGATCAGCGCGCTGCGCCGGCTGCAGCGGCGGCCATTGGAGGGTGAACCAACGGCAAGGGAAGACCTGTCTCTCTCTCTCTCACTGTCCACTCTGCCTATCAAAAAATAAAAAAAAAAGCTCCTTGATCTAATTTTCCTGACCTAAATTATCATTTTGCTTTTATCATCTGTGGGCCATATGTCCTGGTTTCACACCGTCCAGCCACAGTAGGCTTGGACAGGGCGGAGGGGGGAGACTACAACTCCCGGAAGCCTCGCCGCCGACCTCGCCCTCCGTCTGGGCTGGACTCGCCTGGGTGACACGTCGGGCAGCCAATGGCTTCCCCCTGTCTCAGACCCGGGGGCCAATCACAGGCCGGGTTGGTGTGTGCGTCCTGTTTCTGCGACTCGGGGCGGACATGGTCTTGAACCCAGCTCACTTCTCTCTTTTCTTATTTTTATTTTATATTATTTTTTATTTTATTTCATTTTACTTTATTTTATTTTATTTTATTTTTTGAAGGCAGAGTGGACAGTGAGAGAGAGACAGAGAGAAAGGTCTTCCTTTGCCGTTGGTTCACCCTCCCATGGCCGCTGCGGCCGGCGCACCGCGCTGATGCGATGGCAGGAGCCAGGTGCTTTTCCTGGTCTCCCATGGGGTGCAGGGCCCAGGCACTTGGGCCATCCTCCACTGCACTCTCTGGCCACAGCAGAGAGCTGGCCTGGAAGAGGGGCAACCGGGACAGAATCCGGCGCCCCGACCGGGACTAGAACCCGGCGTGCCGGCGCCGCTAGGCGGAGGATTAGCCTAGTGAGCCGCGGCGCCGGCTTTTATTTTTTTGACAGGCAGCGTGGACAGTGAGAGAGAGAGACAGAGAGAAAGGTCTTCCTTTTGCCGTTGGTTCACCCTCCAATGGCCGCTGCGGTCGGTGCGCTGGCCACAGCGCACCGTGCTGATGCGATGGCAGGAGCCAGGTGCTTAACCTGGTCTCCCATGGGGTGCAGGGCCCAACACTTGGGCCATCCTCCACTGCACTCCCGGGCCACAGCAGAGAGCTGGCCTGGAAGAGGGGCA